>NC_044051.1:34299140-34304140 GCF_902167405.1 Gadus morhua
TAAAGAGAGATAGAAAGATAGAATCGAGAAAGAAAGAAAGAAAGAAAGAAAGAAAGAAAGAAAGAAAGAAAGAAAGAAAGAAAGAAAGAAAGAAAGAAAGAAAGAAAGAAAGGGAGAAAAATAGACAGAGAGAAAGAGAGAGAGAGTGAGAGAGAGAAAGAAAGGAAGAACATTTCTCGACAGCAGAGGTCAAACTCACCCTGAAGCTTCCCCGGCTTCCAACCGACATCCTTTCCTCATCGTCTGAGATCTGAGGTAGGTCACACACACACACACACGCACGCACACACACACACACACACACACACACACACACACACACACACACACACACACACACACACACACACACACACACACACACACACACACACAAACACATACAGTGTGTCAGACATTGCATCACTAATTTAAATAATTGCCAGCTGGTTGCTGAGGACACAAGCCTACGAACTGTGAGATCAATAGAGGATGACAGGTTGGCAGGTTGACACGCCTACACTCACACACCTACTGGTGTCGTAATGATTGGTTATTTGAGAAGAAAACATCTGAATAATAACAAAGCAGATGTTTGGAGGAGTTAATGTGTTCAGTTGCATTGGATTGAAGGAAAGAGATGGACAGGGAGGAGATATAGAGAGAGAAAAGAGAGAGAGACAGACATAAAGAGAGAGAGAGCAAGAGAGAGAGAGACAGAGATAGAGAGACAAATAGAGATACAGACCGAGGTATGTCTTCTTGAAGGGTGAGAGTACCTCTCGCTCTCCTCCTGGTGGCGACGGGAAAAAGAAAGAGAGGAACAAAGAGGACATAAACATGTGGAATAAAGAGAAATGGAAAGAGAGAGCATGCATACAGACACACACACACACACATACATACTAGTGATGGGCCGGTCGCGAACGATTCGGTCAAACGAACGAATCCCGGAGGTGAACGACGTGAATTGATTCCCAAAACAAAATAACTGGTTTTTTTTTGTTGTTTTTTCAACGTATAACAAAAACATCATGACGAAAATAAAATGTACAAACTTTTATTGATTCCTTATATTGATTGAGTCTAAAACGTTTTCATCGATTCAGCCAATGAGAGCAGGTAGCAATCATGTTGCCATGGCCCATGGGTAAACAAATGATAAGGCACCACCACCACAAGTAAACTAACGATCGCTGTAGGCTTCAATATCATGCAAGCACTTTATCTTTTTTTTTTATTTTGTTCTACATCACAATTGCTCACAAATTATTTAATAGAGTATTGATTTTACCTACCATTACGAGTCTCGTTTGGTGTAGTTGCTAACGTGCTTCACTGCTTATTAGCGCTATTTGGAAGACGCCATTTAATTCTTACTGCACCCCATTATGTATTATGGAAATGTATGAAAGAAAGGCACGTATGTGCTTTATATATATGCTTAATATTCACACACACACAAGCCAGATATATAGTCGTGCAAATGCTGCAATATATACACAGCGTGCACACACACAAACACACACACACAAACACATACACACACACACACATACCTTTTAACATGCCAGCTATCTAGTATTGCACATGCTGCACCAGCACACAGACATAGAGGCACACACACGCACTCACACACACACACACACACACACACACACACACACACACACACACACACACACACACACACACACACACACACACACACACACACACACACACACACATACTCACAGAAACACAGACACACCATTAACTTGCCAAATATCTAGTTGTGCACATGCTGTACTACACACACACACACAACACAACACCATAATGCAGGTCTTAATGGGGGTTGGGGGGGATTAGTAGGGATTGGGTGGGAGAAAACCTTTAGTATTGGAGGTTCTCAGACTAATCCACGTCTGACCCGCCCCTAGCCCTGCCCCCATGCAGGCAACCACAACAACAACAAACTGACAGGCTTCTGCAGTAGCTAGACCAGAACCACCACATCGTCCCATACACACCCATGGAGCTGGCAAAGTACACATAAGACACAAAAGTCTACGGCTATTTCAAAATAAAAGCGCAGGAGGGTACTAGGTCACAGGTCATGCGGGTTCCACAGGAAGGACTCTGGCTGGGCGCGCTCCTACCATCCACTTTTCAATATGACGCCACTTGCTGTCCAGACCATAATACTTCTGAAGAACAGCCAGGAGGGGAGCGGACGGCCGGAAAAGGGCGGGAAGGAAGAAGAGATGTTAGAGGAGCAGACGCTGGAGAACAGCTAAAAGAGATGTGAGAGGAGAACAGCTAGAAGAGTTGTGAGAGGAGAACAGCTAGAGAACAGCTAAAAGAGATGTGAGAGGAGAACAGCTAGAAGAGTTGTGAGAGGAGAACAGCTAGAGAACAGCTAGAAGAGATGTGAGAGGAGAACAGCTAGAGAACAGCTAGAAGAGATGTGAGAGGAGAACAGCTAAAAGAGATGTGAGAGGAGAACAGCTAGAAGAGATGTGAGAGGAGAACAGCTAGAAGAGATGTGAGAGGAGAACAGCTAGAAGAGATGTGAGAGGAGAACAGCTAGAAGAGTTGTGAGAGGAGAACAGCTAGAGAACAGCTAAAAGAGATGTGAGAGGAGAACAGCTAGAAGAGTTGTGAGGGGAGAACAGCTAGAGAACAGCTAGAAGAGATGTGAGAGGAGAACAGCTAGAAGAGATGTGAGAGGAGGACAGCTAGAAGAGATGTGAGAGGAGGACAGCTAGAACAGATGTGAGAGGACAGCTAGAACAGATGTGAGAGGAGAACAGCTAAGGAACAGCTAGAAGATATGTATAGGACAGCTAGAAGACATGTGAGAACAGCTAGAAGAGATGTGAGAGGAGAACAGCTAGACGAGATGTGAGAAGAACAGCTAGAATACATGTGAGAGGAGAACAGCTAGAAGAGATGTCATAGGAGAACAGCTACAGAATAGTCAAAGAGACGATTCCAGGTCAAAACCAATCACATCTAGGTGAGAGGGGTACTTCAGTCATAGTTCATAGATTGAGAGACAGAGAGAGAGAGAGAGAGAGAGAGAGAGAGAGAGAGAGAGAGAGAGAGAGAGAGAGAGAGAGAGAGAGAGAGAGAGATGGTGACAAGATAAGTTAATGAACAAACCTGTATGTTAGTGTCGAGTGGCTACATAATATAAAATGGAAAAGAGTGGAGATTGAGGAGGAGGAAGAGTCCTACCTTCTGAGAGTTATACATCTAGAGAGAGAGAGAGAGAGAGAGAGAGAGAGAAAGAGAGAGAGAGAGAGAGAGAGAGAGAGAGAGAGAGAGAGAGAGAGAGAGAGAGAGAGAGAGAGAGAGAGAGAGAGAGAGAGAGAGAGAGGGAAGAACAGGGGTAAGTCAGGGGAAAAGTGTGGGATAAATGAGTGAAGAGAAATGAGGCAGTGGGAGGGAAGGTGTTAATGCATTCAGAAACACTCAGACGGGGTTGTACTCTGACATGCGTAATCTCCTGTAACTGTTGGCACTTCTTAACTTAACTAACTCCATCCCTGATTAATTGCGACTACTCTGTTTCAATGTGGAGGAAGTGTGTTAGTGTTTGTCGCTACTCAGCCAAGCAGATTCCCATATTGATAAAAACACCACACATTTCTGTTTTTGCGTGTGTTTTTTTAACTGCCTATCATGGACTTGTTTATCTTTTAGACGAGGAGACTCGATTTTGAGACTACAATGCTGTATCACTGAAGTCAATTACACTGACGAGGAAAAGCTGATGAGGAAAGCATTTTTTTAGGAAAACAAATTAGCTTGTCAACAAGCGCACATGATGTCGTCGAGATGAGATCAAACACCCAGATGTGATGAGAAGTGCTCCTCAGCGTTAACATTTAGACAATATAACATCGTATCAACCTCCTGGTTTCAAAAACGGATTAAATCCAGAGCTCCATTCCTGGTCGCCTTGGTAACCCTGTCCTCAAACCCCTCAGTGCCCTGACGCCTCAGATTGAACGTGGTGCCAGGTCAATATTAATGTGTTTATGTCCGAGTTAATATGAATCTATTAAGATCAAAGTTATTATGAATACGTCTGGTTCCATTTGTGTGATTAATTGGTGTTTGTCTTTGTGTTAATTTGCTAATTTAAATAATCCAAAAAAATAAAATCACATATATCCTTAATGTAATCTCAACAACACATTTCCATTAAAAAAAATACATAAAGTTAAACATAAAATGTTTCTGTGGATTTTTTGCGGAAATGTTTTTAAATAAAACCGCATCCCCCAATCCACAAACAGCATACATCTGTCAATGTCTATTTTTCTGTCATTGTCTTTGTGTGTTAGCGTTTTTTCCTGTTTCCTTATTAATGTTACAAAAGTTACTTTGAATGACTCACCATATGGGAATGAAGGGAAACCAAGAAACCGACCACTGAGCAAACAGGAGCCTCTCTCAGTGTATAGGGACCCTCTCTGAGTCTACCAGGACCCTCTCTAAGTCTACTAGGACCCTCTCAGTCCACCTGGATCCTCTCTAAGTCTACCAGGAGTCGGACCCTCTCTGCATCTACCTTCCCTTTCAATCACGTCTAAATGACTCCCATCAGAGTAGCTCTGTATTTATAGTGTTGGCTTATCTTCTGTGGATTCTTTTGCCATAATCACCACTATGACCTTTGACCCCTGAGATCTCGGGTGAAAAACTCACACATTAGGTTAATCAATATGTAGGATGATTAGATCTCCTATCGACTCTCAAAATGTGTGTCTGGTTTTAACTTGAGGGGAAAAGGGGTACTCTTCCTAGGTAGCGGTCTACAGGTCGACCCCTGTGGAAATGGGGGGACCGTGACAGGGCTGAAGGGATGTGAGGATGACAAGGACTTGAGTGTCCCAGTGGTGCTCACCTCCTTCTGCTGTCGCTCCAGCTCCTTCATCCGGATCTCACGGGCCTCCGCCCGGGCCGCCCGCTTGGCCGCCAGCCGGGCCTCCGCCTGGAGGGGAGAGGTAGAGAGAGAGAGAGAG
>NC_044051.1:34306640-34329140 GCF_902167405.1 Gadus morhua
GTCTTGCAAGCTGGAATGGCTTCACATACTGGGTGCCCCAGACCTTAAGAGAATAAGCCACACATAACAAGCGTGACCAAGACAAAAAACAAACCAAAAAAAACCTTCCCCAAGTCAATATGATTGATGAGGGAATAATCTGCCACTTCCTCCACTGCCAAGCAAACAGCCAGATATAATAATAACAAAAAGACAGTGTGGTGAGCAAAAGGAGGAGCACAGGGGCCAATAGGGGAGGAACACAGCAGTCCACTGCCTTCTCTCATCATCTTTTCCCCAGTAAAGACTGAACCCGCAGTAGGCCTCATTCATACGTCTAGTAAGGGCAGCGCAAACACGGTAGCACTGCTTATAGCAGACTGACCCGGACACATGATAGATAGCAGTGTGGTTAAAGCGAGTCAGTCCACGGAGCATTGGAGAATGCAGATAAAACCTGAAAGACAGCCATTTAACACTGGGCTCTGCACAGGGGACAGGTTTTAAAAACCGACCCAGAGAGAGAGAGAGCACCTGTGTTCAGAACGGTACAATGGCAATCCACAAGCAATACGGTGCAAGATGCAGGGAGATTCAATGGAAATGGGCCCTCCAGCCATGCTAAACGCAGTAGG
Organism: Gadus morhua; assembly: GCF_902167405.1. NCBI lineage: Eukaryota > Metazoa > Chordata > Actinopteri > Gadiformes > Gadidae > Gadus > Gadus morhua. Next base: position 34,307,255 of record NC_044051.1, read on the forward strand.
AATACAGGCTCCTTATCTCTGTCCTTCTGATCTCTACCTCAAACCTGCTAGGTGGTAAACAGTCTGAGTCTGGAGAAACATGCAGGGTAGCGCTTTAAGGTACGAACACACCAAACGCGTACCCGCGTAAGATTTACGCGCGTAACGCAGCTAAAATGTTGCTTGACCATTTGTGTCAAAAATTGTCCTACGTACGCAGCTACGCGCCTGTGGCTGCGCTGGATTTAGGAGTCCGAGGAAGGAAACCCAAACGCCGCCGTGTTTGGGTGCATGATAGAGCTTGGATCGGGTTAGGTTAAATAACTTCACATGGTGTGTCTGGTGTGTTTCCAGCAAAAGTTCAATTTTTTGAACTCCTCGCGTACGCGCGTATATGTACGCAGCTCATACGCCGCTAACGCAGGTAAAATGTTGCTTTAGCGCATGTACGCAGCTCATACGCGCGTAAACCAATGGTTCCCTATGGAAAAATTGACGATTTTATACGCGTCCATACGCGGGGTACGCGTTTGGTGTGTTCGTACCTTTAGTCTCGGCCTAATGTACTTCACTTATTTCGATGTGAAGACTCGAGTCATCACACTTCAACCTTCAAATTCAGCGACAAACTATCTTTTGAAGGCACTTAATGTACATACGTATTGTATGTTGTACGTCCTGGCACTTAATGTACACATTTATTGTGTGTTGTGCATCCTGGCACGTAACAATAGTACTTAGCATTGTGTAGTGTCTTATCCTAGCTATCTCTGTTATTTACATGGAATGGGTTAACCAAGCAATTGTTAGTGCTTGGCCCTTGGATCTATGAACATCTTTACTGTACCGACAGCGAAATATTGTTGATCTCTTTCGTCTGACAAATGGACTTATTGTGAGTCACTTTGGATAATAGCGTCACATACTCCATGTGACGCTATTACACTAGCGTCACATGGATGTAAATGGAGATTTAGTGGCCTAACCATGTAGGGGATACTCCACGAGTTCGATTCCCACCTGCATGCGTTCCGACGCCATAAGCGTTGGCTCTCTTCTTCAGCCCACCGTCCTGTCCCTCTATGTCCATGAAGGCACAGAGCAGCACGACAACGCAAGGTTCCCTTACATAGGAGACGACATGCTCCGGCCATTGGCTGTTACTCCGTTGCTTTGTGCGGCGTTGTTACGAATCTCTCCAGTAGCACGGATCACGTGACCTACTGAACACAGTGAACTGTGTGTGTGTGTGTGTGTGCGAGCGTGCATGGGTGCGTGCGTGCCTGTGTGTGTGTGTGCAGAGGGACTCTAAGGTTTAATCCCTTCCTCATTAGGAAGGCCAAGCCGGTCGCCAGTCCTCAGCGCCTTAAAGAGGCGGCTTAAATAGGGCGGTAAGAGTCAAGCGTCCGAAGAAGCCAGCATGGTGTCTCTCTCTCACCGACCAGAGAGCTGTGTCGTACATTCACTCCATTCTGTTACCCCTCCTGTATGGGTCTATGGTTGGATAGGGTTTCACCGTTTGTTGTAATAGTTCATCCTCGTGTCTCTCTGTCATTATGACCTATCACCCTCCTAAATGTCCCTGCTGGAAGGGGGGGGGGGGGGGTTGTTTTTTCTACCCTAATCATTAGTGGGCTGAGGGTCACCGTTAGGGTTAGGGTTAGGGTTAAGGGGCTTTCGTATTATGTATCCTGTGAAGCCCTTTGTGACTGGAACTGTGTTTAAGGGTGACATAAAGCATTCTAATAAAATGGACATGACTTTTTTGCGAGACCCCTTGGAACTATTTTATCTTATACCATTTTATTGTCGTTCATTCTCAAGAGTTTTACCTCTTTCCAAGAGTATTTGTTTTGGGGGGGAATAGTGTGTGTGTGTGAGTGCGTGTTGATGAGTGTGTGCGTTCACTTCACATGGTCTTCCTGCGACTGATTCTCTTGATATCATCATCCTTTTTCTCAAGAGTTAATCAAGTGAGCGTTAACAGAATCCTTCATTCTGATATGAATACACCGTGGAAGCACGCTTGAACAAATGTTTGGATGGTACAAAGGTTGAATGGCCTTTTGAGCCAAACTGTACAGACCTATAGACCCCCCCATTCATCACTAGGGTTAGGGGTTAGGGTGTTTCAGAGATGTTTGAGTTCAACGTCTCGGATTCATAAAAGAAAAAAAAAGCTTCAGTTATTACTTGATAATGATTAAATATTATTATTATTATTATGTATGAATGTCTTTTATGCCTTACCCTTATGATAAAGTAAACAGAGTGAAATAAGTGTTACACTTATATCACTCTCACACTGTTTACTTTCTCATAAGGGTAAGGTATTCATACACTTGTATGAATACCATACCCTTATGATAAAGTAAACAGAGTGAATATAAGTGTATGCATACCTTACCCTTATGATACAGTAAACAGAGTAATATAAGTGCATGATTACCTTGCCCTTATGATAAAGGGGGATTTTCATTGGTCACAATTTAAATAAAGGCTTTTGTATTCATTCATTCACGGGTAATGTTTGTCCATTACTGGCAGCCATTTGTCTGTCATATTATTAAGTACCATGTACATATGTGTATACATTTATATTTATTTGTGTGGGAGTATCTTGTCTTCTGCTTATTGGTTATAAGGTATACAGGCCAATCTTGTGTAAATTCGATTTTAACCTCAGTGAGACTTACTGTTTAAATAAAGGTAAGAAAATGTAATGGCCATGTAACTGTGTGAGGAAGCCTCTAGGGCTGACTCCTCCAAGTGACCTAGGGGACGTTTTAGTCGCGGGGCCTTTGCTTTGGTCGAGCAATCACATTTTCCTAAGTAAGGAAGCAAGCCACACTGTTGTTGTTCTGTGTCTCCATTGTTTTATTATTATTATTCTGTCAAATTTTCTGTAATTATCTCCCCCTTCAGTTTTTGAGGGATGTCAAATGAAATACACACATGGAAACAGGAAGCAGGTAAAATAAGGTGGTACGAACACTCCTTAATCATGCCCTACCTTAAGACATCTTTTTTTATCTAGTAAAAAAGTGGCAGAATTATGCGCAAATTATAGTATGCAAACGGGACCAATCAGGTCCGCTTCAAAGCAGCTCAGGAATTTCAAACTTTGTAGAGAAGCACATGCCCTAAAGTTTGTCACGGTGCTTTTTAAATCACGACTGAATAAATATTGACCATCGATGGCTCGATAATGAGGAGTGCTGCTGCCTAAACGCCTCCCTGGCGGATATACACCGCTACACACAGAACTCATACCTTTAGAGGTGTGCATCTGCCAAGGTCAGACACAGGCAGCAGCACTCCTCTTCAGAGAGCCATCGCTTGGGCAATATTTCAACACAAGAGGCCACACACAAACTACCCTGATCCTAAGCATAGCAAAACCGAAACGCAATCCAACAAGATACGTCCCACGTTTCTGAATGTCCCCAATGGATGATTGAATTTTGAACGGATGAATGAATGCGTCAAAAAAAGGAGGAGTATTAATGTTGATATTATATTAATAATAATAACAGTTGCATCAATGCTAATCCAGTGAAACGGTTGTGATGATGGTGAAGCTGATAAGTATGTGTAGAGCTGAGGACACAACTGCTGCAGGGAGAGGTTTAGGAGATGCAGGTCACACACACACACACACACACTCAAACACACACACACACACACACACACACACACACACACACACACACACACACACACACACATGAAAGCACGCACGCAGACACGCACACACAGGGGGGCATGAAAAGCCACAGCTGTCAGTGTGCCGACTAGGTCAGGTCCAAACCTGATCCTGGCAAAGCTCTCTCTCACACACACACACACACACACACACACACACACACACACACGCACACACACACACGCACACACACATACCATGATTGCTCCCCTGTGCACCCCCACATGCTTCTCCAGGTCCCCGGTGTTTCTGTGAGTCTGTAAACAGCATATTTTGGCTGGTGTGTTTATGTTCGGCTAATACACACACACAGTCATATTTTGTGTGTACATGATCTAATAAGGTTGGTATATATTGTGGCAGCCGGATTCTGGGCTGAATTTAAGGAGGGGAAATTATAGGACGGAGAGAAACCATTCAGAACAACGTCCTCTGAATGGAAGCTTGGCCCAGTTCTCTGTTTCAAAAGCTATCTTTGATTAGGTTTGTAAAAGCATCAAGATGAACGTATATAACTGAATATATAACAAATGTATGAAGTTATCATAACTTCATGAAAATATCTTGGATTATATGTAATCCGCTAACATCTGGCAGTAGCGGCTGGATCAAAGTGTGTCAGACGTTGTTCAGCAACCTTATTGTATGACAGACATTTGAGACTGATGCACCGGACCAGACTCCCTGAGTGAAACAGATATCTGACCCGGGTTGTATACGTTCTTCCAAAGAGGGGCAATTACCGACAGTAGTCCATTCTCAGAGAAGATTGGATTATGATGCTACTTTGTACTTTGTGGTTGTTTGTACAGAAGGTTGAGGGGGGCGAGACCCAGGAGTGTTGCTGTTGCTCTGGGGGCAAACTAACCCTCTCCACAAATGAGGGTCCTGATTGGTTGCTGACGAGAGTCGATGGATGTCTACATGTCTACCATAACGTCAAAAGACATGGGAACAAACCATTTCATTCAAGAACGGCCAGGCAAGGCCACGTGGCTGTAAGGGTTAGATTGTGAACGCTGACCTTTATTCACTTTATAGTTCATTGTTCAACATTCAAATGTGTTAATGTCTTAGTAGCCCATGGCAATGATATGAATGTTAAACATAACTAATTTCGGATTCGGTTTCAATCTGAGGGCAAAATGGAACAGCTTTATCTTGACCCAAACGTACAGCTAAAAAACACAATTGAAAAGGAAATTGAAAAATAAATATAATCCTGTTCCCAAACAAACGAGCGTGTCACCGGACCCGTGAATGGTTGGAGCAGGCTGCGTCAATAGTTCAAAGCCTTGTTATTTATCACTTCCTCCTGGAAGAGCATACATCCCTGCAGGAGCGTGTGTGCCTCATGACGTAGGCAGCCAACGGATGACCGTGTGATGCATATGCTTTTCACAACACAGTTGCATGGCTTCAGTTTCCACTAAGTATGCAACACACGCATCCAAGCCCAAAAACAAATCCAGGAGATCACCCTGTTATATAAAGCGTCATCACTGTTTTGGTTGCATATTCACCGCCCCATCGTTCACATGCATGTGGACACGTCGGGCGGCAACATTTTCCAGCAGCATTCTTGACTATGTAGGCCAAAGCCGACGTCTCAGCTTGCAGCCCGAAAATAATAGAGCTTTTGTTCGGCCAGAGAGAATGCATAGTGTTGCCTTTGAGGGTCCCCGCGTCACGCATAAATTACACTAATTATTACTGCGTTTTGGCCACTGAAGGTGGAGTAGGTCAACCGGCTAACAGGGATGTTTACCGGATGATCTGTCCTTGATATCACACACACACACACACACACACGCACGCACGCACGCACGCACGCACGCACGCACGCGCACACACACACACACACACACACACACACACACACACACACACACACACACACACACACACACACACACACACACACACACACACACACACAAACAGATACTCATTTGGGGAACGTAAGATGGCTCAAGTGTATTTTGTTTGCGCAGTGCGAGTTTGCCTACTCTAGGCTTTGACAGAACCAGACCAACTTACCTCCCGAGCGATTTGGTTCAAGGCATCGTCCTCTGCAGTCAGCTTCTCCCGGTTAGGGATCCTCCTCCTCCCGTTTACCTGGGTCCCCATTGCGCGCCTCTGTCAACCCCTCGGCTATATTTGCAAAAAACAAAACACGATTTTTGGGGGAAATTTCGCCAGCCAAATGTCCCCTGGGTTGGAAATCTCCACGTAATGCAAAAAAAGCAAGGAAAAATAGCAGACAGAACGTGGTCGATTCAGTGTCGACACGATAACGCGTAACGCTTTAGAATTTCATCCACCGCGCTGTCGTTCCTGTCCATCGGGTCTCCCACGCCCGCAGTGGCCAATCAAAAGGTCCCACTGGACCCTGACCCATCAGACATGCCTCGATGCCTGTTGCTGACGAGCACATTGGACGCTTGATGCTCCAACAACGGGGATCCTACGTCAGAAAACGACTCGTCAGCGACTTAATCCGCCCTCCATCCACCAAACCACATGCAACGTTTGTATTTGATATCGGAGACGCAAGAGTGTGTCCACGGACCGTCTCTCATCCAGATAGAGCATCCCTTCGACCCCCCCACGGGCCTAGAGTCCTGAACGTCGCTCAAAAAAAAGAGGGAGGAAACTTTTATTGCGAATTGATCCCTGATGACGTCGGCCAGAAGATGTATTCACGTTCCGGGGCACGGCCCTCTGCAGATCAAGCAGAATGGCATCCTCAGCCACCCGGGATCGCGAGCACCGTGCAGCCCGCAGCCAAGACTACACTCGACCTATTGTCCAAGCCCTGAAATATGTTTTCATTTCGTTACCATATCCTGCTGTCAGGCCGATGTAGGGTGCAGGGTTGTGTCCAGACTTATAGGCGATTGAAAAAGACACCCGCGTGAAATAACTGTCTGATAAAGTGTAAAGTTATAAAGTGAAAAATTCATACTACGAGTGAGTTTATATTAGAGGAATTGAATAGACAATGTAATACATATGAATTCAATAGATAATATAATGCATACATGTTTTATCATAATATAATTGTACTTGTAGGCCTAGTGTAGTTTTACAGTTCCCTCTAGTGGTGAAGTAATGTATTACTTATTTTAGCAAATGGATATTTGTCATTGCATGTGTGTCACCGTAGTTCACACGCTTTGCACATTTTTTGGGAATTGGATTCCACTTCACAACCAAATACAAGTTTGCAAGAAGTGAATTTCCAAAATGTGCTAAAAGAGTATTTCAAGGTCAAACAATTGACAATTTCAAACTATTCAATGGTAGGCTATGTTTTACCTATTATATAGTCTGTGAGGCGCATTTGTGTTTAATTTCCAGTGTTGGTTTTCATAAAATTCTAATATTTATTCGCAGGTAATTCTGCGTTTTTAAAGCCACCTTCCTTTGGTCACACCCCCGACCGTCACAGCACCGGACTTGTAGCTGGTGCGTGACCTCAGTTGGTCTACTAGTGACGGGGCTCCATGGCAAAACTGCACAATGTAATGAGAGACTCACACCGTGTATTGTGAGGTTTCTTGTGTTGAGATAATGAGTAGTTGGTGTCTCTTATCTGCAGCAACACCAAATCGATTGGTAGCATCTGTCTGAACTCTAACTCTAATCCATCTCCAGACTCCACATGCAGAAGCTAGGGACACTTTTTTTTTTAATTATCTGTTGTGTATCTTTTTTGTCTGTTGGCTGACAACATACAAAAAGCCATTTTTTTCTGTGGGCCTACTAGTTGCTGTGTGCTGTTCAATCAATGTCCTTAAATTATAACCTCAACAGGTTTTTAAAATTACATTAAAATCATGTTCCAGGCTCATACCATCACAGAAAGTTAGGCCTATAAAGACTAAAACGTTCATATGTTTTTGTTTGCATTAAAATATTTGTCATTTTTTGCTACCATCTTTTACTGTTTTTCAATTTACTCTCTTTAGTGCGCTTAATATTTGTTTGTGGATTAGAAGATTATGCATGAATATATAATCAGATTTAGAAGTTATTGTTGTGATCTTATCTTAGGTTTCTTATCTTTAAATTTGAATTTATCTTAGGTTTTTCTGCTATATTTTATCTATTGAATTATCTTGGCCACCATGCATGCATATTGCACAACCCCATTGAAAGAAGGAAATCAATTTAATCTTTCTGTAATTTGTTTATTTGAGATACAGAGAGCAGTAGGCTACAGTACAGTTGGAAAATAAAGTCAAGAACAGCCTTTTCTTTGCAATTCACTTTTACTAAAATTTTTATAACCTATATCTGAATGAAGCTTCTCTCATAATATTTTCAAAGACTTTCATTTTTACAGCCGTGCGTGTTTGAACGATAGCATCATTTTATATACATCATGGTGTGAATCATAACAACAACAATACGATAACCTTTTTTAGAATATTGTTCTATTTGTGTTGCATTTTCTTAAGATGTATACAGTGTTTCTGCAATTATTGGTCAGAATACCAAAGTTATAAATATAATTTTGAAAATTATTAAATATAAATAGTGTTTAGAATGCTGAACTTAACCAATTATCTATAGTGATAGTTGAGTAATTTACAGATTTAAATCCACTCAATGAAGGCATAAAACTATTTTCTGAAAAACAATTCAAAAACAATTCAAATCTAGTGTCGAACAAACTTTTTAACCTCTAAAGCATGATGTCACAAATAAGCTTCATTCATAAAAAAAATTGAAAAGTTATACACGGCAAATTACATGAGCGAGGAGGGGAGGAAAAGGTTGGGTCCAGCAAGTGGAAGTCGAAATAATCCTGTCATATATTAAAGTTTTGTTACACATTAAATTAAAATGTATCTTGCCCAAATTGGTTGATTTGGCTGAAATTACTAATAATTTAAAAAACCTGAACACAATTTATTTGAGAATTTTCCCCTTTCACCCCTGAGAGCATCCCCCTTCTTGTCGTCCCTCTATTAAACTGAAATAAAATGACTTTGTTTCCTCAAGAAAGTCCCCTTTGTGTGTGATGGGGATCCCCTTAATGCATGGTGGGGGGTCTCCACATGGATCCAGACCCGTTGCTGCTTCCTGTTGGATCCGGAGACGGTTTCAGAGGATTTTCATAAAGATCCAACTCAGTCAAAGTCTCTACACAGAATAACGTTGCTACTTAACATCCTACCTTTTCTTATGAATGTAGATACAATTAATATAGCTTAATATTGTGGGAAGAGCCCTAACAGTTTGTCAACTCTTAGATGCAGCATACTGACAGGGCTAATTGTGCTAGCTGCCTCTGTATCTATTTTCAATATCTCTCATCGCGTGCTATTATGAAACATCATGATGTTAAATGTACAGGATATAGCCACACAATACCATGATCACATGAATACATTTCTTAAGAATTACCTTTCGTTATACGAAGGCTTTCGAAAATCACCTTATGAATAAAACTTGATATGAATTCAGTTTATGATTAAAACTTCAGATGTTTTATTCATAAACTGAATTCATATCAAGTTTTATTCATACAGTGATTTTCAAAGTTTAATTCATGAATAAAACTTTATATCAATTCACTTTATGAATAAGCTTCATATGAATTGGGGGATTTCAGGCTTACTTGCTGACGGGTCCTGGGTGGACCTTTTCCTTTGCTGGGAGCCGGAGATCTGAGAGAATGAGAAGATGCTCAGTGAATTCACTTTTATAATGAATCATAATGTGTAGAATCAAACAATAAGGATACAATAGTCGATCGTCCCAATCGTACCCGAAACATGTGACCAATGATTTCATAGGGGCAGAAAAAAATCCAATCAGAAAAATCAACATGGAATGGCTGTTTGGCACTATAGTGTCAAGATCTGCCAGTTGGGGCAGCTGCTTCATGTGCAATCATATTTGATGTATTTTATATTAAAAAAATATTTTAATTGTTTTAACTTTTGAATAAAAACAAATCATTTCAATGACATGAGACATATAAACACTCTCCAATATGGCGGCGACGTTGTTGTACGATCTAAGCGTCAATGTAAAAAAAATTATGGTCTTGACTTATATAGTGGGGCTTGAACCAGACCACAACTCTAACCTCTATATTTGAACAAAATGACCATGGCAAATGACAATATACTCAGCCCATAAACTCCACCAGTAAACACCATTTTTCGTTTTCAAGTTATGTTTTCCAATCGTATCAACTGCCAGAATTAGTTGGGGTAGTAGCACTTGAGCCAGTCAAATGTCCCCAAAACCTTTTGAAAGAACTTTCGAACGTCTCTCTGGAGAAATACGATGGACAGTCGGATTGTTCAGATTGGATCCTTCCACCCACCTTCTTTTTCTTGTCCAGCCCCACAGTGTTGAGGGCGGCGATCTTGCTCTCTATGTCAGAGACCTGTCAGAGAGACACTGTAAGTAAGGCAGCACCACCCCGCGCTGCGAACGTGCTCATGAGCAAGACGTCAGAGACGTGCTCCAGAGCAACCTGGGGGTCAAGGACTTTAAGAGTCATTCTCCAAATACATTCTTGTTGAGATAAGCAAATATATAATGGTGCTTACTGCCATTTTGGCGCCATGACCACATTCTACTTTTAAGAGACCACAGAGACATTCCACACACTTTAAATGAAATGTAGTCCTAATTAAAAACGGTCTCAAATATATACCTATTCTAAGCCCTCAATTACCCACGGCTCCATAATCCACTTTTGGTTGTTTGGACCAGAGGAAGCAGGTCTCACGCACCTCACTCTCCGTACTCTGGACCCGCGCGGCGGTCTTGGCCACCACGTCTTCCAGCTCGGACAGGTCGGAGTCCGTGGCGCCGCCGCCAAAGCGGTTTTTGGCGTTATGCTCCAACTGCTTCAACTTGGTCTCCAACTCAAAGGACTTCCCGGCAGCCACGTAAACCTGCATGAGAGGTTTATAACATAATATAGAGTCCTCTGACGGTCCTTCACCTCCAAGTTACTTCTGTAGCGGTCTCTTTACAAGTGAGGGCTGGGTATCGTTCTGAGGGATTGAGTCCCTAAGTCCCATTAGGACTAATTGCGTCATATCACATGTCATTATAATTTCATCGATGTAAAGAGTAAACTAAATAAGAGTTACGTATGCATGGCTCTGGGAGTTCAATTCACTAGCTGTTGTTAGACACTGGACACTTATTATTGCAAGTTTTCAAAATATTGTTGCCCTTATCGTTGTTTGGGATTATTCTTCAGAGGGTCGACATTTTATGTGGAATTTTAATCATGCATCCATTAACAGAATAATTTGTGTATTTTGCATGTTAAAATAGCCAGAATAATGTCTCCTTTCCATCAATTCCAATTATTATTTTAGGTTATTTCACCCACCAGAAGGACTACACCATTGTTCTGAAGTGCCCAGGGCTCAGTAACACCTCCGATATAAATACCCAGCCCGACCGATAAGCTATCGTTGGGCTATGCAGCTAGAGACAACAGCAAAAAGACAAACAACACACTTGTTACATGCTCTAAACGACGCAGGGAAGCGTGGCTTAGTTAGCCGTCTCCTAGAGTGCTACGTGTTAGCGTTAGCGTGATACAAGAAGAGAGAGATAGCGAGAAAAAAAAAAAACGACATGCAGTTTCTTGTCTTTTTCATTGTGTCAGTTTTTTTAATTCTTACATTTTCCTCAAGTTCTCTGTAAGCATCGTCTGCCTGCTTTAGGCCGGGCCCATCTAAGGGGTACTGTGTTTCGTTTGGCTCTTTCGCGAGGCCATACTCGACCATCGCGTTTTCTGTCGCGTTTATGGTTCTCAGGACCTCAGTGGTAAGGTCACAGAGGCCGGCCGCCGTGGATCTCTGGAAGCCATGTAGAGGGGACAGACGTTAGCAGCTGGAATACTCTTCCGCTCAGACATCTGCATGCTATCCCTAGGTAGCCTTACGGTAGCTACCTGCCTGGCTTCACGTGAATGGGGTAGTGGGGTCGGGACGGGACGTTAACTCACTTAAAACCTGCACTGTTGTCGCATTTCACCATCAGGCATCGCTTTTGCTCCACCAGTACACCCAGAGCCTTTTTTGTTATCTCTTTAGAAATTGATTGGGTCTGTGGAAGGAAAATCTACCAAGGCAGCCTCATCCCATAGTTTCTTTGTTCACATTTTTTAAATAAGAATAGCAGAATCATTTTGTACAAAATTTGAGATTCTCTCAGAAGCAATGTATATGCTAAACATTATAGTACTAGCAAACTACAGATTTTATGTAGATAAATATTTAATTGTTGTTATTACCAATCAATAAATGTTAGTTCTTGAAACTGTAAACTTTTTTGCTATTTCTATCTACAGAAGACCTGGTCTACAGAAGACCTGGTCTTCTGTAGACCATTACAGAATACCATGGTGAAGTCCGGTAGGTAGCTACTGATCTATTGCATCCACACACAGCCGGGCAAAGCGTTGCGCATGGCATTTAGAATAAAGACGATATATCAGAGCTGCCTTTAGCGTGGAGGTGTCACACTAAATTTGTACCGGCTGCCAAATTTGTACCGGGCGCGTCATCCATACGTAATCCACTCCAAATCTGCCTGGCAACAGATGATCGCTTCGTCCGTTGCCTGGCAACGGACGATCGCGTCGAATGACGTGAAAGGTTCACGAACATTCGCAAACCTATCTAGCGATCCGTTATCTGCTATTTCGTCCTTGACCTGCTTTAAACACTCAGTTTACTTGCTAAATTTGAGTAAACAATTGAATACAATACAAATATAAAGTAAAAACAAGTGTTATCTAGATCCGTTTTCTGTATTATGTTATTTCGTCTTTGGCAACATGAGCGCGAATGTTTTTTGAAACCTGCCCGGCAACGGACTACGCGATCATCTGCTGACAGGCAGGTTTGGAATGGTTTACGTATGGATGACGCGCCCGGTACAAATTTGGCAGCCGGTACAAATTTAGTGTGACAGAGGCAATCGGTTAGAGGTTGCAGCATCACAAGCTGAATCATCGGAAGAGTATTTACACCCAGTACAACATGGGAGCATTTATTCCTCACTTGAACCTGAAAGTGGTTAACGGAGAGATCTTAAATCTTATCTCGGTTTCATCAAACCAACCAAGTTGACCAATTCATCTTGTATTTTCCCTGAAACTCTGTGATCGTTAAGCTTGGGTTGGCATGCAAGACATTACAGATGACATCTATGAATAATATTATTAAAAACGTCTATCAATGATGGATCTATCTATGAGCCATATCTATGTTTTGATCTGTCTTCAAGCAAAGCCATGCAGTGGAAGCCTTGCTCAGTTCAGATGCTGCATTCATACCCAGTAGGAACTTCGAGGTTTCTGCTCTCATGGAATGGGAAGTCACAAGAGACTCAATTGAGGCCATTGAACACGTGACCATTAATTTACACTTCCCAAGTTCATCCTCTCATCTGGGACATCTTAAACCTCCAGGGTCCTATTTGGTATCAATGCACCGCTAGAACCCACACAGCCACAACCTGTCAACGATAAACACCAAGTAGAGCCCGAATCATCCTTAATCACCTTTGACCTTCCGGCCAGTACCCTACCTTCTGACCCTCTGTGGGTATCTCATCGCTGGAAGAGCTGAGTTCGGGGTCTTTCAGAACTCGAGCCGGGGTGCTGTTCTTGGCCGAGGTCCCCTTGGCCATGAATGACGGGAGCTTCTTGCCAGCCTCCTCCTCCCCAGAGGAGAGCCCCTTATCGCTGAGGTTCCCCGCCAGCTGGCGCAGCTTCCTCCGGAGCTTCTCCTCCTCCGTGCCCCCAGGGGGCTTTTGGCCGTCCTGCAGGGAGAGACCGCAGCCCTCAGAACCGATCTCATGCGCCGCTTAGAATAGCAATCCGGGAATGGGATATGGAAGTCATTGGATTGGATTAGACTCGGAGAGGGGGTGGGGGTTGGGTTGCGGAGGCCTACTGCTACCCGGATAAAACTTGGTTTCTTTGGCGGGAGGTTCTGGTCATGATTGCCCTCTAAGCCAATCAGAACCTAGATTAATTGGGAACTGATTCAAAGTAGCCATGACCGAAATTTGACGTATTGAATTGATGGGGCTTTAATGCTTTAAAAACACTGCATGGAGGCCAACGTCTGATGGTTGAAGGGCAGTCGTCGTCCGCATGTTCTGTAGAGGGAATCTAAGACAGATTCACAGTCTCTGGCCTCACCTCCTCGTCTGGCGAGACCATCTTCTCCTCCAGTCGGTTGAGGAGGCTCTCGATCGCCGACATCCTCTTACTCAGCTCATTGATCTGCAAAATGCATTCAATCCACACATAGAAGGCAAGGAGAGAATAGTCAACGCGTTTTAAACTCGGGTGCTACTTGCTTGTTATAATAGTATTGCTAGTGGGGCATCTATAAGGTGTTATGCAGCCAGTAATGGCAATGTTATTATGTGTTACAGGCAGTATACTGTCGGTAGTAGAAGTAGTACTAGTAGTAGTAGTTACGGTGGTCCCAAACTACCAGGGCTAGTAGTAGTAATAGCAGTGTAAATAACTAGGGGCCTACTGGTAGTGGTGGTGGTGTTAATAACTAGGGTACCAGTATTAGTAATAGTATGTGAGTTAATTACTAGGGTCGTCCCAAGCCTACTACGGAGCAGAGGGAGGCCCAAAAACACTTGGAGAAGGAGCACAGAGCTAGATGTGAAAAAGAAGGGACTGACGTGGAAACAGCTGGAGAGGATGGCACAAGACAGGCGGGGGTGGAAACGATTCATCAATGGCCTATGTTCCGAAAGCAATACAAAGGCTTAACTAACTAACTACCCAAGCCTACTGTAGTATTAGTAGTAGTGTTAATAACTAGGGTAGCAGTGCTAGTAGTATCAGTGTTAATAACTAGGGTGGTCCCTGCCTACTGTAGTGTTAGTTGTGTTAATAACTAGGGTACCAGTACTAGTAGTATCAGTGTTAATAACTAGGGTGGTCCCAGCCTACCGGAGGGGGTTGGCCGAGGTTCTCCTGGGAGGAGGCCTTGCTGTTGCGTCTGCGGAAGGGTGCGGCGGGCTGGTACGGCCCGGCGTAGCGCGGCATGTCCTCCTCGTCCGAGGTGTCCACGTACTGCTGGCGCGCCACAGAGGAGCTGATCTTGGACAGGGAGCGGGCGCGCTCCAACCGAAGCTCACCGTAGTCCTCTGGGACACGGGGACAAGGTCAATACAAGGTCGAGACACGGTCAGCCCAGTGCTCTCGCCAACTGACCTTTTGTGCCTCCAATGATCGAATCAATGATCATTTGCAAAGGGTCTGTGAGGGGTGAATAGGTAGACCCCATGATCCTCTGCACTATTTGTAGTGCATGGTTGGAACAAAAAGACCCGTGCACAAAATAAATTCAGGACTTTTGTTATAAACCTCTGTTCAATACTAGTCCGTTGTTAGATACTCGTCATGTATTAATTAATTGTCTCTTAATTAATTAGCAGGTCCTAGATGATGGTCAGGCATTAAATACTAGTCGGGGATCTGTGTTGAATGTACCAGGGCGCATCGCGTAGCGGTCCAGACTCTTCCTGCGGTTCATGCGGTAGTTGTGCATCTCATTCTGGTATTCCAGGTCGTTTCTATAGCCTCCCCGCTCGTCTTGGTATTGCTAAAAGTTTGAGATGATACAGAGTAGCGGTAGTGATAAAAAGAAAGATTATTCCAATGATCCGTCAATAGAAGTTAAGAAGAGCACAGCACAATCTTTCAACAAAACCAAATTGTTCATATTTTATACGGGAATATGTATAAGAGAAAGTAAAGCCTCTTATACAGCCTCTTATAAGATGATCATCTTTTTTTTTTTTCAGACAATCCTTTTTGTTTCAGGGCAAACGATCTTGGTGATCTGCGGCATCTGATTTCTACCTATAGGTGGCAGTAAACTCAACTCAAGTAGGCTACTGTGTAATCACTCTTTAAAAACAAGGAAGGATGAAAAGGTGAAGATGGACGACCTGGAAAGACTGCCTGCGGGATACAGGGTAGGGTGGGTAGTATTCCTCCGGGTCAAAGTCCATGGGATGCACTGAGAGCAAACGCTTGTTCTTGCGCATCTGAAAAGCAGTTGGTCTAGTTATTTATATTATATCATATTCAATTATATAAACCGAATTGAACGATATTATATTGTCACGTTAGTTAAATTATAACTAGGTCAGCAAGACACCCTTTGTTTTGCATCAATACATTTTTTGGCACTGAAACCAAAACACTGAACATACTTTTGAGGAATTCATTAGAACATTTTATAACATTTTACATTTGTAAAACAAATGTATCCATTCATTAATTTAATTAAAAGGTCAGCTATGTCAAGTCAAAATACCACAGCAGTTCAGAATCCCAGATAAGACTCCTCCTGTAACGTTGATTAGACTGAGCAGTCAGTGTATCATGAAACGGGTTTAATCCCTTGGAGAAGGGGTTACCATTTTGTAACGCTGAGCCTCTGACTCCGCATGGTCGTCCTCCACTCCGTTGTATGTGTCTGGAATCAAACGGCACCATGTCGGACGGTGGTCTATAAATGTGGTGTGTATATCAGGTCAACGTCAGACCCTAGGTCAGTCAACGGTTATCATAACGGTACTCACGGCGTTGGCCTACGTCAGGCATGCTCTGGGTGTCGTCATCACGACCACCTGAGAGATGGGAGTGACATGTCACCGGTTATTTATAGATGTTTACATTCATGCTACAGATTGTGATTGCTCGATTAGATTCAAAGGGTTCTGTGTGCATTATTTTTTAATATCTGCCTTTGAGTAGTTCTGTCAATGCACTACAAATCCAACATTAACATCAAATATAACTATCAACCAGATGTTCCCTTGACAATGTGAAAAAAAATAAAAACACTCAAAGCGCTGCAGAATAATATTAAAATGTCAGCTGAATAAATTGGTAAAAGACAAAATTGTATTAAAGACAAAGAAAGTCATTTGTAATCACTGTAGGTAACTTTGGTATAAGTGGAATAAACCACTCAAGCGTGGTAAGGAACCTCTGATTCACTTAAACTATATCATACATTATTTCCCCACGTGAGAGAAGAGCCTGGCTTGGTGTGTTCCTTCCATAGCTATGGTTTTAATATTTATACAAACATGTTTCAGTCTGTTTGACCTCTTATGAAACCACTGTATGGTTGTGGATTCCTAAGTGACATCATACATCATCGTTCCCTGGCTTAAGGGCAATTCCACACTGCTGCTTTTATTCCTTTTTGGGGTTGGATTGTCACATGCAGGCCATATTAGACAGCTGATTACGCTTTTACGAGCGGGTCGCCGTGTCTGATACCAACCCACCATCCAAGCCACCCCTTCTGGACACAGAAGACTAAAGAATAGCTGGTGCTACTAAAGAATGATGGGGGTAAATATAAGCAGCAGAGTCGTTGACTGCAGGGCGAGTCTATTGTGGTCATGGGTCAAGAAGTGGTTCTTGCAGATGAGAACACAGATTTAAACACTGAAACATGTTTGGGGCATTGGAGCTTTTATGCTGAAAGAACCAATCAATTAGGGCTTTTATTTTGGAGACATGGTGTTCTGTTAGTTCTGGATAAATTCAAACTGGTTGCTATCATTTACATCAGAATGTTATATATTTTACAGCTTTTAAGTATATGACCTTAATGAACCAACTGCAGACACATTTCCTGTTTTGTATGGAGTAGCTCAAATGGTAGCGTGACAAAGCTCTTCCTAACTCTCTACCACTAGGTGGTGCCCATGTCCCTAGTAAGAGTTTCTACATAACGTGTCCCTTAAGAAAACAATTTAAATGTATTAAAAATAAAGTGTACTTTTATCTGTAATTTGAGAATATCTACCAGAATGGAATGGTCTGGCCATAACTGTTTCACTTGGCTGTGATTCACTTCTTGTAAACTGGCTCATTATCGATCTGAACAGCCCCTTTGAAACTTTGAAGCCAGAGAGAATGCATGCAGCCTTCTGTTGGGGAGGGGTGGTAACTCTGCCAGCTGACAATCTGGAGACCACATTATGACGAAGATGTTGTGTAAATGCTAGTTTGGATTCATTCATTCTGTCCCTGTCAATGATCTGTGGTAATGTTTTGGATTTGGTAAAAAATATATAGGATTTGAACATCTCAATTTAAGACCTGTCGAATCGTTTAAGAGCACATTGAACATACGAACGTTGCGCTTAGACAGTTTGGGAACCGGTAAGACCCCAACGTTCACAGATGAAGTTTAAGTCTCCTCCCTACTTGACTCACCGTCGCCGTTCAGCCTCTTGTAGAGCGACCTCATGACCTTGGCACTGCCGAAGCGCTTGAAGCGGTTGCGCACGTTGTCGTGGTACCACCCCAGAGTGCCGATTTTAAGGACCCTGTAGGACATCATAACTGACACACTTTAGTCCTCCATGTCTACACAGTGGTTCTCCATGCCAGTCGCTACACACTGATGTGTCTACACCAGTCCTCCATGGCTACACCCCAGTTCTCTGTGTCAACACACCATATATTGCTAGATCCTGCTGGGTCCACACCATTTTCGCAGGAGGGGCCCAGGACATCAGAATAACACAAGACACTGTTACACCACAATTTTTACTTTGTGGAACGGTGCAGAGAACTTAAAAAATTACAAATATCCCATCTGATAATCGGTCCACTCCACACTGACTGTATAAGCAGTCTACTACAATATATATATATATATATATATATATATATATATATAGGTTACGGTTGTGGTCCTGTGTGGTTATGTTCCCAATAGTGTTTGTCCCTGCTCTGTTTGCATGTCTCTGCCTATATATATATATATCTATCCTTTCAACTGCCAGGTTTAGTTGGGGTTGCCAATCGATTCATAATGGATCACAACCTGTGGAATTGCTTCCAATGCATCGCTTTCTGTTGCTGCTGCAGGGGTGGGACAGGAATGATTCCCATGAGAGCAGATGTTCCCTTTTTGTCTGGGAATACTCGATTTAGAATCCGGAGAGTGTATCCTCTCTCAAAAGAGAGCCAGAAAATAGTATTTGTCCTTAGGTTGCTCCCTTTTAAATGTAAAACACACAAAATCCAATTAATAAAAGAGATAAAAGTAGCACAGGATGTTTAAGTGCGGCATATGTTTTTTTGTTCGGCCAGGACCATCATTAGTAACATAATTAATTATGATGAATAACAATAATCCCCTAAGGGCATCAAAGTCAAAGACAGGTATTGATGATTTTACATGTGGTTTAAACAGTCATAAAAATCTATATCTAGTCTAACAGCATGCCATACGTGCCAATGTTGTACCATCCACAGAACACGGCCCTTGTCTCTCACTGTACAGCTTCCTCTCTCACCTGGTCATGCGGCAGTTGTCGCACACCCAGCCGTGCTCCTTCTTGTTGTAGCGGCTGCATCCCTTGCACGTGTACAGCTGGCAGTCCAGACACTGGCGCTTGTTGTTGATGAGGAACTTGAAGGGCTGCAGGCAGCGGATGCAGTGGGAGTCGGCCAGGTTGGCCTGGGAGCCCAGCAGCTCCCTCTTGGTGTCCTCCTTCTCGATCTTAGTCTTCAGCTCCCTGGAGGGAGGGAGGGAGGGAGGGAGGGAGGGAGATAGACAGAGACACACAGAGAGAGATACATAGAGACAGAGACACACAGAGAATGAGACAAACAGACAGAGACACACAGAGACAGAGACAAATAGAGACCGAGACACACAGAGTATGAGACAAACAGACAGAGACATACGAAGACAGATACAAAGAGACAGAGACACACATAGAATGAGACAAACAGACAGAGACACACAGAGACAGAGACACACAGAGTATGAGACAAACAGACAGAGACACACAGAGACAGATACATAGAGACAGAGACACACAGAGTATGAGACAAACAGACAGAGACACACAGAGACAGATACATAGAGACAGAGACACACAGAGTATGAGACAAACAGACAGAGACATACGAAGACAGATACAAAGAGACAGCGACACACAGAGAATGAGACAAACAGACAGAGACACACGGAGACAGATACATAGAGACAGAGACACACAGAGAGACACAGAGACAGAGAAAAACAGAGACAAAGACACACAGAGAATGAGACAAACAGAGACAGAGACACACAGACACACAGAATCACAGACATACAGAGACACAGGGACATAGACACACAGACACAAGAGGAGAGAGAGAGTGTGGTCAACAAAAAGCTTGGACTGCAGCTAATGTCCGGAAAGGAGGAAGACAACGAAGTGTTGTTCCGATGAGATCATCAAGCCTTAGGTACCTAGCTTGCTAATGCTGCTATGGTTCTCTAAAGGCCAAACTGTGGTGTTCAAACTGTGGCTTGAGACCCGTAAGTGGGTCGCGGGATACAGAAGAACAGAAAGGATAATCTGTGTACATGTCTGCTTCGTTGGATCATCAGAATGTTTGAAGACGTCGGGATGCCGAATTCTCATTGGCTAATGGTTTATTCTCCAAATAGTTTATACTCTCTTCTGACAAGTTAGCTTATTGTAAATCGCTTTGGATAAAAAGGTCTTCTAAATGCCCTAAATGTAAATGTAATAAATGTATTTCATTGAATGTCAAATATGAATCCATAATCTGATGTCTTCAAAGTCCAGAGATGCTGTTTCACTGTGTTGTGTTGTGTGCAGAAAGCATTTATTTTTATCATAATTATTCACTCCATTAAGAAACGTCAGGGAGTAGTTTGGTTAGTTGGATGTCAAGACATTAATACCAGGGGTTGTCAGGGGTTGTATCACATGGTGTCAGGGCTTCACGTGGAGCAGTGCACATTTTCAACTGTAAATCCCCTCTAGCCCCAACACAACCTCTACCCTTTAAACCCACACACATCTCACAAGATCTGCTAGCTAACAGTGAAAGCATAGCGGTGGGTCGCTCTGCAGTAGATCCTGGATAGGGAAGGTTAAGGGGTGAGGTCCATCGAGATATCTGCAGGCTGTCCAGGCCCGACGGCTGCAATGGCTCTTCTTCAGACTGATGTGGTCGTAGTGCAGTCAGGCCAGCGGGGGCAGTGTGGAACAACTGCTTCTATGGGGGGGGTAGTTTGGAGAAGCTTGGAGACTTAACACCTCCGCCACCGAGGGAGCTCATGTCCAACTGGGGTTGACCACGAAAGACGCTAGGCACTCGCACCGCCCGTTTAGCGGTTGAGAATGTTAGCGCGCTAACTCCTTCTTCTGCCTCGTCCTCTTTAAAAGACAACACAAATGAATAATATATGTGTGTGTGTGTGTGTTTGTCTATGTGGTGTGTGTGTGTGTGTAGAACAAGGTTTGAGGTAAGATTACCCTCTGCAGGCAATGGGCCCAAACACCATCTCATCATCACCATGTTAGCTTCCCTCATAACAAATAGCACCAGGGCCTCTCCAGACCAAATAGATCTGATTCAGGGAACTGCAGCCACTCCTCCACAAAACCCCCAAAAAATCACGTATTAACCTGTTGCAGTATTATTTGACAGGTTCTTCAGAAAAAAAATCTATATCTGGCAGCTGGCACGACTGAGCTATGTGTGTGATCCTTCAAAGTCTGCGTATTCATTTGGCACATTTGACAGACGATACAAACGACTTTCTCAAGCTCAGACACGCAATCCATGGGCACAATGTCAACTTAATACCTTTTTGCCACATTTTTTCCTGCTGCACGTAAACGAACGAGTGGCAGCGGACGAGCCCGTCCACATCGGGAGGTTTTCCCCCAGTGAGGTTGACGGAGGCCTGCCATAACACTGTGTTGCTCTACGTTGGCCAACAGGGGTGTGGGAGACGGCAGACAGAGAGCTCCTTGTGGCGTTGGTAGGCCAGTGTCTGTGCCTTGTGTGTGTGGGAGGGTGGGTGGGAGGGTGGGTGGGAGGGTGGGTGTGTGTGGGTGTGTGTTTGGTGATGAGGAGGCCTTGTGACCGAGCCATGATGATCATGATGGCCCAGCCGAACAACAACGGCTTTCACACCCCACACACACACACGCACGCACGCACGCACGTACGCACACACAAACACACACACACACACACACACACACACACACACACACACACACACACACACACATACCCTCTTAATAGCTCACATGGTTGCGCACATGCTTGCACACACACACACACACACACACACACACACA
>NC_044051.1:34331640-34361640 GCF_902167405.1 Gadus morhua
AGAAAGACAGGCAAATACTGTCCTCAGAATTTCACAAACTCACAAATACAAATTCCCTTATCTTAACCCAGACCCCAAAAATTTGTCATTAAAATAACATTTAGACATTGTTAATCTCATTATATGCAGTTATTCCACTATCCTATCATCAAAGTACACCGAAAACAAGCAAACCACCCAAATGACCTGGTTCCATGTGGCACATGTAACGTACATTCAGACTTTAAAGGGCCCCTATGTTACCAACGGGTGTGAGTATGAATGTTTTAATAAGATAATAGTTATTCAGTAGTCCAAAGTGATTTGGAGCAAATTAGGTATACAGGTCATTACTGGGGGGATACTGGCGATCAAACCCAATACCCTTTCGCCTGGGAGCTGAACAAGTTTGCCACTACTGAACCATTACTGTCCTACTGCATGAATGACATTTCCTGTCGTCTTTAACCTCAGCATAGGGGCCACAAACACACAAAGCCCTACCCCTACGTTATGTAGGTCACTTGTCACACTGAGTAACGAGTGACCCACAGAGCCCACCACTACAGGGTAAAATCCCCTCCACAACACCTGATACCTTCATAC
Source organism: Gadus morhua (assembly GCF_902167405.1). Taxonomy (NCBI): domain Eukaryota; kingdom Metazoa; phylum Chordata; class Actinopteri; order Gadiformes; family Gadidae; genus Gadus; species Gadus morhua. The sequence continues at coordinate 34,332,226 of NC_044051.1, forward strand.
CCTGCCTTGACCCCAAGACTCGATCCGTCCTATGGACACTTTTGTCCAGACCCAGCCTTAAGTAAAAACTGGTACCTGGGGGTAAAGTGGTGGGGTTGGATTTCATTGGGTTTGTGTTCCCCTAGCAGGACTTGGAAACAGACTTTCTGTGTGTTTCCTATGGCATGTCTTGTCCATCCATCAGGGTAATGGGTAATATGTCCTTTAGCTGTCTTACTGTTGGTTCCCTGGTGCATAGCTGGCTCACTCACCCACCCACTCACCCACTCCTCCTGCTTCTCAATGTGTTCACCTTCTGATGTCCCATTCCAGTCGGTCACTGTTATCGTCATGGCAGAATCATTGTATTGAGTTTCAACGGGTAACTTGCGTTATGAGTCTCCATCGGGGTGCTTTGTTGCAGACTGGAAGGACCATGATACGGTCGCTGTGTAAGTGTGCAGCTGACAGACATGACATGACACGTTGTCTATTCATAGCAGTGGTGATTTGCAGTCCTGTTTTTAAAACGTCCCAGATGTATTACCGGCCGTGTGTGTGTGTGTGTGTGTGTGTGTGTGTGTGTGTGTGTGTCTGGTGAGTGAAACCTTATATAAAATTGAACAGAATATCTACACCCAATCAGGCAGATCAGGTTAATCAAACGCACTCGCTCGCACACACACATATATGGGTATATATATATATATATATATATATATATATATATATATATATATATATATATATATATATATGTGTGTGTGTGTGTGTGTGTGTGTGTGTGTGTGTGTGTGTGTGTGTGTGTGTGAATTTATATGAATGTGTGTGTGTGTGTGTGTGTATAGCCATTGATTATAGTCTAGCAGCCTTGAGAGAGAGAGAGAGAGAGAGAGAGAGAGAGAGAGAGAGAGAGAGAGAGAGAGAGAGAGAGAGAGAGAGAGAGACAGAGACAGAGACAGAGACAGAGACAGAGAGATAAAGAGAGTTTATCTTTAGATGACCTCTGGTCCTTACTAACTCAACCAATGTCCTCACTCTTCCCCTAGCGACACACTGTCTCACTTCATCCATGTGTGTGTTTTCATGAATTACTCTACAAACTACAAACTATCCAAGGGCGTGTTTGTGCGTGTGTGTTTGTGGTTGTGTTTGCATGCATACCTACGTGCACGTGTGTGTCCAGGCCTATGCACGTGTTGCAGCACTCCGTGCAGCCTCTTCCAGGGCATGGCTCAGGGACCTGACTCACGCCTCTAAATGCATCCCAGCGAGGAGGCCGCGAGCTGGGCACGAGAGCGGGGAAAACCTGGTCCCCCTGGTCCTCTGACCAGCAGCTGAGAGCAAGCGGCTCAACCAGCAGGTGTGGGGGGGGGGGGCGCAGCGGCCAGGTGGTCTTCTGGAGCACGCTCTAGCAGCTCCACTGGAACCTGCTGACCCCTTTGACTCCCACACTTACAGTAGAAACTCAATGAAAGGTCGGCCAGCTAAATATAGCTACACAATAGTGTGTTAAGCTGTGTGGATGTGCGCACATGCACAAGTGAGTCTTACTTATATTCAGATACATTTATTTCAGTTTGATAAATGTCCCTCTAGCTCTATGTATTTATATTTCTCTCTCTCTCTTAAAACATAAACTAGCTTGAAATGCGTTTTTTTACCTGGACTTTGCCACATGGTGAAACCATTACACAGCTTGCTCGATCTCGTGCAACCCATCCTCACACACCCCCTCCCTCCCACACACACACACACACACACACACACACACACACACACACACACACACACACACACACACACACACACACACACACACACACACACACACACACACACACACACACCCTCAGCACCATGACCCCAACCTCTCTCCGTTTATATCTGTCTGTGACACCAGAGCTGGGGCCGTGGTGGGCAGCAGCTGTGGGCCGCGGTGCTGTATTGCTGATCATCTCCTGTCCTTGTTCCTGCAGTACAGTACATGCAAACCCTGACTATTGTATTCACCTAGCGGCATGCTACCAGCTGTGCAGTATATGCAATGGTCAACGGAAATGGAGTAATTTCATTTTTTTTACATTTTACGTCCATTTTCTTTTCTTTGTTTTTTGTGCTCCTTATAGTGGTAGAACTTTCACTCACTTTGATTTGTATCACTCGAATTGGTTACATTTCAGATATTGTTTCCCATTCATTTATTGTGTTATATGTGTGCTACGTGTTCACGTGCCCGTGCACTGTACTGCAGCGTCATACGTGTGATGTGGGTCAGGGTCTTGGATCTCAAAACAACAACTAAACCAACTCTCTCTCTCTCTCTCTCTCTGTCTCTCTCTCTCTCTCTCTCTCTCTCTCTCTCTCTCTCTCTCTCTCTCTCTCTCTCTCTCTCTCTCTCTCTCTCTCTCTCTCTCTCTGTCTGTCTGTCTGTCTGTCTGTCTGTCTGTCTGTCTGTTTCATCTACAGAGTTTGGGGAGAGGGGTAAAGGCCTGGGTTGAATGGAAACTTTGATATTTACTTTTAGCTGTGAAATAAATTGAAAATATACACATCAAAATGCGATACATATGGCTCTCACTTGGTATTTGAGAGATGTTCGTCCAACGATGAGGTTATAAATGAAAATAGACCAGCAGGTGTCAGTTGGGATTTTCCCCGCTGGTCATTTTGTCCAGTGCTGTGCTGCCACAGGCTCCTAGTTTCCATTCATGAAGTGCTCTGATAATGGAGGCAAGATTGTGTTGACCCCTTGAAGTTCCAGATATATCACAAACAGCTGGTTTGGACTGGAACCCGACACCGCTTCCTCCTCTTCCTCCTCTCCCTCCTCTCCCTCCTCTCCCTCCTCTCTCGTCCTTTACAGCAGACCTATTCCAGTCCCAATCTCACCCGGCCCGCATATTCACCCAGGGTAAAAATAAGCCAAGCACTAAGTAAGGCTTTAGAGGTGCCCCATGGATAGATTGGGCCTCTCAGCCATCAGGACAAACTTGCCTTTTGACAAGGACCTGCTGTAATCAGCATGGAGATCAACGTTAAAAAAGGCACATAGGCAGAAGGATTACATTATAACATTTTATTCACTTTCAAAAACATTGAGTCATAACAGCAGTGTCTGAAATTATCAAGTGCATTTTGCATTTCAAGTTTTCAGTTCCACAAATAGATTTAATAAATAATTACTGTGTATATTTTTTTAGATTTTTCTTTTTTTTACTGAAAAACATTCAAGTTCAAACAGTACTTTTTAAACTCCGATATCAGCTTTGAGAAATATCAAAATGATACGGAACAAACATGAACAAAGAGGAAGATACAAAAGTATAAAAAAAATGCAGGTCAACTCGACATATTTTATGTCGGACATGTAAATAAACATCATAATAAATTGCACGTGTTCAAACTCCCGGGAGTTTCAGTAGTTCACCTTCCTCCTTCAGCAGCATTGTCATCCTCATCCTTTTTTTTTGGTTCAAAAACATCTCGACCCTCTTCCCGCTCCCGCACTTCAAACGTCCCCAAACTCAGTCCCCCAAAAAACGTCCACAGTTAAAGTCCTCGCCCTGCCTTACTCCGCAACCACACCTTCCTCCACCTCCTCCTCCTCCTCCTCTTCCTCCTCCTCGCTTCTAAAGTCCATGTGGGCCAACAACACCTGCACCTCATCCGTATCCACCACCAGATGCTCCATCTTCTCGAACCCCGGCTCGGGCCTCTCCAATCGGGGCCCCCTGGCGGTGTCCCGGGCCTGCTTGATGAGCTCCTTGGCCCCCACCAGGAACTCGGCGGCGCCGCTCTTCTCGGCGCTCTGCGTCAGCGTGTCCCGCAGCCGCCCGCCCGCCTCCAGCTGCAGCTTGTACCCGTCCACCAGCGACCGCAGCGTGGCCACCTTCTCGCCCTCCTCCTGGGCCACTTTCTCCAGCAGCTGGCCCTTGCGCTCCTCCAGCACGGCGTACAGCAGGTCGAAGCTCTCGCCCAGGCGCCTCTTCTGCAGCTCGGCGTTGTCGCGCAGCGTCGCGCACGACTCCTCCATCTGCGCCTTCACGGCCTGCGCCACGGCGTTGGCGTCGCCCAGCGCCTCCACCGCCGCCCGCAGCTCGGCCTTCTGGCTCTGGTAGACGGCGTGCAGCGGGGACACCTCGCAGTCCTTGTGCTGGCCGAACACCTTGCACATGGAGCAGGTGGGCGTCTGGCAGGTCAGGCAGTAGATGTTGATGCGCTCCTCGGGGTGCTCGGCGCACGCCGGCTCCTTGGAGTCCCGGTCCTTCAGCGGGGGGTCGAGCGTGCCGTCGCCCTCGCCCTCGCCGCCGCCGCCGCCGCCCTCGCCCTTCTGCTCCTGCTGCTGCTTGTAGAGGTCGATGATGTTCTCCACCAGCAGGTTGCGCTGCAGGCCGTACACTCCGTGGCGGTCCAGGGACACCTCGAAGCGGCAGGTGGGGCAGCGGAACACGCCGCCCGAGTAGTGGTAGGGGTTGCGGGAGTCGTAGAGGTCGCTGGCGCAGCCGCGGCACAGGTTGTGCTGGCAGGGCAGGATGACCACCGGCTTGGTGAACATCTCCAGGCAGATGGGGCAGCTCAGCTGCTTCTCCAGGCTCTCCATGGGGCTAGGGGGGCGCACCACGCGGCCCGTCTGGATGTCCATCGCTCCAAACCGCTTTGCAGACAAACCAAAGAGAGAGAGCGAGCGCTCGAGGAACAATCCCGGGTTTCGAGGGTTTTTCTTCTTCCGATTGGCTGGTAGCTCTGTCTGTGTTCCGGCGCTGCTGCGGTGGCTGTTGTTTGTAGCTGCGTTGGAGCCGGGGTGCTGTTCTGATCTAGCGGGCCGTGGGAGAACGGCCCGCCTTTATACCGGCGGAGCCATGTCACCCGACACCTGTGAACCCCCCCCCCCGCCGCCCGCCGCTTGGTTGCATGCTGAGAAAATAGACCACCACAACCCCCCCACACACACACACATTCACACACACGCATACACACATTCACACCCCGCCCTTGCTTTGGCACAAGCTATACTTGGCCTCTCTACACCCCCCCCCTCCACCACCCCCCCCACCCTGACCACTCTGGCCTCTCCATATGGGAGGTGTGGGGACTGGACAGGGATCCAAACAACTTACCTTGTGACAGGAGGTGGAGGAGGTGGAAGCGAATCAGGTGAGGAGTTGGACGAGGAAGAGTGTCTTGAGGAGGAGGCTGTTCTTGGAGGCTTCCAAGAACAGCATTTCTCCCTCACACGCAAGTGGTCAAAACACACACACACACACCCTACGTAGGGAAGGGGGGAGGAGGAGGAGGGAGCTAGGTTAGGGAGGAGGAGGAGGAGGTGGAGGCAGCTAGGTTAGGGAGGAGGAGGAGGAGGAGGAGGAGGCGGAGGTGGTGGCTGGCCGTCTTTGGCGGGTTTTTCCAAGAACCTCATGTTCAAAAATGTGTTCAAAACACACACACACCCTCTGATGCTCACTTGTAGGACAAACGTGGGAGCAGACGTTTGCTTGATGTCTGAGTGTTGAGAATGTGTGTAGTTGGACGTGGCCTGTTGAGATATGAATGTGTTTTTAAATGTTTTTAATGTTTTGGAATTTTAACCATCCAAAACAGATGGGTCCATTCTGAAGCGTGCGAGAAGATACAGCCTGGCTAAATTTGCGCATTTAAACAATACGATTGCTTTCATCATTTGGGTTTCGCTGCAAATATGAACCACAATCTGGGCTGCCTGTGCTTCGGGCCTTCGAGTTTGTTGACGTCTAAGGTACACGCAATGAACACATGTTGCATGTTGATGTTCTGTATGGACTGTATCACATTCACATGTGGAACCACAAATCAATACCTGTCAATCACGATGAAGAGTTTGTAACGTTTATATTATGGAGAGGAAGATAACACAGCACTGTGGTACTTTCCTCCACTTGTATGGTGTGTTTTTGTGTACTGCCCGTCTGTAAAGGGTTGATTATTACTGCCTGTGTGTAAAGGAGTGTGTTAGTTGTGTTGTTGTGTAGTGCATCTGTACACAGGAGAGTGTGGTGTGTTGTTGTGTACTGCCTGTGTGTAAAGGAGTGTGTGTTGGGTTGTTGTGTACTGCCTGTGTGTAAAGGGGTGTGTGTTGTGTTGTTGCATACTGCGCGTGTGCACAGGAGAGTGTGTGCTCATATGTCCATAAGTTAAAGGGCCGCAGGCCGTCATCTGATAGTTGTCAACACAACAGTCATTCGTGTCTGCCCACGTTGGCTTGTGCAACCGGCAGACATGCTCTCACGTGTGTGTGTGTGTGTGTGTGTGTGTGTGTGTGTGTGTGTGTGTGTGTGTGTGTGTGTGTGTGTGTGTGTGTGTGTGTGTGTGTGTGTGTGTGTGTGTGGCAGTATTGGAATCAACAACATGCCAACTGTTGTGAAGGCGATGTAGACAGGTTACCCAACTAGATAACTAGGTACCTAGCTAGCCAACACCAAGAATATTTATTTGATATGTGCTTACATTACGAAAACGTATATTTTGAGAATTCATTTTTTTTTTTTTTTACATCATGGAGGCAAGAAGCATAAAGTAAATGCAGAGTAAACAAACAATAATAACACGCTGTACATTATCCCACTTATTACATAAGCGGCTACTACTCACTAAAGAAATCCATAATCGGACAAAACACAAAAAGATTAAATATATTATTTTATTATTGTTTGTCAGTCACGGTTCAAATAGTGTCCTTAGCAACGGTCTGTTATTCATAGCAGCGGTCTGTTATGCAGAAGTACCAGACCCCTGAATGCCGTTGTTGACCAATTAGAAACAAGTATTTAACATAGCTCGGTAAAAAACATTGCCAGTTCTGTATAAAGAAGTCTGTAGTCTCAATGTTTTATTTACTCTCTACTTAAATATACTCTACTCTATCAACTCGACTCCACTCTATTCACTGTCTAGCCAATATGGACCATTCCTTAAACTGTTATGGGGTTGAGTTTAGCAGCACTAACCACAACACTAACCACTAACCCTGCCATAACCCAAGAAAGATGGTAATAGATTCAGGAACAGCACTTCTAATCAGGTCAATCCAAATGTAGCCTGACCTCTGGCCACACGTGAAGAAGACACATACCACGTGCTTACCGGTAGCATCTGGACACTATTTACCATACAACATCTAACATGTTGTCATGTGCACCCTGTTACTGTGTGTGTGTGTGTGTGTGTGTGTGTGTGTGTGTGTGTGTGTGTGTGTGTGTGTGTGTGTGTGTGTGTTTGTGTGTGTGTGTGTGTGTGTGTGTGTGTGTGTGTGTGTGTGTGTGTGTGTGTGTGTGTGTGTGTGTGTGTGCGTGTGTGCGTGTGTGCGTGTGTGCGTGTGTGTGTGCGTGTGTGTTTGCATGTGTGTGCGTGTGTGTGCGTGTGTGTTTGCATGTGTGTGTGTGTGTGTGTGTGTGTGTTTGCATGTGTGTTTGCATTTGTGCGTGTGTGTTTGCATGTGTGCTTGTGTGTGTCTGTGTGTGTATTTGCCTTGTTCCAGACATGGTATGAGGGAACATTGTAACAAGTTGATATTTGATTTGTTGAAAGGTGATGCGCCCCACAGATTAGCCTCATGTGCTGGAACCAGAGTGAAGATCATCTTCACATTCTGTCACCAGAGTGATAGGATATGTGATGATCCAAATGTGCTTGTCTCCTCTAACTCTCCAACCCTAAGTAGCTCTGCTCTGCTAGCCTGCACCTCACATTTGTTCTAGATCGCAGAAGGTTAATTATATGAGGGGTCACTTCTGGTTGTGCTGACTTTTAAGCGGATGCCATCAAAACCTATGGGGGACCAAACAGGACATCATTAAAAATATATATATTATTTTTCGGCCGTCTTGGGATTTCTGGATTCCCTTTGGGCGGAGAAATACAGAAATCAAAAAAGTGGTAATGCATAAATGTGGAAATAAATAAAAGAGTACAACATTGTAATTAAATACAGCACCATAATTTAACAATATTGCTCAACAAAACCATGAGCTGATATTCTCTTTTTAATTTTTTTATAATGATCTTATTTATCAAATCATATCGTATGCGTATTATATAGTACGCATATGAACGTGATTTGGTTTTCAACAATGATGGACACTATTTTGAAAAATATTAAATTCATTATTCGGCCACTAGATGGGGGCATTCACCACCTAACTCAAACGAATTGACCTATAAAGCGGTTGGCATGGTCGTTAGAAGCAGCCAGACAGAGGCCAACAGATACTGATATCTTTATTGATCCCTGAGGGACTAATCTGTTACAGATTAGTCCCTCATAAACATAAAAGTAAACAGAATAGAATAATAAACGCAATGGCATTATAAACACCAATTCAGCATGAATCTAAATATTCTAATTCTATTTCATATATGCATATAGCTCACACCAGAATGTAATAAAATATGCTTGTGTATCCAATATATGTATGTGTAACTGAAGCTTAATAAAGTAAGCACATTTAAAATAAAGTAAAGTCTGGGCATTATCAGGTATAATGCAGGCATGTTGCACAGAACCTGGATATGATAAATAGTAAAATAATTTAAGTATTCCCCTTAATGGAGTTTAAGGGACTTAATTAAATTCACGGTGCAGAGTGAGGCTTTGTTTATGTGAAGCACACCAAAACTAGACACTTTTCACTGTATAAGCTTTTACCATAAGTTTGGAGTATAAGCCTTTTTAATAAATCATAACGTATCATTAAATATATATTCCTTCTGTGATATTAATGTCATTCTAAAAGGCTATAAAACGGCTATAAAAGAATATATCTAAATATTGAAAAGTAGAAAAGGTGAACGGAATGAAATGGATCAAACAAATGGAATCTCCTGACTCAAAATGGGATCTTCTGGTATGATCAGACAGCTCAATGTGGATTTCTACATTTTGTCCCCCACCAAGCTGTGGTTCAGAACCAAGATAGCTGCTTGCTGAATAGAGCCCATTATAATAAAAATTAGAATTGAAACCAGATGCTCATATTCGCTCCCCTTGCGCTAATAATTACTATTATAGGCTAGCTCTAGCGCCTCAGAGGCTAATGAGCTTCTTGTGTGGTCATGGAGACGTCCTGCTGAACCCTGTCAACACGCCGTACAACAGGTTGTCTGCATCGCTCGCACCTCGGCCCGAGCCATGTGTGAACCCTCAGAACAAATGGTCACCCTCTATCACCTAGCCCCTACCTCCTAGTCTCTACCCTTAGCCTCCACCACCTACCTCCTAGCCTCCACCTCCTACTCGCTAGCCTCCAGCTCCGACCCCTTGGCCTCTACCCCCTAGCATCTCCCTCCTAGACCCTACCTCCAAACCTCTACCCCTTGGCTACTACCCTCGCCCCCTAGGCCCTAGACCCTACCCCTGACGTCTAAACACTATAGACCGTAGCAAGAGCGGTTTTGTCCCAGCATGGAGAATAAAATAATAAAGATAGACACCTCATGGTTTCCTTTACTCTAGCGCCAGTTGGGTCCATATCAGTCTTCATCTGACTCACTCTCTCTCTCTCTCTCTCTCTCTCTCTCTCTCTCTCTCTCTCTCTCTCTCTCTCTCTCTCTCTCTCTCTCTCTCTCTCTCTCTCTCTCTCTCTCTCTCAGGAATGACTGAGTGAAATACTCTTTAGGTGTATGCACTACGAGACTAGTATGGGCAGGTAGGGTACTGATGATGCGTGCAGGTCATGAGTAGGATGTAGTTGTAGTTATGTCATGGGTATGGTAGGGTACAGGCTATGAGTAGGGAACCGTAGGTTACAGGCTTTGCGTAGGGTACATGTGCTTTGTGCCCGGTCAAGAGACACATCATAGAGGCTTATGGGTGACCTATGAGTAGGGCAGGGTAACACACATACAGACGTACCGGCGGTGTGTGTTTTCGGGGCAGAGGAAATGGAATGCCAAGGGGAAGACATTGTGCATTGTGCACTTCCTGTGCGTGAGTGAGAGGCTGTTTATAAACGGTTGGCTTTCCCACGGCCTCTCTAACAGGGTGTCCGTCTCAGGGCATATAGTGATCGGTTTACGGTGAACAATAAATCATTGTTATATATATCGGCCTTCTTACAGTTATATACTTCAACGGCTAAGGGTGGGAAAGTATTGAGTTGTAATCAGTATTTGAAATTCATGTTTCAGTCATGATTTTTAACACTGCAGGTTCAAATATTTAGTTTAAGTTTCCTAATAATGAGCTATTTTTTTATTAATCCTTGTAAACCTAAAGAGAGATTACATTTATACCCTTGCATCGTCACCTTCTAACTCAAGACTAAAATAAAAATACGATGAAAGAATCAATCTATAGTAAAGGGTCCATGTCCTCAATTAGAGTAGCCTAGCAAATCAACCTTTGATGAACAGTGCTGTGTTGTTTATGTCCGGTACACCTCCTACACCACGACCTGACGGATACCCCTCTCTCATCTACCTAATAAGCTCCCTCCCCTCTCCACCTGGCACCACTTTAGCGGTTGGGATTTTTATTTTGGCGAGGAATGTTACTGGGGAGGGAATGGGACGAAACCACTGCTTTAATCGCACCATCTCCAGGCTGAAGGATGGATGTGGGTGGAGGCCCCTGGAGGTCATGTGGAACCAGCTCATTTATATCAATAGATGCCAAAGGTGAGGCGGCAAAGCTGGACAGATTTATAGAGTGTGCTGCGCTCTTATTTTGAAGGATTGGTTACAGATGAAGCTCGGGTCAATTGAAAGCAACTGGTGGTTGGGGTCGGAGTGACCCTGGCACACATAAATATGAATATTTGAGTAATAATATATGGGATAAGATGTAGACTTGTGTTCCACTCTTTTCTTGTACGATCACAAAATTATTGCATGTAAGACACACATATTAAATAGAGTTTTGGTCGTATAAACATCACCGATTGTTAATAAGGAAAAAAACGGGGTCTCTTTTGCTATACCAACGGCTTGGTTTGGCTGAGGACGATCCACATGAAGACATTCTTACGTCGCTGTTGTTTGTCCTGCTTCAACACCGGCTCATGCGGTGCCAAACATAAACTCATTAATCCACTTGTCAGAGCTGGAGTCTGCCGAAACACCCGTTACACAAACTGTTAACCACTGTTTGTGTGTATGCGTGTGCATACATTCATTCCAATGATCGGCGTTCCCAAGTCGGAAAAAGCGCCTGTGAACCTGGCGTTGTGGACGTGTGATCAAACCCCTCTCTTGACCAATGTTGAGTTCGGACCCCCGTTAAAAGAAAAATAACCACGGCGCAACCCCAGAATGACCTGATGAGGTAAACGGAGATCAAAGAGCTGGCCCCGGGTGGGGGAAGTGTTCCTGGTAGTTCTACGCCTAAAATAGCTCAACTCCTAGAAGAGCGTGGTGGCTTCTGCCAGCGATTTTTGTGCAGGAAAACTCTTACGCCACCGCTCTGTCTGTTGCTTTCAATATCTCCTTCCATCCTGTTTGCATGTTGTTGTTGTTGTTGTTGTTGTTGTTGTTGTTGTGTTGTTGTTTTTTACAATGCATTATCCACAGCATGAGTTCATCCACATGATTCATATATAGTCATTTTAATATTGTATAATAATCAAATCGAATAAAGGGAAGTATGCTTCAGCCCTTTCTACAAGGAACACTTAATCAAATCCCATCTGGAAAGAATGATAGAAAACACTATCTGGTGTTTGATTGTTTTAAAGAAAAGCTACAGATTAAAACATACCCTATCATCTGCGTGTGGGAAACGATTGCAGCCTCCACAGTTTCAGAGAGAGGCAAGCTGTAGACTCAACCACAAACACATTCCAACACATCATGCCAGCAGTGTGTATAACAACAGCACCTTCCTGTCCAAACAGGAAAAGGGGCCTGTTTGGCTGTGGCTTAGTGGAGGCGTGGACCCCCTCTGCCAGAGACCTTGTGTCTGAAAAACAACACAGTAGTCCGAATATGCTTTCTGCTAGGCTAACGGTATTAGCATCGGAATTCAAGAAGAGGCCATGGGGATAATGGGGATGTCTTCTAATTATATTTTTTCATTTTGATATTAGTGATATTATTATCTCTTTTTGGGTCAACTTGCCTTAAAAAAAAAAAGTAAGAAAACTTTAGGGGACATGTGATGGTAAAATGTGTTCCGTCCTATTGAAAATAATCTGTAAATTATAATCGACTGTGACTGCGTTGACTTGTTTAACGTTTTCTAAACGTCTGTGTGTGTTAAGCTATAGATTAAGCTAGTTCAACTGTAAATTTAACAGCACATTCCTTGCACCTATTTTTGTTTCAAAGAGGATTATTAGGATTAGGATTTGAAAATACTGGGCTTTAAAATGCTAACCCTTAAGGAGATAAACATCTTGAATGTTAATCTGATCAACCGATGTGTACTTTATCTATATGAAGCAAAAGCCCACCCATGGGTATTAATTTCCTGTGAAAAGCCTTTAGAGAAGTTTGGAGAACATTTATCCGATAGGGATAGCCTGTGATACCGGCATATTTTCCAAACAGGTGTGAAATTACCCAGCAGACTATGTTACCGTGGTGTTGTGGTGACCCGGTCAAAACCTTGGTCAGACTTTAGGCGCAGACAGTGTGTGTGTGTGTGTGTGTGTGTGTGTGTGTGTGTGTGTGTGTGTGTGTGTGTGTGTGTGTGTGTGTGTGTGTGTGTGTGTGTGTGTGTGTGTGTGTGTGTGAATTTCTTTCTCTCTTTCTTTTTCTCTTTCTTTCTTTCTTTCTTTCTTTCTTTCTTTCTTTCTTTCTTTCTTTCTTTCTATCTTTGTCTTTTTCTTTCTTTCTTTCTTTTTTTCTTTCTTTCTCTCCTATCTTTCTTTATCTTTCTCTCTTTCTCTCTTTCTTTCTTTCTTTCTTTCTTTCTTTCTTCTCCCCGTTCATTCTTGTTCTAAGGTTCTGGATGGTTCCTCCATGGACGTGGCGAGAGTGATGCAGCAGACCAACACAGGGACGGTTCATTAGCATTGACAGTGGTGCTGACCCTTTGACCTTCGGGGTCACATTTATTGCTTGTGAAACTTACCCAGAGTAACGTCTTCTTCAGATCCGTTTGAATCAGACCATTTGATCAAATAAGTGCATGTGACCTGCATGAACCCCTGAGACATAAACCACTTCCTGGGGTCTATCCAATGGGGAGGCTGGGTTCCGGGAGCTCCTCTAGGAAGCCTTTTGTAAACGTTTAATGAGAGGACTTAGCAGGATGTTGGAGTCAATGCCACGTCCAGCACCCCCCCCCCCCCCCCCCCAGTCAGAAAGCTTGTCCTTTGGAATGATTTACTGGTGGAAGACAATGGTTTGCTTTCAGCTTAATCCCCCAGAATGTATGTGAGTAGCCCTCTCTTATGTGTGCAATTCAGATCTGTTTCTTTAAATAAAAATAAAATATATATAGACACGCACATTCAGATTTCCATGTGTAATCAGTTTTTTTGCAGAGTAATCGTCGTTTCCAGAGTGAACTTAATCATCTATTAATAATAAGCACTTCCTCTTTCTTCTATTCTTACAACTTCAGACAACGCTCATATGACTTGAGTTCTCAAGCACAGCAGAAAAACATAGACATGAACCCTTTGCCAAACACAACATTTTAAATTATGACATACAACACAAGTAAGTATCTTGCACCATTAATCTGTCATCAGTCGAAGACCATGTCTGAATGAAAACAGGAAATTAAGACCTATATTTAAATGCATGTATCTATATAGTCAAGTAGGTATGAAGCAATATTTATGCTATGATGTAGGTGTGAATTCTGAAAAACAGAGTGAGGAAAAACATAGTGAAGTACTGAGTACTAAATCATCTAAACCTAAAGTCAACCTCCCAATATTGAAGAATGTCTGCTCACACACACGCGCACACACACATGCACACACGCACACACAAACACAAACACACACACACATACACACACACATTGCAAGCACATTCAACCCTGCATGCACTCACACGCATGCACACACACACACGCACGCACACACACACACGGGAGAGAGAGAGAGAGCGAGAGAAAGAGAGATTAGATTGAATCTAAGAGAGAGAGGGCAAGTGGGTTGAGGAGGGTGGATGGAGGGAATTAGGGAGAGGGGGAGCGCATAAAATAACAAATTGTTACAGTGCGAGAAAACACATCAGAGAGATGGTAACAGAGAGGGACAGTGAAACATAACGGTAGACAACTTGGAATGGTTGTCATTTGGAGTTGTTTATTTCTGATTGAGTCTAGCGGTTGGTCAAAAGGGAAATGAATGTCTTTGTGGAGAAAGCCAGAGATAATACATAAAAGAGGGAGAGAAATACCATGATAGACATATACCAGCCTGTGGGGTTTTCATTTGAGTCAGTGCAGGATGAGAGAGAGAGAGAGAGAGCGAGCGAATGAGGTTGAGAGATTCAATAAAGCTATGCTCACAAACACACACGCACACAATTCTGGGTAAAACACTGTTTGTATGAGTAGCCATAATGGGGATCAATGCAAGGCACTTTATGTCTAAGGTTAACCTTGCTCCTACTTGTAGTTTTCTTTTAAATGCTGAACTTTGCTGAAGCTTTATTTTTTATTAGTTTGGTATGGGGGATGGCCCCATGCTGTTAAGTACAGAGAGAGAGAGAGAGAGAGAGAGAGAGAGAGAGAGAGAGAGAGAGAGAGAGAGAGAGAGAGAGTGCCTAGACCGAATCTCCAAGAGAGAAAGGAGAAAGTGATAAAGAAAGAGACGGGTATCACTTTTCTAGATAACCCCGGTCTTGGCTGCCTTCAGTCCCGGATCGCCTAAATCCGAGGTGCGGGCATAATACGTCAGGGAGAACACGGTGGAGTTTTTTGTAGCAACAGTGGCGATTCATTTCACGATGTAGACGTGATGACGGCAGGGCTAATAGAGAGCATAACCTCTCATACAGACGCTGAACCCAGATCAGACCGCAACGTTGATCCCTCACCATCAATCCTGCACATTCATTGGACGAAACCAATGAAAGTACGTCATGGGGGTGTCACTCAGGACTGTTTCATATCTTCATATCTAGCATTAATCACCAGGATGACACCGACATTGTTAGAGTCACGCTCTGTGTTGGCTTCTAACCGCTTCGGTTCGAAGGTTTCTACCAATCAGCCGCGTAGCAAGCATTTCCTCGGGTTACAGGTGTGTGTGCTCCGTGTCAAAATGAAGCTAGCTAGACGATCAAGAACCATACAGTTACCATGTAGTAGCATGAACTCACATGCCATACAGTGAAACATGCACAAGACGTCAAAACATAACATCTACATGTCAAGACATAACTCCGGGGCCTTCCATTGCCTCATCCCAGCAAGGCATTAAGACCGCCCAAGAATGTACATAATGGCGGTGAGAAGGGGAAGGGAAAATAGGTCTGTTTTGACACTTTTAGCACTGTGTTGATACCTCACTGTCTCACAGAGAGGCTCGTTTGAGGAAAGGCAGCACTACTCAATGCTTGGAGAGAGAATTTGACACGCAAGTGTCATTTTAAAGTTCTTCTGCTGCGGCCGTCTATTCTATCCGTTCTTTAAATACTGTAGAATAGTTCTAGCTGCCGCGAAAGCCCTGTGTGGCAGTGTTGTCAGAGGACCACGATGTACTACTATTTATATTCTGGGGACCCCCTCGGGAAAATGATTGAGGACTGTATAGGAGACCCCCACTCCATGTTGAGTCTGGACCAGCCGCTCAGTGCTTCTAAAATAATGAGTGCCTTGGGACCAGCAGTGCTGTTCCTTTCTCCTGACCAGTCTGCGGGACACGGAGGCAGTCAGCCCTCCTCGCTCTCAGCACATCGCCAGGGCAGGAAGGCGTTTGGTATTTACCGAGGGCCTCGTTGAGTTTGACCAGGGCAAACTTCAATGACGCGAGTCCTACCGCAGCCATGTGAAAGGTCAGGGGTCGGGTGACTGAAAAGAGATTTCGGGGCAAAGTCTATTGAGGAACTGCGACTTTGCTTACTGCCGCTGCCGCCGCTGCTGAGAAGAGCTTTCAAATCCGTTTTCTTTTCCCACCCCCCTGACTATAAAATGACTTGAGGTCAAAGGTTAAGTGCGGGTGGTGTTCAGTGTTGTTTCACTCGGGTCGGGAACTTTCCATGATACACACTAAATCATGTTGATTAGTGCTTGGTGTGAAGGCACACAAGCACATGCACACACACACACACACACACACACACACACACACACACACACACACACACACACACACACACACACACACACACACACACACACACACACACGCACACACACACAAACACAAAAGGGCACAAACTCACACACACACACACACACACACACACACACACACACACACACAAAAGGGCACAAATACACACACACACACACAAAAGGGCACAAACACACTAAAGGACACACAATCCTTCAAACCGAGACCTGGAGCCTTCCCTTCTATCCAAAATGTCTCTGCCTGTGAAGTATGTTTGCTTTCCATTGAGTTATCTGGTCCCTAATCCTCACACTACCTATAGAGCATCAACATATCATTGTATCATGGTCACTTTAATGACCTGGGATTACCCTTTAATAAAGGTATGCGGAAACACACACAGACAGACAGACACATACAAACACAAACACACACACACACACACACACTAACACACACACACACACACACACACACACACACACACACACACACACACACACACACACACACACACACACACACACACACACACACAAACACTCACACACACACACACACACACACACACACACACACACACACACACACACACACACACACACACACACACACACACACACAGACAGACACATACACACACTCACACACACTGACACACACTCACACACACACACACAAACACACATAAACACATACATACATACATACACACACACACACAGACACACACACACACACACACACACACACACACACACACACACACACACACACACACACACACACACACACACACACACAGACAGACACATACACAGACACATACACATACACATATTTGAACATTTGAACCTCAACTCCTGCTTTCCTATTTAGTACTCCCTTGTGGCAACTCAGCCGCCCTGAGGAGGTCACTGTCCTGTGTGTGTGTGTGTGTGTGTGTGTGTGTGTGTGTGCGTGCGTGCGTGCGTGCGTGCGTGCGTGCGTGCGTGCGTGCGTGCGTGCGTGCGTGCGTGCGTGCGTGCGTGCGTGTGTGTGTGTGCGTGCGTGTGTGTGTTAGACGTAATTCAAGTTAATGAGGACCCCAGGGATTTCAGTTTGACAAACATACACATGCTCACATGCTTATGTTCTTTGGAAACCTATATATATTTATGTATGTACACAACTTTGCTGTTATGGCCAGACTCACAAGTGCTGTTATTGCTGAAATAGATATTAATTGGAGATGTGTGTAAATGCTTGTAATACAATCCTGGCGACAAGATGCAGTGACACGTGATGACACAAATGTGTGTGTGTGTGTGTGTGTGTGTGTGTGTGTGTGTGTGTGTGTGTGTATGTGTGTGTGTGTGTGTCTGTGTGTGTGTTTGTGTTGATATGTGTGAGAGTGTTTGGTGTTTGCGTCTGCACACGTGTTTGTGCGTGCGTGCATGTGTGTGCGTGTTTGCGTGCGTCACTGTGTGCGTATCTGCTTGCGTGCGCGTGTGTTCTGTGCGTGTGCCTCCCTGCACATGCGTCAGAGAACCCCCCTATGTGCAGTTCCAGGCCTTACCGTGCCCCGTCTGGAGGCTGCTGATGAATGTCCCTGGCGCCCGGGCCTTCTTCCTAAAACACACGTCATTAAAAAAGAGCTCTTAGTGAGGACCGGGCGGGGCAGCAGGCGTGGACCCTGACAGAGCGGGGACCTTGGGGAGCCGCACAGAGAGGGGCAGTAATTAATGACGGGGACTGAGATAAGAGATGAGTGAGAGAACAGCTTTAACACCCTGAGAGGGTGTAGGGCCCAGTGCTAACGGATGGCTAGGGCTCAGCCTGGGGAACAAGCTCCTTGGTGCTGCTGGACTCACAAGCTGTAAAGGAGCTATAGAGCTATACGCGCTATACAGGGGCTATGCTCCTGTATATAGTGTGTAGCACAGATATACAACCTTTACAGGCGCTTTATAGCTGAACAAGCTATACAGGAGCTCTACAGCTCAACATGCTATAAGGGGGCTCTATAGCTGAACAAGCTATACAGGAGTTATACAGCAGCTAAACTGTATCTATATGCGCTATACCGGAGCTTCACAGGAACTTGTTTTATTGCATTTATTCTCTTTGATTTTTTTACTTCTCTGTAGCACTTTGAGATTCCAGAAACATAAAGTACAACACAAATAAAATGTATGATTATAATGATTAATATTTTTATTACTTTTACTTTTATTACTTTTATTACCAATTTGTGCTATACACAAGTTGTACAGGAGCTATACTGTAGCTATACAGTAGGACACAAAAGCTATGCTGTGTTGTCGCAGAGTAGTGCAGCGAGCCAACACAACAAAGTAACCCATTTCAGCTCCAAACATTAAAAAAATAAATAACATTCACATTTGCATTTCACTGTACTATGGTTTGTTGGAACCAAATCTTTATTATAGAATCTTAACTATCATTCATGGGTTTAAAATTCCAACCACAGTATTATAATTTTTATTAAGGGGCAAACCGTCTCTGTCATAAAACTGCCTTAAAGTTAAGTGTGATGAATTTCAATCTTGACCCATGCACTCGCACATATATGTCAAGCCCAGGTCTAAGGACAAATCCATGACTTAAGATTTATGGTAATTCAGTTACATCGGGAATGTACGGCACTATATATAAATAACCTTGGGGTCTTCCTCCCTAATAATATAACAGGATCATTAATCTTGATAAATACATCTATGATATCTTCCTTCATAAAACCATTAGACGTCACTGTCGTCTGTAAATCTGATCCGAAAATACATTGAATGTCTGAAACGTTTCTATAATGTGAATTGTTCTTGCAGAGTAAATAAACTTAGCACAAAAAGTAAGGACATTTGTGTTTGGTTGATTATTTCTCTGTGGTAACAATGCTTTTTGGCAATAAATCTTATACCGTTGGGAAGCCTGTATAATTCCCTTTCAAATGGTCACCCATTTGTAAGGAACATGCACTTGTGGGATGAGCAGCAGAGATGAGTATGTGGGTTGCGCCCATGAATAATTTGCCAAAATCTTCTCTGCCAATGCCAAACAGCTTATTCTGCCATTGACTCGTTTGGTGTTTGGTGGATTGGATGATTGACGTTTGAAGAAACAAGACATATTGGCAATTTAACAATTTATTAATTTCACAAACAGGAGCCTCAGTAGCGTGTGGAAGAAGCATACACAGCCACAACAGCCTTGCACCTCCTCCTCATGCTGGTTTGGACTCATCACTGAACATAACGTTCCTCCACATGTTCAGGTTCCAGTGCACGTGTTGCCGACACCAGCGCAAACGGGCCTGACGGTGAAGGGCAGTCATGGCAGGACTCCTGGCAGCCCTATGAGACCGGAGATTGGCTGCGTAAGTCTGTTCCGGATTGTCGGGGCAGAGAGCCGTCGGGCGTCGGCCATATCGTCCTGCAAACCTTGACTGCAAATCTGTAGAAGACAGCCTACGGCAATTAAGTTCTGACAGGGTGATGAAATGGTCTTCTTGGGGTGTCGTCTTCTTGGGACGCGCACTTCGCGGCCTGTCTTTGACATCCCCCAATATAATGGAACTTGGCCTTCAGTTTGGAGAGGGTACTAGGGCTCACTCCAAATAATGCCCGCAACTTGGTTTTGCGGAACACCAGCCTGAAGTTGCCCTGTCGCAATGGCCCTATTCAGATCAGTCAAACGCGGCATGCTGATTCTTACACCTTGCACCAATTGGCAGCACCTGGGGGTACCAGAAGCTCAAAACAAGTGCCAATAGAAATAGCAAAATAACCTGTTTGGCCATGGCAGTATGTGGAACCAACATACTCAGCGCTGCTGCTCATCCAACAAATGCATGTTCCTTGCAAATGGGGCACCATTTGAAAGGGAACCAAACAGGCTTTCAAACGGTATAAGATTTATTGCCAAAAACTATTGTTACCACAGAGAAATAATCTACCAAACAGAAATGTCCTTATTTTTTTGCTAAGTTTAGTTATGTCCATTTGCCTTAAAGCAGGCATTTAAGAAAAAAAGCAATAGTTAAAACAAGATCACCCAAGAAAGGAGAAATTAGCTTATTTCAGAATTGAGTCTCTTTCAGTTTTCAACTTGGTTCGCCACAGGACAGGACAGGTGTGTGGACCCTCTTGTTCCGGATATCCCTCTCCACATCTCACCAAACTAGGGTTCTGTCAACCCCCCTGGATCTAAGAGATGATGAGAGATTCATTCATAAAGATGAATGGGAGTGGTTTGTGGTGGCTGCCTGCAACAGAACGTTGATCAGGTGGGTCATTGCTTTCCACCTCCGCCATTTAAATCACAGATGTTTTGAATACAGGTTCAATAAGTTCAAAGTATTTATCCACAGAGAGTGGTGTTATTTCTCACTTGAAATGTTTAGACTTAATCTCCATAAGAGATGTTTTGCCATGCATGGTGTTTTGGAGTGCCTCAACATTCAGTGACGTGTTTGAGGAAGAACCTAAATATTTATGGCCATACCGTCGCCCTCTTCAGAGGATTTCCACAACAACCTAAACAGACCTCACATAGTGCAGAGTTTATGCACTTATGCAGAGCTTATGGAGAGGAGACACATCTTACGTAAATTATTTGAGTAGCTTTTTACTGCTTCAATACAGATTGGTTTGTGTTTTTCACGAATGCGTTGCATTTTTCTTTGAAACGCAATCTGTTGTTTTCTGTAAAACTGGCAGCATTACGTTAATAGGTTTACATTGCTTGAAGTTTATAGCATTATGATGCCCAGATTCCCAATAAGACAACTCATAAAAATGTGCATCTTGAAGTTGAACAATGATACAAATACACACCCATTGTCACAAAGGTCAAACATAACTTAAGTAAATGAATGGAAACGGATATAAAGATGGATGATAGGTGGATGCATGGCTTGTTGGACAGGGGCTACATAATAGTTTGATGGAAGCCAGCATCCTTTCTGAAAATGGTTCCATTTTTTAACAGTTAACAATAACATGTAATTAAGTTATCTCCAATCTTATATTTTGTTAACCACAAAACAACAGTAGGCTATCATGTATCTACTGACTGCTACTTTGCACTGTGTACAACCTTGGCCTCTGAAATATTTGCTTTGACAGCCGAATCAACAGCTAACAAGGAAAGACGTTTGCCCCCGGGCCAGACACTGTAACGAACTGGTCGTCCTTGTAGCAATCCATCTGCTGAAGGCCTGTAGCATAAGCCCCGCCTCTAACCCACCACAGCCAACCGGCTAGCTTATTTTGCCAGAACCGAGCTCATGTGCATGGTTAGTAGATGTGTCAAATGTTCCACTGGCTAATCCAGAATCTGCAAATACCTGCCTGATGATGATACTTTAATGACCATGATTCTTTAGTGAGGTAATGATTCCAAATGAGCAGAACCGCACGCACACAGAGTTATTTTATTAACTAGTATGGCACGTTCTTGACACGATACTGAGTAGTTCTCAGAGTAGATACTCTGATTGGGTTGTTTTACATGCTAGTCTACAAGCGCTTGTATGTTCTTTCCATCCCCATGTGTAACTGAATAATGATGGGCCGCCAGGAAAATGCCACTTTCCATGTGGTCTTTTGTTAGTGTCTGATTGGGTATGTTCACATTGTGTAAGTGAATGGTACCAATTTACAGTGAATCAAAACCACCTTTTCAATCCATCTTCCCAGAAAACTCATAACCACAATTTCATGTATACCTATCTATATCAATGTATATATATATATTTCGGATGAGGGAAAAATCTCTGCTCCAAACCAGTTCAATTTCAACGAATGATTGCCAAAAGTGGGCATTTTCCTTCCAAGGAATTGATTTTAAATGAAAAGGGAAAGTATCTTACAATTGCAACCTCTATCTTACAGTATATGCATTCTGTTTTTAAATATCCTATCGTGAAATCCCTGTTAATCCCCGTCCCTTCTAGCAATAAGTTAGCGACATGCTATTGCGAGGATTGTTTCACATTAAGAATCCCTGATTTCTAACACATTCCAGAAAAACGTGTAGCAAATCTCACCAGCTAATCAACCGGCATATTTCATCTTCTTCTTACGGTCTGCGGGGCAGTAGTGCTTTTGATGTCGTGTTTTACTGCTTCTATTGACTATGGATCTGGGCTTTCATCTCTCTAAAGCATCTGGTTGTTATACAGCTGACCTACAAAGGGTTCACGGTTCATGGATTGATTTAATAGAAATAGATTTCCTGAACAAGCGCCCCTGATGTAATTACTTCCAGAGCATCTGTTTAAATTTGTCTATGTGATCAATATCAGGCAATGTGACAGTCACTTTGTGACGATGCTTTTTGAGTTTTTGAATGTTGACGATGCTTTTTGAGTTTATTTGGCTTGCGACCATTTGATACAGCAGGAGAGCTGAGAGCGTGAACTGAGGGCTCAGCGGACCCTGAGGCAGTTTGAACTACGGCGTTTTCTGGAAAGACCTCAGAGAAAACAGAAAGATGGATGGATGGGTAGAAGGCTTAGCATAGACAGGAGGGAACCAGGGAGATAACTGGGAGAAGATAGAGGTGAGGGGGGAGGAGGGAGGAGGGGGAGAGGGGTAAGGGAATATAGGAAGAGAGAGGTATTGGGAGAGAGGGAGAGAGGTAGTGGGAGAGGGGGGGTGAAGTTGGAGAAAGGGAAAGATAGGGAGAGAGAGGTAGGGAGAGTGAGGGAGGGAAAGGTAGGGAGAGAGTGGTAGGGAGATAGATTGAGGGAAAGGTAGGGAGAGAGAGGTAGGGAGAGAGAGGGAGGGAAAGGTAGGGAGAGAGTGGTAGGGAGAGAGAGGGAGGGAAAGGTAGGGAGAGATAGGTAGGGAGAGAGAGCGAGGGAAAGGTAGGGAGAGAGAGGTAGGGAGAGAGAGGGAGGGAAAGGTAGGGAGAGAGAAGGAGAGAGATGTAGGGAGAGAGAGGTAGGGGGAGAGAGGTAGGAGGAGAGAGAGGTAGTGAGAGAGGGGTGTAGGGACAGAGAGGGTGAGTAGTAGGGGGAGAGAGGGAGGGAGAGGTAGGGAAGGAGAGGGAGAGAGAGGTAGTTGGAGAGAGGGAGAGAATGGTAGGGGGAGAGAGGGAGGGATAGAAAGAGGTAGGGAAAGAGAGGTAGGGGGAGAGAGGGAGAGAGAGGGAGGGAAAAGTAAGGAGAGAGAGAGGTAGGGGAAGAGAGAGGTAGGGGGAGAGAGGGAGAGAGAGGCATGGGGAGACAGAGGTAGTGAGAGAGAGATGCAAGGGTAGAGAGGGTGAGAGAGAAAGAGAGTGAGAGGTAGGCGGAGTGAGAGGGAGAGAGAGAGAGAGAGAGAGGGACGGAACGACGACGGAAGAAAGAAGGGAAACGCACAATTTACCTCTACAATGGAAAGTAGAGAAGGAATGTTCTGCGGGGATCCGGGAGGGGAGGAAGAGGAGCAGGAGGAGGTAGAGGAGGAGGAGGAGGAGGAGGAGGAGGAGGAGGAGGAGGAGGAGGAGGAGGAGGAGGAGGTAGAGGAGGAGGAGGAGGTAGAGGAGGAGGAGGAGGAGGAGGAGGTAGAGGAGGAGGTAGAGGAGGAGGAGGAGGAGGAGGAGGAGGAGGAGGTGGAGGAGGAGGAGGAGGAGGAGGTAGAGGAGGAGGTAGAGGAGGAGGAGGAAGAGCGTCCTCTTCAGTGTTTGTTTGGGATATTTGACGGACAGGCGGAGCAATGTCATCGTCTCCGTCTGGGGTTTCTCTCCCTCGCGTCTCCCAGTATCCCTGTGTCCTCAGGGTGGGGGTCAGGGTGGGGGGGTGGCTGTCAGTCAGCGCCCTGCTGCTATTCAGCGAAAGGGGGAGAGTGCGGGGGGGGGGGGGGGGGGGGGGGGGGGGGGGGGGGGGGGGGGGGGGGGAGAGGGGTCCATTTGTCTATCTGCATTACGCCGTCACAAAAAAAGGGAGCGATATCGCCTGCCGCGTTTGTCCGGGTTTGACAGGAGGTGACAATGAGGGGCCCGTCCTCAGGGGCCCTCGCCATTTTGAGGTAACACACACGAACACACACACGCATATACACACACACACACCCACATATACACAGACCTACAGTACAAACACACATAAACATTTACATACACCGACACACACATATATACACAGAACTACACCACACACACACACACACACACACACACACACACACACACACACACACACACACACACACACACACACACACACACACAGACCTACATCAACACCGACACACACACACATATACAAAGGCAAACACAGACACACACAAACAAACACACACACACACACACACACACACACACACACACACACACACATACAAACAAATATGTATACACAGACCTACGCAGAAAAACTCACATACACACACCGACAAACACAAACACACATATACACACAGACATATACAAACACACACTCACACATATACCCATATACACAGACCTACACCGACAAACTCATATGCACACCGACACCAACACATATACACACACAGACAGACACGTATTCACATATTGTGTTCCACACGCGACCACACATAAAAACAATGATACTCACACAGATACAAACACGCACACACACACACACACAGAAACAAACATTCCGTTACACGCACACATACACTTGCACACGCACTTTCATATCCACAAACATAAACACTGATATACTTATGTATAAAACACACGTGCATCAGACAAGCTATTACTATTCATTAAAAACACACACTCAATAGTTCCCACATGCCCGTGTCCACAGAGAGTTTATAATATGGGTATATATATCTTGTCTTGGGCCTCCTTGTGTCT
Source organism: Gadus morhua (assembly GCF_902167405.1). Taxonomy (NCBI): domain Eukaryota; kingdom Metazoa; phylum Chordata; class Actinopteri; order Gadiformes; family Gadidae; genus Gadus; species Gadus morhua. The sequence continues at coordinate 34,357,233 of NC_044051.1, forward strand.
TTGGGGGCCCCTATGCAACAGCCGAGTACGCATATAGACAGAAACTGCCCCATTCGGAACCCTCGGTGGACCGCGATGCTACCGTGTGTGTGTGTGTGTTTGTGTTTGTGTGTGTATGTGTCTATGTGAATGTGTGCGTGTGTGTGTCTGTTTGGAAGGGGGTGAACGTGTGTGTGTGTTTGTGTGTGTGTGTGTGTGTGTGTGTCCATGTGTGTCCAGCTGCATTGTATAACAATGGGAGCTAATTCTGTAACTTTCCCAAAACAAACTTTCTGGACTTATGGGGGCTTTTTATAAAGTTAGGAAAAAGTTAGTTGTTTGTGTGTGTGTGTGTGTGTGTGTGTGTGTGTGTGTGTGTGTGTGTGTGTGTGTGTGTGTGTGTGTGTGTGTGTGTGTGTGTGTGTGTGTGTGTGTGTGTGTGTGTGTGTGTGTGTGTGTGTGTGTATTGGGCTGCAACCATAAATGATAGATAAGATGAATAAATACCTTATTTATCCCCATTAAAGCTGTTATTTGATTTATATTTAGTGAACACAAGAACATCTCTGTTAAAAAGATGCATTAAATCACTTCAAGATTAATCGTTCGGTAAAGGGACCCAGCTGTTAATGCTTAAAGCAATTTAAGAGGATCAACAGCTTCACACTGGAGGACGACCAAAATCATCAATGATGGAGAAAGAAAATCACAAAAACTCACAAAAAATGTGAACATGTTGAAATGTTTGATTCTTTGTGCTGAATTCCTTGTGCTGCTTTCAAGCTAGCAAGCAGCCCTCCCCAGACGACAGACAGGAACGCCTCTTATGAAGCTCATCCAGGAGCCACTGTCTGTTAGGGAGTGATACAATAGCGTGCCGTTAGCATTGCAGTGGCGTTGTGCGTCACCCTGCAATGGGACGGCCGTTGTGATCATGCTTCCCCAGCTGTAAGGTATGGCGAGCTTCTGCGTGGAGCCGGTGATGGATGGGGGGGCCCTCTGAGTGTGATGGGTCCCGAACTATCGTATAAATCAACCACAAAAGAGGTGAAACGGAGCGCGCACCCACACCGGGCGCTGCCTTTTGTCGGCGAGACGTGTCTGCATTGAAACCTGGCGTGTTAGCGTCGACGTGCTTTGTTCGCTAACAATGCCACGCCCACTTTTAGATCGCATCATCAATCATACTAAAATGCCCGACTTAAACAAGAGGAAAAAGAATCAGTAAGGTTTAGACTCAACAGTCTCCCCTTTTGTTTAGACGTTGGTTCGACCCCAAAACGGGGCCGTTGTGCTTGGTTTGCGCTTAAATGCTACAAAGAAAAAGCGAACAATAAACGGCTTGTTTGGAGCCGTGAAGACATCTGGTGACAGGAGGTTCTTGAAGGCAGGTGACCATGGTGAGGTTTAGTCTACGGGTTCTCCTGAGGGTTCGGAAGTTTGGAGGGCTTGGGGTCCGCGTCACGGGGTCTGTGGAATGTGCCACGCTGGAGCTCCTCCGCTTCACACCTGCTGTCAGTAAACACGACCCCACCCCCCTGGACGCAAAGGTCAAATTAGAGCCTGCTGCCAATTGTCTCGCGTCGTCCTTTTCAAAGGAAACCCTATTTTTCCGTGATTTCAAAGCAAGAGTTGGGTGGCCGTTTGTCCCAAGTTCTGCATGAAGCGATTAGGAGTCACTGGTTCCTTGTGTGGTGTCCCAGTGAGCTTTTAAAAAAACGAGGTTCTCATGAAAGGGAAACCTGTCCGTTTGATGTGCGGCACGGAGAAAAGCATCTTTTAAATGTTGGAAATGTTTTGGGGAAAAAGTTAATTGTCATTGATGCAGTTCTCAATGCTAAAGTCGCCTGACCTTGTCCTCCCAGTCTCTGGCCCAATTATCTTCCTCGTCCTGGATGGTTTCAGGATGTTTTCACCATTAAAATGAAAGGCATGCTAACTTAATCATACAGTTATGCCCCTTCTTATCAGCCATTCTTTCCCATGTGAACGTGATTATACCTGCAATTGCACAAGTATGTTGGAGGCAACACAACAACACAAAGGAATCATGCCAACATTATCAATGCTTGGGATTCAAAGCAATTCAGACTGTGATTACACATGAGCACCCCAGGACATGTATTTTAGGATTCAAACAACGTGAAAGAAATGGTCGTGATCTGAGCTCCTACTCCTCCTAGAAGAGCCTGTTTTGAATCCCCTGCAGTGGCATGGTATCAGTTGTGTTTTTGGCCACTTTTGTTCTTAAGAAGCGTCCAGGGCCAGCCAGAGAGGAGCCTGGTGGTGGTGGTAGCTCCAGGCCCCACAGGGGCAGCATGGAGGGGCTCAGTATCAGTGTCCGATTCAGGAGCAGGCCATGGCAGAGCTGCTTCATACTTCACATGAGCTTACGTTTGGGTTTGTTCAGGTTTTTTTTAAGTGTGTATTTAAGTGTGTCGTAATCAGCATGAACGACCATCACTCTGATTCTGGTACAGTGATACACTTTCCTAAATGATTTGTTGTCACCCATTCAACAAAATATTCAAAACTATCTGAAACACTTCTGCTTGTTAGTTATTTCACAGCCCAATCTAACAGATATAATTTTCCTATACAATTGTGGCATTAGAAAATGCCATATATATTCACTGTAAATTACGGAAGTAAGAATGGCCTATATTACAATGTTTTTTCATGCATTGGCCCACACACAGGCTACAAACTGTGAAGCAGTATATTCTTGACCTGTGGAGGCGTTGGTCTCAACTGCTGGAGCTAAAGAGAAACACAGAAAGTCTGGCTTAAGGCCAATACCATGTAGGTCAAAGGTCACCGGAGCCTTCAAACCCGTGGAATGCAGAGTTTTATTTATTGAAATTCTTGAATGTGGCCAAAGACGTGGTTTCACTTTCTGTGCGCAAAGTTTGTTTTTGTTTTCGCCGTTCATCTTCCGGCGATGTCGAAACTCCGACACTCTATCTGCTGCTTTCTGTTGTTGTTGCTGAGAGCTCCATCAGACACCTGGGGAGGGCAGGGGGTCAGGTGTCTCATGACCTACCAGGTTGTTAAACTCTAATGACCGTACTGCTCCAAGGCGATGCTTTTGACACTTTTCTAATTCATGGTTGCAACTCCTGCTATAGTCTTTTATAGTTTTACTCTTTGACTTTTCTATCATTATGCTCTTCTAGCCTTCTACTCTTCTAGCATTCTACTCTTCTAGTCTTCTAGTCTTCTACTCTCAATTATTTTAGTCTTCTACTATTAAACCTTCTAGTCTTCTAGTCTTCCAGTCTTCTACTCTTACATTATTCTGCTATTCTACTCATCTAGTCTTCTACTCTTACATTATTCTGCTATTCTAGTCTTCTAGTCTTTCAGTCTTCTACTCTTTTACTATTCCAGTCTTCTACTCTTCTACTCTTAAGCTTCTACTCTTTAACTCTTCTCCTCTTCTCCTCTTCTACTCTTCTACTCTTCTACTCTTTTCCTTCCTCTTGGAAGGTTTTTTTTGCAAAACATGATGGAAAAAACGTTTTACAGCTTCAGAAAGTTTATGACTTTTATCTAACCTCAAAATAACACTGTTATTTTTACACTTGATGTTTATGCACTGTTTTGTATAATCAGATTAAGTTGTATTTGCTCAATATTTTTTACTGAGCAAATATTGCCCTTTGCTCAACTTGAGCGTCTGCTCAAATAGTTTTACAGAAAAAACTATTCCTGGGTGTAGATTTGCATCAGTCTTTATTCCTCAAACACTAAAATAATTCTGAGGCTACAGTGGCGGCCGCAGTGAAGGTTTCAAATTCTTCAACGGCTGACCTTCCAGTTGCTTTCTTGTACCTTCACTTGTGAACAGTTGACTGAATAACAACGGGGGGCAATAACATACCGCCGTTACAGGACTGGGCGCCGATCCAAGGGGAAAACATGGCGAGGGAAAGCGTGTATGGTATGAGTTATGATGATGATGATGACGCCTGTGGCGAAGACCAACGCAGTACAAGAGGCCTTGACTTTGGATAACCAATTCATTCTGCCGAGCTGTAGCTCAAAAAAAAAAAAATTATTTCCCCACAATCAGTTGATAAATGAAAGATGCAGAACGTTTCCATGTACGCCTGGAAAACAAGCTGGCAGAAACGTTGGTGTTGATTTCTTCTGTTATGGTAACCGTTAAAGCGCCGATTCATGCGTGTGGGACTATGCTAGGTGAAAACTGAGATACCTTTCATCATAAACCACGCAGCAATTTCAGCCGCGGTGGATGTAAACACTGTCCGAAGAGAAAGACCAAAGAGCTTACTCCTTCATGTTTCGGTTTGTCTTGGCCAACGCTCCTATCCTACGTCCATTTTTATTTCGGCAGCAAGGGATGTGAGGCGGTGTGGGGGGGGAGGCTGCTTTGCTGGGCCGGTCGGGTGATGACAGCAAAGGG
>NC_044051.1:34366640-34389140 GCF_902167405.1 Gadus morhua
ATTGCAATCAACCCTTGATATGCAATCATCTCCCTCTGATTACATGGTGAGATAATTGTCACATCGTGGATCTTTTCATCCATAGAATCATTTTGGCAAGAAAAGAGGCCATTTATATTCATAGCAATTTGGTCTGTCTAGTTTGGCCAAGGCTCTAGAGGTCGTTCAAGACTCCCGTTCAACATGCATAAGGGGGGAATATACATGCAGATTATTCACCGCCGGCAAAACTCTGCAAAACCATCTCCAGGGCTCCTTCTTTGAATGGAAAACCCTGAAAATGTTTGGGATTACACTTTCACTTTGAACAATTGGCCAAAGAAGTTAGAGGTCTGTCCGTCTACCTGTCTGTCTACCAGTCAGTATTTAAAACTGTCTATAAGCCTACTAGTTTAAATGCCACATTTATGTCAACTTAAGGGTTACATTTTTAAGAAAATGATAAATCACAGAGTCATTTTGACACCTAGAGTATATTTTGACACCCATTTTGACACCTAGAGTATAGAGGCCTACTATAAAACATTTATGTCTTTTACGCTTCATTTTCTTTACCGCTCTTTCCATTTAAACCTGCCTGTTGGAACATGTTACACGTGAAAGCGTGCTCAGCCACAGTATGTTTGACTTAACCTTTGACCCTCTTCAGGGTAAAATCAGCACATGGCGCAGAGGGGTATGCTGTAGTACCACATCATGCATGTGTTTCCATATAACCCCCCCAACCCAGACATTAATTCAATGACCGGCCTCTTATCCCACTGTAATGTCTCTCCGGCTAAACCTGGAACAGATGTGCCTCTTATACTCGCATGGCCCTGAATCCAGGCTGGTTTGGTTTGGGAGTAACCTGCTGGGTTGCAGTCCCCACTAAATCAAAAAACAATTGCCCCCCCGGCCACCGCACACCAAATACGGGCATCGTCCACGCACGCAATGATCCGCAAGACCCACGCCTGGGTGCTAAGGTGATTCTCTATTTTCATTCAGTATTCTTATACCAAACACAGTTTATGTTTTTTGAGCTTATTTATTATTTTACACAAGACATTGTTTACAACAACTACAATAAGATAGCAAAACAGGAAACCTGAAATATTGGGTTTTTGGAAACACAACCGTCAATCGGCAACGTTTTGAAAATCAGGATTATACTGTAACATGTTTTTTATCTTACAGCATGATAAAACACCTTCATTGCTTAAAAGCTTTTCAATATCACAGCAGAACATGTCACGTGCCATAATGAGACAACCGCATCACAACACGCATAACAAGCAAATATCGATACACATATTCACAGAATACAATATATTAACAAAGTTCGAAGGCGTGCGAGCTATACGCCTTCAACATCCTCACAAGACACAAAGAGTGCAGCTCTCCGCTAGCTTATGTCCACGGTCGCATGAATACTTCAGCGCAGACGGAACAACAAACAGCCTGTAACTCCACCTCCACAGACGCATTCGGGAAATATGTTAGCTCTGAAATTGTCCGCCGTTGTTTGAGAAACAAGTATGAATTTCTAAGTGTGAAATTCCTAATTTCCATGCAGACAGCATGCACACACATGTGATGCAACACCCCGCTCCCCCCTCATGGACCCTCTGAAAGATGCCCCCCCCCGCCCTTTGGTTTCAGAGAAGTGTCGACCTGGAAACACAACGGCGGGTGTCCGGGTTCCGCTGGTCTGGGCTGGGATGGGCTGGGATCCCTGCGGACCTCTCGGAAAAAGTTCTCCAAACGTAGGGAATCGTAAACGTGCAGTGTTTGCGAGCTCCTTTTTATCAAGCAGATGTCCGTGTGTGTATGTGTGTGTGTGTTTGTCTGTGTCTGTGTGTGTTTAAGGAGGAAGGGGGTGTTCAGTCGTGTTTGCTGGTCTCCGGGCGTAGCTAGCGCGTGCCTCTCTAGAGCGCTTTGTCATGTCATAGGTGCAGCGCGGTCAACGCTGCACCCGTCCAAAGGGATCCTTCTGTCCAACATTTTAGATTTTGGCCTCGCGTGTTTGAGGAGAGATCGTGCTGTCAAATATATATATATATATATACTGTTTATATATTAATACATATAAATATGTTTATGCTGATATATCGGTACCCTCCTCCCATTGTATTGGTCCCATTTCTGAACACTTACTCTCATTCCAAAATCACAAATCCATTGGTAGAATCGACACACATACACCCCAACCACAACAAGACGTTTCTCAATAAAGGTTCAGAGGTTCAACGGGACGCTGCTCTCCACCGCCCCTGGCGAGTACTCGCTCTCGGAGGCGTCGATGAGCTTGGCCAGCCCCGTGCGGGTGGAGTACTTGAAGATGAAGGCCTTCATGAGGTCGTAGCGGTAGTTGCGGTTGATGAAGTTGTACAGCACGGGGTTGACGCAGCAGTGCAGCAGCGACAGGCACTGCGTCAGGTGCAGCGCCACGTACAGGAAGTTCTCCAGGCCGCAGCTGAACGGCAGCACGTTGAGCAGCGTCAGCGTGTCCACCAGCAGCACGCCGTGGTAGGGCAGCCAGCACACCAGGAACACCACGATGTAGCTCAGGATGATCTTGCGGCTCACGCGGTGCTCGTGCTCCGAGCCCGGCGGGATGGCGCGGGCCAGCAGCACGTAGAACAGGGCGATGACGGGGAAGGGGATGGCGAAGCCCAGCACCATGAAGCTCATCTGGATGCCCACCATCCAGTCCCGGGGGCTGTCCAGCGGGTACACGGGCCGGCAGAAGGTCACGTCCGAGTGGCTTGACTTGACGGCCTTCAGGAAGTAGGTGTCGGGCACGGAGGCGGCCAGCGCCAGGAGCCACACCAGGACGCAGACGGCCCGGCGGAGGACCTTCTTCCTGCGGCTGTTGGGGCGGCCGTCGCCCTGCGTCGCCACGGAGACGTAGCGGTCCACGCTCATGCAGGCGAGGAAGAAGATGCTGCTGAAGAGATTGACGCTGAACACCAGGTGGGTGATCTTGCACACGGCCTGGCCGAAGGGCCAGTGGCCGTGCTGCAGCAGCGAGCTGATCCACACGGGCAGGGTGGCCACCACGCACAGGTCGGCCACGGCCAGGTTCAGGATGTACAGGTGGGTCTCGTAGCGGTTGCGCTCGCTGCGCACGTTCACCCACACCACCAGGGCGTTGGCGGCCAGGCCGACCAGGAAGACGAAGACGTAGAGGACGGACAGGGAGTAGAGGAAGGAGCTCTGGCTGAAGACCGTCTGGCACATGAAGGCCTCCACGTGCGTCACGTTGTCCAGGGGGTCCGCCCCCGCAGGCGACCCCCCCGACGAGGGACCCGCGCCCGCCGCCGATGACGAGAAGTTGAGCTCCTCCCACATCTCCATCATCTCCGTCAGGTCGTTGACGCTCAGGCTCATGGCTGGTCTGCTGCCCCCGGGGGGAGATGGGAGGGACGGGTTCAACCTACAAAGACAAGGTCACAGGGTTAGTCACCTGTAGGCACTGTTAATACTTTATCAATGGATACATATGTTGTTGTTATCGATGTATCGATCGATTGATCCCACGTTGGTGGATTGATAGGCAATACTTGGTGTTTCGTGTATAAGCTTTCATCTCAAGGTGTTTGGAAGCGACTCGAATTCTTATCGTTTGCGTTCGTTGTTCTGCGCCTCGCTTGTCACTTAAAATCTCTTTGGATTAATGCTAAGCCTGTGTTATATCTACGGAATTTTACAAATCTTAAAAATCTTCTTAAGCAATAAGGAAAAAATAGAATAATAATTTTTGAATAATTCAACAGCTTGTACTTTACTTTTCATAGAGAGTGCTATACCTGTACTATACTACTATACTAGTACCTGTTAATTAATAATACTTAATACTTAATAGAAACAACAAAAATTGACAATTCTTTGTGTGTAAAATTGACACTTGGTTTGAAACAACAAAAAATCCATGAGCTGAAAAAAGACAAATGTCTTGTAAAAGTAAAAACAATACATCAGTAGACAAAAGTCGAGCAAAAGCACTGATCTAGATCCAGATAGCTACGGAAACACACTCGACTCGCGAGTCCAGACACGTGAACGTAATCCAGTCCCATCAACCTTACATCGTGTTTAAAGGCACCCACAGGCTAGCTTCACGCGAACGGCTGTCATGCAGAACGCTGTTGCCTAGCGCCGTGGCTACCAACGCAGACACAACCGCAGCACGTCTCACATGCGAGGAAATTTGCCGTCACGTATTATGATCCATGGAGTGTGTAACTGAAGCTACTCTTGTTAAGTGAGTAGCTAACTCTGTTGCTTAGATTAGACTTTTCGGGGTTTTCACATTTATTTCTACAATGTGAGTAAATGTTTCGGACCAGTCGACAGATCTAATCAGCAGTAGCAGCAGTAGACCACTTGACATCCCATGATAAACGGCGTCTCTGTGGAGACCTGCTTCCTAAGGGAAACATAGACACTCGGGCTTCTTTCTCTACAGGAGTCTGTTTGAAGTGACAATCAACTTTATTGGGTGGAAAAGTGACCCCTTTAAAGTTCCAGAGCAGTCCAAGTACATGGGGTCAGAGGTCACCTAGGGTCACAGACTCCAGATCTGCTACTGTGTGCTGAACAGAGGTAGCAGGAGACAGATGGGCTGGTTTGTATAAGAGAAAGAATATACAGGCAGGCAGATAAACAGTGTGTGTGTGTGTGTGTGTGTGTGTGTGCGTGCGTGCGTGCGTGCGTGCGTGCGTGCGTGTGTGTGTGTGTGTGTGTGAGAGAGAGGTAGAATAAGCTCACTGTGCTTGAGTGTGCAACTGTGTGCATCATAGTGTGATGGATGTGTGTGTGTGTGTGTGTGTGTGTGTGTGTGTGTGTGTGTGTGTGTGTGTGTGTGTGTGTGTGTGTGTGTGTGTGTGTGTGTGTGTGTGTGTGTGTGTGTGTGTGTGTGTTTTCTATTTACGAGAGTTGAAAAGTCCACCAAGTCAATACTCAACAGCCTCTCGACATTGGGAATGTTTCAATGGTCTAAACACACTTCTCCTATTATGGTCTGTTAAACTAATACAAGTTAAAATGTGGATTCCGTGAAGGGGTCAGGGGCAAAAAATGGAACCGGCCAAAATAAACAAATGAATATAACTATGTATTTCAAGTATATAAATACGAAAAAATTAGCATTAGTTTTGTAACTGCAAAGCGGGGCCAAGGTAAAGAGGGAGCGTGTGGCTAAATATTTACCAAATGGGATCGCTAACCTGCTAAAAGCTTGTTGTTTGCTGTTTATTTATCTTGAGAGGTCTGGCTCTCTTAAATACACCAGACATGCTATTTATTGCATACATGTTTTACTTAAAGTTAACGTTCCTAGCTCGCTCCAAAAGAACTTGGACCATAAAACTGACGGAGCACCATTTCTGTTTACATGCACTCAGAAGCAGCCAGATGTTTATTCTAGCTAACGTTGTTACCTAGATAGCCTTAAAAGCATGTGGGGGTAACATGAGTAGATGGACAGCTGTAGTGAACTAGCTCCTAAATCATCTGCACATGATAAACAAAAGATTTTGAGACTGACAGTGAGGGAGGTGTAGGGTAGGGTGATGTGAGACGAGGGAGAGGAGAGTTCAACCCCTACTAGCCTCACCCTTTATTGTCCAGGGTGGAGGCACAATGTAGCCGGCTGAATGAAGAAGTAGAGGACGTGAGATGTAAAAGAACGAACCGGACTAAACTAGTTTGCTGCATTGTCAAGTCGCCACCTTCGGTCTGGCCTGAAAAGCCTTGAAAAGCTTTAACACAATTAATATCCTTAGGATTTAGTTCCAAAACAATACACTGTTTGATTATTGTTTCTCGCAAAAAAAAATAACCCCCCAAAAAAAAAAAAAAAAGCATAGCATAGTAGAAGCAAAAAATGGAACACCAACGACAATAAAACCACCGCTATGGTCAATGCGACAGCAGGACCTCAGCCCCCCGTAAATCAGGGCTCTAATTGGACCAATTAGGGGTCCGCCGGTGAATGCTGTAAATGCTGGGTGTTTACATGGCCGACGCACGGCAGACCCTGGGGCCCGCCAGCGTCACCTGATCCCTGGCCCCAGGGTCAGGCAGCAGCCTCGGGGCCACGTTTCACACTGAGACGGCGAGGGGGGGGGGGGAGGGGGGGGGTCCACTGCCCACACACCGTATATACAGTAAAGATAACAATGTGCTGAGGGCTGCTCTACAGCCCACCTGTCCGTCTGTCTGTCTGCCTGCCTATCTGTCTTAACAACTGTTTCTGCCTGCCTGCCTATCTGCCTGATCGCCTGTCTGTCTGTCTGTCTGTCTGTCTGTCTGTCTGTCTGTCTGTCTGTCTGTCTGTCTGTCTGTCTGTCTGCCTGCCTATCTCCCTTACAAACAGTCTGTGTGTCTGTGATTGTGTGTGTGCCTGTCTGTCCGTCCCTGGAAAAGTAATGCTTTAAATGCCTTGCCCAAGGGCTTTGCCAAGTGTGCGCTGGCGATATGTATTCACACCGTGGCCACAAGCCCTCTCAGATGACAGGTGCTGTGGGACGTTAGGTTTGACCTTTCACCCCGTTATATATCCAGTGTGTGGTTGAGGTCGACCCCAAATGAGGTTGCGTCAGGGTGGCCTTTATCACACAATGAAATGTATTTATAAACAACAGGAGCACGGCGGTGCCCTGAGTTTCTCCCTCTCTTTGTCTCTCACTGATTCTTTCTCTCTCTGTCTCTGTCTCTGTCTCTGTCTCTGTCTCTCTCTCTCTCTCTCTCTCTCTCTCTCTCTCTCTCTCTCTCTCTCTCTCTCTCTCTCTCTCTCTCTCTCTCTCTCTCTCTCTCTCTCTTTCTTTCTGTGTCTCTGTGTCTCTTCTGTATCACTCTCTTGTTGTGCGTGTGTGTGTGTGCGTTTGTCTCTGTGTGTGTGTGTGTGTGTGTGTGTGTGTGTGTGTGTGTGTGTGTGTGTGTGTGTGTGTCTGTGTGTGTGTGTGTGTGTGTGTGTGTGTGTGTGTGTGTGTGTGTGTGTGTGTGTGTGTGTGTGTGTGTGTGTGTGTGTGTGTGTCTCTCTCTCTCTTGCTCTGCCTATTCATTAGACCCAGTAAACTTCAGTATCACTCCCCCCCCACCCCTCTCCACCTCTCACTCTGTAATCACTTGGTGCCATTGAGCCTTGGTTTCCCGATACTCTCTCTCGCCCTCTCTGTCTCTGTCTCTCTCTCCGCCCTCTCTGTCTCTCTGTCTCTCTCTCCGCCCTCTCTGTCTCTGTCTGTCTCGCTCTCTCTGTCTTTCTCCCTCTCTCTTCCCTTTATCTCTCTTTCCCTCTCTCAGTCTCTGGAGCATTGTGGAGGAATTCGCTCTTTCTTAGGGTTTTCATTGACATCATTTACACCAGCTGATGTTTTGCAACAGACGCAATTCAACGCACCCTCCTTGTTTTTATTGGCCATTCAGCAGTCAAAAGTCAACTTTTCCTATAAACTCCTGAATAACAAAAAGAGGAGGCGGACACGACTCGCCCTGGCTGTTAAACAGCAGGCCTACTACTAATACGAGCACCACGACGCGTTCTGGCAACGTTTTTTTCAAAGGGATTAACAAGAATAAACGTCGCCTTTTGGTACCCCCATAACCCCAACTCTAACACTATCTAGGCTTCATTTAAGCTGCGAGAAAAAGTTTGCCGCTGCTTCCATACAGTGTTATCTGCGGGCCCCCATTCAATGTAAACTTGTCCGGTGGATAGACCCCCACTTTTGTCCGACCACCCGCTGTGACCCCCTTAAAGAGACGGTCACCGCCTGCAGGATATAGGAGCCTTGCACACTTGCTGACCTCAGAAGCCTTTTAAAGTGTAAATTCTGCAGGCCCGGTTAAGTATTTTCTGCAGACAACTGCGATTTTAGCAACGCAAGGCATTCTTGCGGGTGGAGCAAAGACAGACTTTTGACATTCAGATAAAAGTAAAAAAACAAAACACATTAAGTAAGTCGAGTAGAATACACTTACTTGCAGATGGAAATATCCTTAAAACGGTCGATAAAGCGTCCTGTAGAGATCGAGCCGAGGAAAATAGTTGAGTATCCCAACAGGAGAGCTTATAAAGAGGGGAGTGCTCTGCTCGGAGCGGAATGAGAGACTGTGTGTGTGTATGTGTGTGTGAGGGCGCTGCGGCGGGTGCACTTGCTTTTTATTCTGCGGTGCGCGGAGCAACGCCCACCCTTCAGCCCGCGGGACGTATTGTGGCGTCAGCTTCTGAACAATGGCCATGAAGGATGTGCGAAACATCGGATTTCCAATCTCGTCATAAAGGGCTGGCGGAGCCGCGTGAATGCAGACAATGCGTTCTCAATGCGGTCTGACGTCCGACGGCGACGATGGATGTGCGTAAAATGGACTAGACGCACAATGTGGAGTGCGAATGTGCTTGTGTGTGTGTGTGGGGGGGGGGGGGGGGGGACTCATAAGCAAGAATCATGCGCAAATATAAAGTTATATCGCCACTTTGTATTATTGAACGATGATTATAGTGATATTTATGATTATTATGGTAACGATGATAACTATAATTATGTTTAATAATAAACAACCAGTCAACCACTATCCCTACAGTTAGTCTTCCTTGAAAAGGATTTCAGTGGTGATTACCAGACCGTTCAGATGTGATAAACCGACCGACAGTTGTGTAAAGTTTGAAATGCTTTCTTTATAAATGATTTATGGTTACAAAAATGAAAACATTACAGGATTTGCCAAACTTGGCAGCTCTAAATGTTAACAGAGGGATGCTGAAGACGTGGCCTATTGCGTAGACTGATGGACCATTTGAGTTCAAAATGCATCTGGTTCATACAGGCCTCGTCACTATTCTTTATGATCCAATGCATTTTAATCTGGGACTTGATGTGACACAGACTGCATGATTGTCTCTAAAGTAACGTTTATTTAAACTAGCGTTGGCTTCCCCCTCCTCACCAGTTTATAACATGTGTCCAACGTCTCCCTCATCATAATAATGCGCCATTTGGCACAGACCGAACACCAAAGAGAAGTCATTCATGAATGTCTGTTGTTGCATCTTTGCAGTCATTTTAAAACATTTTCACTGGGGCCCTTTTGAAAGCCGGATTATCAATTAATAATTCACTTCATTCTGCAGCCAAGCAAAGTAGGGGTTAACTACTGGTTTAAGTAGCATAATGATTCCTGAGACGACGATTGGAGCTGGTTATGAGACATCAAGGACAGTACGTCAGGATATTCTGCAAATGAATAAACTCTGGGCTGCACATGGCAGTCTCGTTGCGCATGCGCGTGTCTGCAGAGCATGGAAACCAAATATATGAACGCTTTTCACAGCCTTCAAATGGAATTATTTGACCAAATTTACCAAATCATTAAAAATAATAGGATAATACAATGCTTTTATCTTGATTTCTTCCGGTGCGAAATGGATGTTTTAGTATCGGGCAGAATGGGTCTGTTCTCTGCATCTGGGGGATTGACACTCTTAGCCAAAGGCGTCAAGCAGAAGACGTATCTCTTCTCATGAACAAACCCTCGTCATTATTGTACAATGATATTTATTTAAAAGATAAAATGTTGACCTATAACTCGGTGCCGATGAAGATGTCTTCGATGTCGAGCTTGTAGACTATTGGCCTCAGGCCTCGTGTTACAAGCCTGCAGGTGGTGGCTGTCATAAACCATGAGGGGCCATTTGGCCTACTGACAATATAACGGTGATCTTGCACATTGAAATTTTGCTTGCAGAGGTTCCTCATTCAGGATTGAGCTGAGATTGTTTTCTGTGTTTTTGTGTTACATTATTTAAATCGAAAGGTCATATTTATTGTCCTTTCACACGCTGCCAAGGAGGAGCCGGGGATGATTCTGTTGATGCAGTTGTTTTTCAAGCAAACTATTCCGTCCACTAACAGTCCCTCACTTGGAACAAACTGCAGTGGAATCTTTGTACCAAAAAAATCACCTTCCGCAAGCACAGCTTCCTCCCGAATGAGCTACTTCAACATGCAAGTCTTAAATGCACAAGAGCCCCGTTATATTGGCAGTATGGCCCCTTAAATAAAGAGTGTGGTCCCCCCCCTTCACTAAAGAGTCTCTGGGTGTCTAGAAAAGCGCTACGTAATTTCAATAAATTATTATTATTAAATGAGCACAAACTTGACAGTTGAAGTTAAATGTGCTGCTGGTAAAATTCAAGAGTTATACAGAGAGAGAGAGAGCAATAGAGAGCAAGACTTAGAAACAGAACAACCAAAAACATCCACTCCCTCTCTGCTCCTCCATCTATGTTTCTCCACCAATTGCAAGTGATTGCGTTGCATTTCCCACACCTGTGACTGACAGGCAAGATGAATTCCCTCAACCAATAAGTGAAGATAGAACCCTCTTTCAGACGGAGCCAACTTAAACGTTTGGTTAGTTTCTCCACACGCACACACACACACACACACACACACACACACACACACACACACACACACACACACACACACACACACACACACACACACACACACACACACACACACACACACACAAACACCAGACACACAAAACAGCACCTGTAGAATCAGAAATCCATCAGCTCCTATTGGCTGTGAGGACAGGGTGCCATGACATCAACCTCTTTTGGGGGTATAACAGTTGTTTTTTATTACTCTGGAGGATATTCTAGCCGTCAGGGGTTTCCTGTTGCCAGGCAACGGCCGGTTAGGTATCTCTTTTAAAGCCCACACAGATCCCCGCCCACACCCACCCACACACACCCTCCTCCTTCTCTTTTTCTGGTTGTAAATGTTGCCCCAGAATTGCACCCTTGCAGAATTGCAATTGTCCCCCCCCCCCCCCCCCCCCCCCCCCACACACACACACCCAAACTCGGCCCCCACAAACCGTTCCTCCCCCTGTTGCT
The DNA here is from genome assembly GCF_902167405.1 of Gadus morhua. NCBI lineage: Eukaryota > Metazoa > Chordata > Actinopteri > Gadiformes > Gadidae > Gadus > Gadus morhua. Next base: position 34,377,538 of record NC_044051.1, read on the forward strand.
TTGATTCATGGAGCTCGCTGAACAAGCTTCTTCTCCTGAGGCTCTTTGGAAGCTGCTTGAAGGGGGGGGGGGGCTCATTCGTATGTGAATGGGACAGTCGCTGAGGTCGATGCGTATTCACATCGACCCCCCCCCTCCCACACACACACACACACACCAACCCCTCCAACAGCCCACCAGCTCCACCGTCATGTCTGGGGGCGGACCGGAGAATACGACCTGCTCAGCTATTTTTTCCTTTTTCCTCTCTGTGAACCGGAGGCCGATATCTCCGTTTATTTGTTTTTGTTCCTTTTTTTTATAGCACTGATGCTTGTTTTTTTCATGTCAATAAAGCTCTTTGGATTTGAAGTGGGGGGGAAGGTCATTGGGATTGCGACAGCGAAGACTTGAAATCGGAGAGAGAGAAAACCTAGCGAAATCACATTGCAGGAGACGTGTTGACAAAATAAAGTTCACACAAATGTAAGCTGCCTGTTTAAAAACAGCAAATGACTCAAATGACAAAATCACTGTAACCACGGTTACCGTTGTCAGGCGGCGACTCGCTGGTGGATCGGTACGTATCATCGTTCTAATTATAACCATGGGAACCAACAACACAACACCTGCATCCGGCACACCTGTCTGTGCAGAACAGGGCGGCGCCAACTGCTCCTACAGCTGACAATCAGCATGGAGGTGTGAGGCTGCTTTGTTTGTTCCCACGTCAGACTCTCTGACTTCACACACACCACTCTGAGCTAAGCCCGCTTATTACGATACCAACTATACCTGTATCTTTGGGTTAGGAAAACTGTGAACTATTTTATATGATATGTGCTGGCCAAGAATCTGGTGAGATGTCACACAAGTGTTGCCGAACCCATCACACATTGACTTACAAAGCCATATCCATTGATCCATGATCCATTGATGGACTGAAAGAAATTCCTGGTGTATCTGTGACGAGCGCATGTGTGCTTGGGGTCCAGAACGTGGCCTTGGAGGAGGAAGAGGCCGACCGTTTACGCCTCTGAGCGTGTGGTCATGATGGAGATCCGGGAGACCGGTCTAAACCAGCTCTCTGACCAACCGCAGGTCCGGGATGCTACAAAGTGCACAAGGTAAGCCCACGGTACCTCTATACACACGGTGAAGGAGGTTTGACCTTGTTTGCTTTGGTCTGTGAAAGAGCAGGTTTTTAAAAATAAATAGTATTTGGAGAGTGGATCCGACATCCTGTACTCCCAAGTAAGCAGATTATGAGATAGAGCAATATGGTGGAGGTTCTTCAGGATTTCCTAGGATTGTGTGAAGTTCCGCTAGCCAGCTGTGTGCTAGCCAGCTGCCTGTTAGCCAGCTGCCTCTTGCCAGCTGCATGATAAGCCTGCCAAAGCAGAATAGTTGTTGTTACACACAAAACAAACTTCAGATGTGTTGGAAGTTGCAATTTCATTAGATGTCAAGAGAAAGCAGAGAATAAACAGATTTTTTGATAATAACAATTTCTTGGTTTCATGGTTTACAGTAAAGGAATATCTTCATCGGCCTCCCATTCCTGGAGTCGTTACCATAGAAACCCGACCCATACCCATGTTCACTTTTTTATTTAAAACCAGCGTTTTCCGTCCCCTTGTTTGGCTTCGCTCGACTAGCTTTTCTGAGTGCGATCGACAATGTGGAAGTCGATGGTTGTTTAATGAGCTCAAATCGCCGTGCCGCGCCCACTCGGTCACGCCTACTTCGGTTTCATCCCCAGCTCAGTGTTCACACAACTGTTAGGGCCCCCAAACCGGTTTGTACCCTCAGTAAAGTCACGTTGTTTGGTGTTAATACAGATGATAATCATATTACTACATTTTCCGATTAATTCTCAAATCAAAAGCCCATGGGGACCTGACCATGGCCCCATGGGACCTGTCAATCAAAAGAAGGCAGGAAATATTTTTTCTTGAGATTGTATTATGCTTTACATGGAACAGTGATTTAAGTCAAATTAGGGCTGGACGGCCTCTGGCGGAACTCTGTGACTTTGTATCTTTTTAAAACTTATCTGGGATCCAGCAGACTCTGTTAAAGCAGAACTCCTGGGGTGCGATGGCAGAAAGCCGGAAACAAGGGCCGGAAACAAGAAACAGAGATATTCTATCAAAGAAAACCCATTTGCGTGAATTGATGAAGCTTCCAACAGGGGGTTTTAATAAGGTTATTACTACAGCCAGAGCCGGATTAAATAAAGGGACTACACTAGGCAGACTGTATTTTTTGGGCCCCCCTCCATCGATAACCTAACCTAACCCTAACACTTGCCAAAGTTACTAATAAAAGTTAATTCATATTTCACATAGCGTGCCCTTGTTTCCGTATCTGGCTAGATGTTCTGACAGTAGTAGATCAAAGCGACTAATTAACTCCAAGCATCCCAAAAAGTTCCCATTGTGGGGTGATCCTACTAACTCATCGTCCCCACGGAAGGGCAGTCCTCGAGAAGAAAGAAACTGAATAGTTGCCACTATACGTTTCAAAATGTTGAGCCAGTATGCCCTCTCAGACTCCTGTTGCTGTACTGTGTTTGAATCTATGCGTGCATTTTTATTTCCAAGTGATGATAGACTTAGCACAGCAGTGCGATGATCCATACAATTCTCATGTTCATGCAAGCGATTAGCACAGTTTTTCCAGTCATTAAATCCAGTGACAAATTGATTGTCTCTTATACTGAACAACTTGCAGCAGTAACAGAATACATTACCAGTAGACGGTGAGTACACTAACCATTTTCTTTTTCTTTTCAGGGTTTCTCCATTTAGCTTTTTTCTAAAGAAATGTTCCTTAGTTAAGCTTCGGTTAATGTCTCCATATTTCCTCTTTGATGCAGAGAAATCTCCAATATTTTGACAGGGATGGTTTCGTGCAAAGTACTCACGCATCCTGTCGTCAATTTGGTCCCACTTTGCAGGATCAGATGGATAGCTTGTCAATACCCTTACCGGGTCTAGAGGCTCCGTCAAAATGATATTGGGCTCACTTTTTCTGGCCGGCTGCTGTTCTTCCCTCATTTTGTCATTCTGTGACAGCGCTGATGTTGACGGCGCCACAGCGTCTTCCGCCGCGTCTTCGGGCCGCGTCTCCGGGCCTGGCTTGGCCTCTGGCTGCGGGCCTGGCTCGGCCTCTGGCTCTGCTGACACGAGCAGGTTCACAGCTGTCGGACGGCTGCCCGACAGAAACTTCTGTAAAGCCCCCCGCTGTTTCTTCTTTTGTTCCTCTTCATTTTTTTTCTTTTTACGTTTTGCCGCACCCGAAAGCATCTTGAATGTTAGCCTACTCAAGAAACGACCTGCCTGCTAGCTTTATTGTTCCGCTTAGTCTTGACCCGCTGACCTCCCCTCGGATTTAACTGATTGGCGTTAATGTGACGTAACGGTAAGATAAACAACGTCACTATTTTTAGTTAATTAATATATATTGATATATTATCACTGAAATAAATAGTAGGTAGGACATTTGTATTGGCTATTTCATTTCATTTATTCTTTTTTTATTTTTTTTTGTACTTCTGTCTGGGCCACCCCCCTGCCAATCAGGCCCTAGGCACGTGCCTAGTTTGCCTTTGGGTTAATCCGGCTCTGACTACAGCTGATGACAGTCTCAGAGAGAGAGAGATGTGTTTGCATGAGCGCGAATGTGGGAGTGTGTGTGGATGACGTCTGGTTTAAGCAGCCTCACCTGGCCTGAGTCGGATTGATTGGACTCTTGGGCTGGCGGAGGTTGCACACCTGCGGCCTTATCTTGCATCCAGCGCAATTGACTTTCTACACCGACGCATGTATCTTTGCTAGTATGCACCCGGCGCAAAAACAAAAGTTTTTGCGCCTCTCAGGGCGCAAAAACTTGCGCCCTGAGAGGCGTGTCGGCGAAAAGCAGAGGTGTGTTCCGGCGCAAATGATACATGGTGCTATCTTAGAGATCGATGAAGCAGTTGTGTGACTGACCGACAAATACCTGGTCAAAGTGCTCTAGCGGATAGCGCAGTTGGTGTTGCTATTTTGACGTACCATGGCAGGTCAGAACTGCAATTATTTTTTTCATAGGGGCTTCATGAACGAACACTGTAGTAGGCTATTCCATGTGTTATAATAATACTAACAATGATAAACTCGAGCAAAGTAGGCTTTATCCCAGCCTTCCAAAACAAAATTTCATTGTTTCAGGGTAAATGATAACGGTTAAATTATTTGGGAAAGAAGTGCGGTAATAAGTTGTATTTAAATCAATGCATCTGCAAACACCGTACAGCAAACACATATTTTCTTGACACAGACATTGTTTACAAGCCCATAACTTGGACATAGGATTGATGAATAGCCTATTTGATTTTGAGAAAACATAGTTTAACCACGATTGAGTGTTAAAAGTATGCAGGCGTGCGTGTGTGCATCCATCTGTTTAAACACACCCAAACTAAACACATAACGCATAATACAGTCCATGGCAATGTAGATTAACGGGGGGACACATATTAGGAACACAAGTCGATAACGATAATGTATACAATACTGATGAGAAACTATGTGTGTTAATGTAATGCCGCATATCATTAAATAGACCCACAGTTGTGGCCACAGGACCGCATATCATATGTGTGTTAAGTTTTCTTTGCCGCAATTTATATGACGACTCAGTATTTCGGAAGTTGTAGAAGAAAACGCTATTCCATGTGTGAATTGGGCCATATTATTTGGCTGTAAACTGAGCCATTTGAAGTTTGAAATTCTTGACACTGTCATCGAATCAGGGATGCAGAGAGAGAACAAAATTATGGTTGTGCAATGCTTCTCCCCTACGTAATGCCAAATGTAAATGGACGACTCAGGAATGAGTAATACTATTCACTCAATAAAGAAAATCGAAAGAAGAGTGTTTACTCAACAATAAAACGCGGCCATCAATGAGTCAATCCATCAAGGCAGTTTTTCTCGTTTTATTCTGCTAAACATTTTTTCATGGAATATCTTCTCTTGAAACCCTCCAGATGTCCACGTAGCGAGACGAAAGAGATGAAAGCCGTTGATTGGCTTCTCATATGCTGACCAAGTTTGCTGGGGCCCTCATTTCATGAATTCACATCTCGCGAAGGAACGCCTCGAACTGGATGCTCTAAGTGAGCGTTATTTCGCGAGCGAGAGGGCCGAAACATTGCTTGGATATTTCTTTGTGCGGTTCAAAACGACTTGGCTACCCGTTCATGATGAGAGATTGTTTATCGAGATTTGCTTAATGATGGACTTTGTGGTTTTCCAGATAGGATGGACATTGCTCCTCATGGACATTGATGAAAGAAAGTGTTTTAACGTTCCGGATTATGAACATTTGCGAACAAAGCAAGGGACAGTGTCCCCTGCTCATTGGTTGACTAAGTTATACTGCATGACACCTTTTGCCCAGATATGAATCTGATAGACTTTACTGGTTTTGATTTAATTCTAGTCAACAAAATAACATCCTTGTAGGGTATCAAATTGAGTAATCTATAAACTATGTTCAGTATATACCCCATATATACAGTTGAACTGTTAATATTATGCTTTTGGCTTGTCAAGCAAAGCAGTGTTTTGACTTTCAGTTTAAATACAAAGCAAGATCTTAAAACTAGAGCCTTATTGCCACAGTTGTGTAACTTGATGCAATTAGTTTAGCGATTGTCTTGTAGTTTAAGTAAAAGCTGAATGTTTTGAAGTGGGTGTCCATTTTTTTTTAATAAACATAGCACTCATGGTGTTGTGTCTTCCACTCCCTCTCTATAAACACAGTTTTGTGGAACGCCCAACAAGGGATATTTAGTTTCACACACACTAGTAAAAAATATTAAGAAACCTGGATCGTTTTCCAAGTCGATTGGGTGTTTGTAGTTAAGGATTGCAAAAGTGGATGAGATGGATAAAGAGGGAGTGGGAAAGGGAGAGAAAGATATACAAACAGAGAGATGGAGAGAGCGAGAGACAGATATAGAGACAGAGAGAGAGATACAGATATAGAGACAGCGAGGGAGAGATACAGAAATGGATAGAAAGAGTGTAAGAGAGAGAGAGAGAGAGAGAGAGAGAGAGAGAGAGAGAGAGAGAGAGAGAGAGAGAGAGAGAGAGAGAGAGAGAGAGCGAGAGAGAGAGAGAGAGAGAGAGAGATAGAGGGAAAGAGAAAGAGAGATAGAGAGAGAGAGAGAGAGAGAGAGAGAGAGAGAGAGAGAGAGAGAGAGAGAGAGAGAGCGAGAGAGAGAGAGAAAAGGGGAGAGAAGGGGGGATAGAGAGAGGGAGAAAGAGTACAATGTGTTCATGGGTTAGTGCCCTAGGTATAGAAGGGGGGGGGGCCGCGGAGCCACTTCATTTGTCTCATTAGTCACATTCCTGACTGATTTATGCTCTTATTCTGGCAATGGCCCTCAGTTTGGGGAAGGGAAGGTGGAGGTGGTGGTGGGGCGGGGTGGCGTGGAGGAGGTTGTGGTGGTTTTGATGGTGCTAGTGTGGTGGTGGTGGTGGTGGTGGTGGTGGTGGTGTTGGTGGATAGGGGTGGTGGTGGTGGTAGGGATTGAGGGGGTGGTGGGAGGGAGGGGGGAGATAGGTGGAAGTAGAGGAAGTTGAGGGGTCTCACCCCAACACAAGCGCACACACACCTGAACACCGTCCACGTCTGAGCTCACTAGCAGACCCAGGAGTACAACCAGGTTATTAGCTCTGGAGTGGCCTCCGGGGCTCCAGGGACCCTCCTTGTGACTTGTGGGCAGGACAAGACCCCCCACAGCGACTCGTCCCCCACCTCCCCGGACTTCCCCCAATTCAGCCTGGGACAACAACAACAACAACCGTACCACCAGCAGCCTGACCAGGGGTCATGACCCGGTACGGAGGTTTTAAAATCCTGCCTCAGGAGCTTCCGGCAAAAAAGGACCCTAAAATGGCAACAACTCTATTCAAAGGGTTCTGGCCCACTGAGTAGTGGGTGGGGTCTGGGTGGGGTCTGGTCGGGTGGGTGGGTGGATGGATCATGCATGTCGGGGTGTTGGCCCTGGATTAAAAGACAAAAGAGAAAACGTGGACGTGGATTAGTTTGAGCTAAGCGGGATAAAGAGCGAGAGAGCAAAAGTTACCGCCGTCTGAGCTATTGTTGCTAAGTTGGTAGCTTAGACCTCCAGGCTAGCAGCTAATTAGCGGCCGTATCAGAGGTCAGTTTTCTTGACGAATGATATGGGGGGCTCTAAGTGACACAGGCCTGGTGTGTTTGTGTTTTCTTGCCAGTGTTATGCTAGGAATTAGCTGTTTGGCGTTGAAAGCACTTACTCACTCGCTGCTTCAGACCAACAACTGTGATCGGGAGTGAAGTTGGGGTAACCTAGTTACGATCAATTAGTTTACTCACTTAAAGTTGCAATTTGTAGAATTTCAACTGGTTCGTAGCTTGACTAGCCTAGATATCGGTAGTCAAATCTAATCAATAGTGATTTCAAAAAAATCACATTCTATAACTGATATATATATAACTGAACAATCTTCACTGTCTACTACTGTCTAAAGCTACTAAACAGAGCTTTGAATCCTTAGGTTTCGGAATGACAACAATAAGAGTTTCGTTTCAACCCAAAGACCCAAAGCCAGGACTTTAGGAAAGTCCTCTGAGTCATCTCAAAACGTTCCCAATTCGGTCTAGATGATTCAGCTCTTCCTCCAGCGAGTGCCATGGATCGCCACGCCTTGCTGCAATGCAACCACAGGAAGCAAAGCCAACATGTTTGATTTACTTTTTATAAATATGTCTTGGTCTGGCTAAAAGATGGGATATCCGCCACTTCGTTCGAGGGCCAGCCTGCCTCCCCTGCCATTACAAGGACACATGGAAGGAAAAAATGCTGTCTTATCATGGAAAATAAATCAGACACTTTGTTTGTTATTTGATTCAACTTTGAGCAGACCAGTTTTGGCACTGCAGTGAAAATCGGTCTCAAAAAAGTTAAAAAAAATTTGCTCGGAATCCTCCTAAATTCATAAATCAGACACTTGATGATGGTTCTCTCCCCTTTCCCAATTCTCTTTGTATATGCATCATACCCGCCAGCCATTTTGTCCCAGATGTGACGTCTCCATCGGCCCGTGGTAAGCCTCCCACTATAGCTTGTTTTTGTTCAACAACCAATGTTTTCATTTAGTCAGTAAAGTGATAAACAAATGATAATGTTTTCCTTGAAACCGTTACATTGAAATTAAATAAATGGAGCCTTCAATGGTACTTTTTGTTATCAGAAGTACAGTATTTAATTGTATTCCACATTGCAATCCTGTGTAAACACCATTATGAAGATAATTTGGACATGCCTTGCCTTGTTGCGAAATATGACTATTTTTTTAACAATAGTAACAACAATTTTTTTCCAAAAAGAATACAATCATATCCCATAACTGGAGCATAATCTTCGACCCCAACCTTGCTTCTCTGTCACTTATCAACTGATATTAGCATGAACCCCTTTTGAAATAGATGCAGTCCTCCTGATCCCTAAAAGCAGCCGGAGTTCTACTTAAACCCCGGTTCTGTCGCGCGTCATTAACGGCTATCACGGACCACTTAACGTTTCATCGGTGAGAATTAAACTGCTGGGGCCCCATGGGTCTGCTTAAACAGCGATTAAAAGAGTGCTGTGTAAACCACCGCCCTCCGCTGTGTGTCAGTTTGAATGATGGATGCTGAACAGAGAGGGTTAGCCAAACGTGGTACTGAACTCACTCACAGCAAGACGGACCAACATGGACCAAACACTCACTCGACACACTCCAGGCTTGTTGTTAATGCCAAGTACTTCATCTGAGATCATCGAATGCCACGTCAGTATTAAAGGGGTTTTGCATTAAGAATGTTCTCAGAAAAGTAGAACACGATAACTTTAACTTTTTTAATGACTCTATTGACACATGGTTAACATTACTTTCGGTTTTTAAGCTCACTTCCATCCAAAGGGATTAACTGGTAATAACATTCCACATAGAAGTAAATAAATGAGTACACAAAGAGAGTAATGCATTTTCAGTTGTAGCTAAGTGCAAAATTGGAGATAATAAGCAATAAACCAAACAACAAAGTCAATGGGTGAGATGTTCTTTGGAAGGGTAAGATGTTCTCTGGAGAGGAGAGATGTTCTCTGGGGAGATGAGATCTTCCTTGGAGAGGTGAGGTGTTCTCAGGAGGCATTAGATCTTCCTGGGAGAGGTGAGTGTTTCTCAGGAAAGAAGACATGTTCTCAGGGGAAGTCAGATTGTATCGGGAACGTCAGTGTCTTTATGTTGTCCTTTTGTTAACAAAGGGAAGCAATCTAAAGAGCGTGTGGACCCACATAGATCATTCCACCATCGAGGTTCCACGCTTGAGAGTAAGTCTGTGAACGAGATCCAAGCTGTGGCGACGCCAGCCAGCCGCTAGTCGACACATCTCCCCTCTCTCAGAGGAACGGATGAGTGATGTGACGCGCGGGGGGTGCTATACGGCTATCAGACCTGGATGCGGGCTGCAGAGTGAATCTGTAGAGTGGCGTAACGTGTGCATCGCTGAGGTCGGTTGAACCCCAGGCGCCTGCGGCCTGTCCAGAGGTTTTGCGGTGCCTGCTGTTAGACCAGCCGTGAGACAACCACAGACCCAGGAGATGCACTGCCCGGCATTCATAATGTTTATTCGGCTGTCAATCATGACAAACGTGTTTCTTTTGGGACATTATTGCGCAGCAGGGGAAAGTCAATGTTTATAAATCATAAGACCCATTGGTGAAGGGATAGTCTTACAGACTTAAAGTTGAATCTATATTATTAAGTCCGGCTTCAGAATTCTTTCGGTAGCGTGAGTGCAAGAGATGAGTGGTGAAAGTGCGAGACTCAGTGACTCTGACAGCACACTCCATAAACCTTAAAAGGTGGGTTTTCCCCAGTTTGTACAGCAGTATCCTGTACGGATGTGCTGAAGGTCAGAGTGCACACACTTGGTTTTCAGGTGAATGCTTTAAGCAGATGGGTTACATAGGCAAAGGAGTAAGGGCCCGTAGTACACGTGGCTTGTTTCTCTCAGCTCTTGCGCCGCTTTTAAATTGGTTTCAATGAGGAGAGAGCGCGTGCGGTAGCATGCGGACGTGTGGACAAAGAGTTTAGTCTATTTCGGTTGGTTCTCCGAACTTTTCCGAAAAGCACGGCCGTCGTCACTGTTTCCAATGCCTCCCCCCCCCCCCCAAAAAAAGTTAAAGAACAACACTGGAAACACAAACCCTCTGCGGGGAGGCCTTTTGGCAGAACCCACCGAAACCGTGACTTCCCGTCCCCTAGTGGTCCCCACCGGCGATTCGGTAGGATGTGTAGAGAGCCAGGTTTCCCGGTGACCCGCAGCAAAGTGCCCGAGGCTCCAATACCTCTGGTTGCCACGCTCCCCATAATGGCCCCTAGGGGTGGAGTGTGTTCTGGGTTGTGGTGTGTCAACACCTGTTAACAACGCGCTGTGAACACTTTGGTAGCCGCCCCTTGTCGTGGCAGTCCTTCGCTTGGGTTTTACAGCCCTTCTCCACCGCCGCCACAGGAAAACCAGGACTTTTACTGTCTTATCCTTCAGTAAGCACATATATTCTAGTATATTTGCTCTGTAGCTCAAAGGGTTGGTGGTTTTTGAGGATAAATCCTTCCAAGCATTCAAAGTTCCCCTTGCATAAATCCCCCCCAGAAAAAAATGTGTAAAAAAGCTATTACCGTCCGAATTTTGAAAAATGACATGATTTAATCATATATGGCTACCACACCCCTCTTGATGGTTAAAAGTCAATGCATCACTACCAGTCAGGTTAAGCAGATATTATGCGAAACAGAAACCTAGCTCGGAGGACTTCACACATTCACACTCATACTTTCCACACCATTTCTGCTCGCCCAGATGGGCTCGATCATGATAACGGTCACAAACGGTCAGATCCTCCTCAATTCTGGACATCATCCACACTCCCTGTAGTACTGGAATAGAACTAGTACTACTACTGTGCAGGGACACTCCTCCCTATCTAGTACCACTGGACTACTGGCCACAACACACACTGCAGGGGACAGGATGATTGATCCTGGACAGGGCTGTTCCAGGATCAATCATCACTATGATGTTACCCAATCTAAAATCTGTGGACACAACCCCCACTACAGAGGACACTTCTCCCTGTCGCAGTGACCAAGGACTAGCACTACACTCCTCCCTGTAGAACTGGACCAGTACTAGGAACAAACACATACTAGCTGGGGACAATGCTATGAAACGATACATATTGTGATTTCTGATTTCTGATCAGCTCAGAAAACCTGTTCCAGGATCAATCATCACTATGATGTTACCCAATCTAAAATCTGTTTGTTTGTTGTTTTCGCTTTCCTTTCCATGACGTTTAGCAGTATTCACGCCAAGTTTCCTTGGATACAACGGTCTACTGTAGATCAATAGCTACAGGGAAACTAAAGTATTTTTAGCAGCTCTCCTACACATTTATGGTGTGCGAACGTGCTGTTCAGCGGGTGAATGTGAGGCGTTAATTGTGAAGCTGTGCCGTGTATTTCGAGCATGTCAATGTA
>NC_044051.1:34392179-34402179 GCF_902167405.1 Gadus morhua
AGTCATTAAATCCAGTGACAAATTGATTGTCTCTTATACTGAACAACTTGCAGCAGTAACAGAATACATTACCAGTAGACGGTGAGTACACTAACCATTTTCTTGACAGGGTTTCTCCATTTAGCTTTTTTCTAAAGAAATGTTCCTTAGTTAAGCTTCGGTTAATGTCTCCATATTTCCTCTTTGATGCAGAGAAATCTCCAATATTTTGACAGGGATGGTTTCGTGCAAAGTACTCACGCATCCTGTCGTCAATTTGGTCCCACTTTGCAGGATCAGATGGATAGCTTGTCAATACCCTTACCGGGTCTAGAGGCTCCGTCAAAATGATATTGGGCTCACTTTTTCTGGCCGGCTGCTGTTCTTCCCTCATTTTGTCATTCTGTGACGGCGCTGATGTTGACGGCGCCACAGCGTCTTCCGCCGCGTCTTCGGGCCGCGTCTCTCCGGGCCTGGCTTGGCCTCTGGCTGCGGGCCTGGCTCGGCCTCTGGCTCTGCTGACACGAGCAGGTTCACAGCTGTCGGACGGCTGCCCGACAGAAACTTCTGTAAAGCCCCCCGCTGTTTCTTCTTTTGTTCCTCTTCATTTTTTTTCTTTTTACGTTTTGCCGCACCCGAAAGCATCTTGAATGTTAGCCTACTCAAGAAACGACCTGCCTGCTAGCTTTATTGTTCCGCTTAGTCTTGACCCGCTGACCTCCCCTCGGATTTAACTGATTGGCGTTAATGTGACGTAACGGTAAGATAAACAACGTCACTATTTTTAGTTAATTAATATATATTGATATATTATCACTGAAATAAATAGTAGGTAGGACATTTGTATTGGCTATTTCATTTATTTATTTTTTTTATTTTTTTTTGTACTTCTGTCTGGGCCCCCCGCCAATCAGGCCCTAGGCACGTGCCTAGTTTGCCTTTGGGTTAATCCGGCTCTGACTACAGCTGATGACAGTCTCAGAGAGAGAGAGATGTGTTTGCATGAGCGCGAATGTGGGAGTGTGTGTGGATGACGTCTGGTTTAAGCAGCCTCACCTGGCCTGAGTCGGATTGATTGGACTCTTGGGCTGGCGGAGGTTGCACACCTGCGGCCTTATCTTGCATCCAGCGCAATTGACTTTCTACACCGACGCATGTATCTTTGCTAGTATGCACCCGGCGCAAAAACAAAAGTTTTTGCGCCTCTCAGGGCGCAAAAACTTGCGCCCTGAGAGGCGTGTCGGCGAAAAGCAGAGGTGTGTTCCGGCGCAAATGATACATGGTGCTATCTTAGAGATCGATGAAGCAGTTGTGTGACTGACCGACAAATACCTGGTCAAAGTGCTCTAGCGGATAGCGCAGTTGGTGTTGCTATTTTGACGTACCATGGCAGGTCAGAACTGCAATTATTTTTTTCATAGGGGCTTCATGAACGAACACTGTAGTAGGCTATTCCATGTGTTATAATAATACTAACAATGATAAACTCGAGCAAAGTAGGCTTTATCCCAGCCTTCCAAAACAAAATTTCATTGTTTCAGGGTAAATGATAACGGTTAAATTATTTGGGAAAGAAGTGCGGTAATAAGTTGTATTTAAATCAATGCATCTGCAAACACCGTACAGCAAACACATATTTTCTTGACACAGACATTGTTTACAAGCCCATAACTTGGACATAGGATTGATGAATAGCCTATTTGATTTTGAGAAAACATAGTTTAACCACGATTGAGTGTTAAAAGTATGCAGGCGTGCGTGTGTGCATCCATCTGTTTAAACACACCCAAACTAAACACATAACGCATAATACAGTCCATGGCAATGTAGATTAAGGGGGGACACATATTAGGAACACAAGTCGATAACGATAATGTATACAATACTGATGAGAAACTATGTGTGTTAATGTAATGCCGCATATCATTAAATAGACCCACAGTTGTGGCCACAGGACCGCATATCATATGTGTGTTAAGTTTTCTTTGCCGCAATTTATATGACGACTCAGTATTTCGGAAGTTGTAGAAGAAAACGCTATTCCATGTGTGAATTGGGCCATATTATTTGGCTGTAAACTGAGCCATTTGAAGTTTGAAATTCTTGACACTGTCATCGAATCAGGGATGCAGAGAGAGAACAAAATTATGGTTGTGCAATGCTTCTCCCCTACGTAATGCCAAATGTAAATGGACGACTCAGGAATGAGTAATACTATTCACTCATAAAGAAAATCGAAAGAAGAGTGTTTACTCAACAATAAAACGCGGCCATCAATGAGTCAATCCATCAAGGCAGTTTTTCTCGTTTTATTCTGCTAAACATTTTTCATGGAATATCTTCTCTTGAAACCCTCCAGATGTCCACGTAGCGAGACGAAAGAGATGAAAGCCGTTGATTGGCTTCTCATATGCTGACCAAGTTTGCTGGGGCCCTCATTTCATGAATTCACATCTCGCGAAGGAACGCCTCGAACTGGATGCTCTAAGTGAGCGTTATTTCGCGAGCGAGAGGGCCGAAACATTGCTTGGATATTTCTTTGTGCGGTTCAAAACGACTTGGCTACCCGTTCATGATGAGAGATTGTTTATCGAGATTTTGCTTAATGATGGACTTTGTGGTTTTCCAGATAGGATTGACATTGCTCCTCATGGACATTGATGAAAGAAAGTGTTTTAAACGTTCCGGATTATGAACATTTGCGAACAAAGCAAGGGACAGTGTCCCCTGCTCATTGGTTGACTAAGTTATACTGCATGACACCTTTTGCCCAGATATGAATCTGATAGACTTTACTGGTTTTGATTTAATTCTAGTCAACAAAATAACATCCTTGTAGGGTATCAAATTGAGTAATCTATAAACTATGTTCAGTATATACCCCATATATACAGTTGAAACTTGTTAATATTATGCTTTTGGCTTGTCAAGCAAAGCAGTGTTTTGACTTTCAGTTTTAAATACAAAGCAAGATCTTAAAACTAGAGCCTTATTGCCACAGTTGTGTAACTTGATGCAATTAGTTTAGCGATTGTCCTTGTAGTTTAAGTAAAAGCTGAATGTTTTGAAGTGGGGTGTCCATTTTTTTTTAATAAACATAGCACTCATGGGTTTGTGTCTTCCACTCCCTCTCTATAAACACAGTTTTGTGGACGCCCAACAAGGGATATTTAGTTTCACACACACTAGTAAAAAAATATTAAGAAACCTGGATCGTTTTCCAAGTCGATTGGGTGTTTGTAGTTAAGGATTGCAAAAGTGGATGAGATGGATAAAGAGGGAGTGGGAAAGGGAGAGAAAGATATACAAACAGAGAGATGGAGAGAGCGAGAGACAGATAATAGAGACAGAGAGAGAGATTACAGATATAGAGACAGCGAGGGAAGAGATACAGAAATGGATAGAAAGGAAGAGTGTAAGAGAGAAGAGAGAGAGAGAGGAGAGAGCGAGAGAGAGTGAAGAGAGAGAGAGAGAGAGAGAGAGGAGAGAGAGAGAGAGTAGAGAGAGAGATGGCGCTGAGAGAGGAGAGAGAGAGAGAGCGATAGAGGGAAAGAGAAAGAGAGATAGAGAGAGAGAGAGAGAGAGGAGAGAGAGAGGAGAGAGAATAGAGAGAAGAGAGAGAGAGAGAGAGCGAGAGAGAGAGAGAAAAGGGAGAGAAGGGGGGATAGAGAGAGGGAGAAGCGTACAATGTGTTCATTGGGTTAGTGCCCTAGGTATAGAAGGGGGGGGGCCGCGGAGCCAACTTCATTTGTCTCATTAGTACACATTCCTGACTGATTTATGCTCTTATTCTGGCAATGGCCCTCAGTTTGGGGAAGGAAGGTGGAGGTGGTGGGTGGGGCGGGTGGCGTGGAGGAGGTTGTGGTGCGTTTTGATGGTGCTAGTGTGGTGGTGGTGGTGGATGTTGTGGTGGTGGTGGTGGTGTTGGTGGATAGGGGTGGTGGTGGTGGTAGGGATTGAGGGGGGTGGTGGGAGGGAGGGGGGGAGATAGGTGGAAGGTAGAGGAAGTTGAGGGGTCTCACCCCAACACAAGCGCACACACACCTGAACACCGTCCACGTCTGAGCTCACTAGCAGACCCAGGAGTACAACCAGGTTATTAGCTCTGGAGTGGCCTCCGGGGCTCCAGGACCCTCCTTGTGACTTGTGGGCAGGACAAGACCCCCCACAGCGACTCGTCCCCCACCTCCCGGACTTCCCCCAATTCAGCCTGGGACAACAACAACAACAACCGTACCACCAGCAGCCTGACCAGGGGTCATGACCCGGTACGGAGGTTTTTAAAATCCTGCCTCAGGAGCTTCCGGCAAAAAGGAACCCTAAAATGGCAACAACTCTATTCAAAGGGTTCTGGCCCACTGAGTAGTGGGTGGGTGGTCTGGGTGGGGTCTGGTCGGGTGGGTGGTGGTGATGGATCATGCATGTCGGGGTGTTGGCCCTGGATTAAAAGACAAAAGAGAAAACGTGGACGTGGATTAGTTTGAGCTAAGCGGGATAAAGAGCGAGAGAGCAAAAGTTCACCGCCGGCTGAGCTATTGTTGCTAAGTTGGTAGCTTAGACCTCCAGGCTAGCAGCTAATTAGCGGCCGTATCAGAGGTTCAGTTTTCTTGACGAATGATATGGGGGGCTCTAAGTGACACATGGCCTGGTTTGTGTTTGTGTTTTCTTGCCAGTGTTATGCTAGGAATTAGCTGTTTGGCGTTGTGAAAGCACTTACTCACTCGCTGCTTCAGACCAACAACTGTGATCGGGAGTGAAGTTGGGGTAACCCTAGTTACGATCAATTAGTTACTCACTTAAAGTTGCAATTTGTAGAATTTTCAACTGGTTCGTAAGCTTGACTAGCCTAGATATCGGTAGTCAAATCTAATCAATAGTGATTTCAAAAAAATCACATTCTATAACTGATATATATATAACTGAACAATCTTCACTGTCTACTACTGTCTAAAGCTACTAAACAGAGCTTTTGAATCCTTAGGTTTCGGAATGACAACA
The DNA here is from genome assembly GCF_902167405.1 of Gadus morhua. Lineage (NCBI taxonomy): Eukaryota > Metazoa > Chordata > Actinopteri > Gadiformes > Gadidae > Gadus > Gadus morhua. Next base: position 34,397,157 of record NC_044051.1, read on the forward strand.
ATAAGAGTTTCGTTTTCAACCCAAAGACCCAAAGCCAGGACTTTAGGAAAGTCCTCTGAGTCATCTCAAAACGTTCCCAATTCGGTCTAGATGATTCAGCTCTTCCTCCAGCGAGTGCCATGGATCGCCACGCCTTGCTGCAATGCAACCACAGGAAGCAAAGCCAACATGTTTGATTTACTTTTTATAAATATGTCTTGGTCTGGCTAAAAGATGGGATATCCGCCACTTCGTTCGAGGGCCAGCCTGCCTCCCCTGCCATTACAAGGACACATGGAAGGAAAAAATGCTGTCTTATCATGGAAAATAAATCAGACACTTTGTTTGTTATTTGATTCAACTTTGAGCAGACCAGTTTTGGCACTGCAGTGAAAATCGGTCTCAAAAAGTTAAAAAAAAATTTGCTCGGAATCCTCCTAAATTCATAAATCAGACACTTGATGATGGTTCTCCTCCCCTTTCCCAATTCTCTTTGTATATGCATCATACCCGCCAGCCATTTTGTCCCAGATGTGACGTCTCCATCGGCCCGTGGTAAGCCTCCCACTATAGCTTGTTTTTGTTCAACAACCAATGTTTTCATTTAGTCAGTAAAGTGATAAACAAATGATAATGTTTTCCTTGAAAACGTTACATGAAATTAAATAAATGGAGCCTTCAATGGTACTTTTTGTTATCAGAAGTACAGTATTTAATTGTATTCCACATTGCAATCCTGTGTAAACACCATTATGAAGATAATTTGGACATGCCTTGCCTTGTTGCGAAATATGACTATTTTTTTAACAATAGTAACAACAATTTTTTTCCAAAAAGAATACAATCATATCCCATAACTGGAGCATAATCTTCGACCCCAACCTTGCTTCTCTGTCACTTATCAACTGATATTAGCATGAACCCCTTTTGAAATAGATGCAGTCCTCCTGATCCCTAAAAGCAGCCGGAGTTCTACTTAAACCCCGGTTCTGTCGCGCGTCATTAACGGCTATCACGGACCACTTAACGTTTCATCGGTGAGAATTAAACTGCTGGGGCCCCATGGGTCTGCTTAAACAGCGATTAAAAGAGTGCTGTGTAAACCACCGCCCTCCGCTGTGTGTCAGTTTGAATGATGGATGCTGAACAGAGAGGGTTAGCCAAACGTGGTACTGAACTCACTCACAGCAAGACGGACCAACATGGACCAAACACTCACTCGACACACTCCAGGCTTGTTGTTAATGCCAAGTACTTCATCTGAGATCATCGAATGCCACGTCAGTATTAAAGGGGTTTTGCATTAAGAATGTTCTCAGAAAAGTAGAACACGATAACTTTAACTTTTTTTAATGACTCTATTGACACATGGTTAACATTACTTTCGGTTTTTAAGCTCACTTCCATCCAAAGGGATTAACTGGTAATAACATTCCACATAGAAGTAAATAAATGAGTACACAAAGAGAGTAATGCATTTTCAGTTGTAGCTAAGTGCAAAATTGGAGATAATAAGCAATAAACCAAACAACAAAGTCAATGGGTGAGATGTTCTTTGCGAAGGGTAAGATGTTCTCTGGAGAGGAGAGATGTTCTCTGGGGAGATGAGATCTTCCTTGGAGAGGTGAGGTGTTCTCAGGAGGCATTAGATCTTCCTGGGAGAGGTGAGTGTTTCTCAGGAAAGAAGACATGTTTCTCAGGGGAAGTCAGATTGTATCGGGAACGTCAGTGTCTTTATGTTGTCCTTTTGTTAACAAAGGGAAGCAATCTAAAGAGCGTGTGGACCCACATAGATCATTCCACCATCGAGGTTCCACGCTTGAGAGTAAGTCTGTGAACGAGATCCAAGCTGTGGCGACGCCAGCCAGCCGCTAGTCGACACATCTCCCCTCTCTCAGAGGAACGGATGAGTGATGTGACGCGCGGGGGGGTGCTATACGGCTATCAGACCTGGATGCGGGCTGCAGAGTGAATCTGTAGAGTGGCGTAACGTGTGCATCGCTGAGGTCGGTTGAACCCCAGGCGCCTGCGGCCTGTCCAGAGGTTTTGCGGTGCCCTGCTGTTAGACCAGCCGTGAGACAACCACAGACCCAGGAGATGCACTGCCCGGCCTTCATGATGTTTATTCGGCTGTCAATCATGACAAACGTGTTTCTTTTGGGACATTATTGCGCAGCAGGGGAAAGTCAATGTTTGTAAATCATAAGACCCATTGGTGAAGGGATAGTCTTACAGACTTAAAGTTGAATCTATATTATTAAGTCCGGCTTCAGAATTCTTTCGGTAGCGTGAGTGCAAGAGATGAGTGGTGAAAGTGCGAGACTCATGTGACTCTGACAGCACACTCCATAAACCTTAAAAGGTGGGTTTTCCCCAGTTTGTACAGCAGTATCCTGTACGGATGTGCTGAAGGTCAGAGTGCACACACTTGGTTTTCAGGTGAATGCTTTAAGCAGATGGGTTACATAGGCAAAGGAGTAAGGGCCCGTAGTACACGTGGCTTGTTTCTCTCAGCTCTTGCGCCGCTTTTAAATTGGTTTCCAATGAGGAGAGAGCGCGTGCGGTAGCATGCGGACGTCGTGGACAAAGAGTTTAGTCCTATTTCGGTTGGTTCTCCGAACTTTTCCGAAAAGCACGGCCGTCGTCACTGTTTCCAATGCCTCCCCCCCCCCCCCAAAAAAAGTTAAAGAACAACACTGGAAACACAAACCCTCTGCGGGGAGGCCTTTTGGCAGAACCCACCGAAACCGTGACTTCCCGTCCCCTAGTGGTCCCCACCGGCGATTCGGTAGGATGTGTAGAGAGCCAGGTTTCCCGGTGACCCGCAGCAAAGTGCCCGAGGCTCCAATACCTCTGGTTGCCACGCTCCCCATAATGGCCCCTAGGGGTGGAGTGTGTTCTGGGTTGTGGTGTGTCAACACCTGTTAACAACGCGCTGTGAACACTTTGGTAGCCGCCCCTTGTCGTGGCAGTCCTTCGCTTGGGTTTTACAGCCCTTCTCCACCGCCGCCACAGGAAAACCAGGACTTTTACTGTCTTATCCTTCAGTAAGCACATATATTCTAGTATATTTGCTCTGTAGCTCAAAGGGTTGGTGGTTTTTGAGGATAAATCCTTCCAAGCATTCAAAGTTCCCCTTGCATAAATCCCCCCCCCCAGAAAAAAATGTGTAAAAAAGCTATTACCGTCCGATTTTGAAAAAATGACATGATTTAATCATATATGGCTACCACACCCCTCTTGATGGTTAAAAGTCAATGCATCACTACCAGTGAGGTTAAGCAGATATTATGCGAAACAGAAACCTAGCTCGGAGGACTTCACACATTCACACTCATACTTTCCACACCATTTCTGCTCGCCCAGATGGGCTCGATCATGATAACGGTCACAAACGGTCAGATCCTCCTCAATTCTGGACATCATCCACACTCCCTGTAGTACTGGAATATAACTAGTACTACTACTGTGCAGGGACACTCCTCCCTATCTAGTACCTACTGGACTACTGGCCACAACACACACTGCAGGGGACAGGATGATTGATCCTGGACAGGGCTGTTCCAGGATCAATCATCACTATGATGTTACCCAATCTAAAATCTGTGGACACAACCCCCACTACAGAGGACACTTCTCCCTGTCGCAGTGACCAAGGACTAGCACTACCACACTCCTCCCTGTAGAACTGGACCAGTACTAGGAACAAACACATACTAGCTGGGGCCAATGCTATGAAACGATACATATTGTGATTTCTGATTTCTGATCAGCTCAGAAAACCTGTTCCAGGATCAATCATCACTATGATGTTACCCAATCTAAAATCTGTTTGTTTGTTGTTTTCGCTTTCCTTTCCATGACGTTTAGCAGTATTCACGCCAAGTTTCCTTGGATACAACGGTCTACTGTAGATCAATTAGCTACAGGGAAACTAAAGTATTTTTAGCAGCTCTCCTACACATTTATGGTGTGCGAACGTGCTGTTCAGCGGGTGAATGTGAGGCGTTAATTGTGAAGCTGTGCCGTGTATTTCGAGCATGTCAATGTACCAAAGTTGTCATTTTACCCAGTTCTATGTAATTATTAACACCAGACCGTTTACATTAATTCTGCCTGATACTGAGGCCTTCTGTCCTCCTGTCTCTGTCTCTCTCTCTCAGGTCCTCAGCCAGAGGCGATAACGCCATCGCTCGAGTCCAGGTTCAAGGTGTTCTGCGCTGATGTTGTTTTCACGCCTATTGGCAGAAATAAATGGTATGCTTACATCTCTTCCAACCATATATTTTCCCTCTCTCTCTGACTCTCCTTCTCTCTCTCTCTCTCTCTCTCTCTCTCTCTCTCTCTCTCTCTCTCTCCTCTCTCTCTCTCTCTCTCTCTCTCTCTCTCTCTCTCTCTCTCTCTCTCTCTCTCTCTCTCTCTCTCTCTCGTCTCTCTCTCTCTTCACTCTCTCCTCTCTCTCTCTCTCTCTCTCTCTCTCTCTCCCTCTTTCACTCTCTCCCTCTCTCTCTCTCACTCTCTCACTCTCTCTCTCTCTCTCTCTCTCTCTCTCTCTCTCTCTCTCTCTCTCTCTCTCTCTCTCTCTCTCTCTCTCTCTTCTCTCTCTCTCCTCTTTCACTCTCTCCCCCTCTCTCTCTCCTCTCTCTCTCTCTCTCTCTCTCTCTCTCTCTTTCCTCTCTCCTCTCTCTCTCTCTCTCTCTCTCTCTCTCTTCACTCTCTCCCTCTCTCTCTCTCACTCTCTCGCTCTCTCTCTCTCTCTCTCTCTCTCTCTCTCTCTCTCTCTCTCTCTCTCTCTCTCTCTCTCTCTCTCTCTCTCTCCCTCTCTCTCTCTCTCTCTCTCTCTCTCTCTCTCTCTCTCTCTCTCTCTCTCTCTCTATCTCTCTCTCTCTCCTCTCTCTCTCTCTCTCTCTCTCTCTCTCTCTCTCTCTCTCTCTCTCTCTCTCTCTCTCTCCTTCATTGTAACCTGAGCTCTGAAGAGAGGGCGCCCGTAAAGCTAAACAGTCGACACCACGGCCACTCTGTTCTGAACAGGAAGCTATTATGC
>NC_044051.1:34407179-34409679 GCF_902167405.1 Gadus morhua
ATGTTTCCTCAGCTCTCTCCTCTGTTGTTCTCTGTTGTTGTTCTGTTGTGGGACGCGGTCCCAGGCTCCCCACCTGGGCCCCTGATCGGCTCAGATCTCCCCGGTACGGAGGCAGGAAGTGGAAGTCCGGGCTTCCAACAGGAAACGGCTCCTGGGAGCCACTCAGGGAGGACAATCGACAGCCGGAGTTGGTCACTCATAGTCTCCTCCACCTGCACCAGCACCAGCACTCCACCACACACTGTTCAGAGACAAGCTCTCTCGCTCTCTCTCTCTCTCTCTCTCTCTCTCTCTCTCTCTCTCTCTCTCTCTCTCTCTCTCTCTCTCTCTCTCTCTCTCTCTCTCTCTCTCTCTCTCTCTCTCTCTCTCTCTCTCTCTCTCTCTCTGTCTCTCTCTCTCGCTCTCATGTGAAATATTAAATATTATGAATCTCGTTCACACAGTGGTTTCCTACCGTCTGTGTGTGTGTGTGTGCTTGTGTTTATATTTTGTGTGTGTGTGTGTGTGTGTGTGTGTGTGTGTGTGTGTGTGTGTGTGTGTGTGTGTGTGTGTGTGTGTGTGTGTGTGTGTGTGTGTGTGTGTGTGTGTGTGTGTGTGTGCGCAGACATTATTCAATAGTGGTAGGTTGACTTTAGGTTTAGATGAGTTTATTTAGTACTTAGCACTGAACGAGCTCAAACAAAGGCCATCGATCGGCCAGATGCTCCACTTGCCATAGAGCTCCCCGAGGGTCCCAGGATCTGTGAAGGCATCTGGAGGGTGGAGCTCAACGAGTTCATCAAGGGCTCTGGGGTTGTGATTCCTGCCATCATCAGGTGAGAGAAGGTCGGGTTCAACGTCAACAGCTTCACTCATCACGAAACAGAGTCATCAGAGAGAGAGAGAAGGATGGATGGATGATGGATGGATGATGGATGGATGATGGATGGATGAAGGATGGATGGATGATGGATGGATGAAGGATGGATGGATGAAGGATGGATGATGGATGGATGAAGGATGGATGATGGATGGATGATGGATGAAGGATGGATGATGGATGGATGGATGGATGATGGATGAAGGATGGATGATGGATGGATGATGGATGATGGATGGATGATGGATGGATGATAGATGGATGATGGATGGATGATGGATGGATGAAGGATGGATGATGGATGGATGATGGATGGATGGATGATGGATGGATGATGGATGGATGAAGGATGTATGGAAGATGGATGAAGGATGGATGGATGAGGGATGGATGATGGATGATGGATGGATGATGGATGGATGATGGATGGATGGATGATTGATGGATGATGGATGGATGAAGGATGGATGGATGATGGATGGATGATGGATGGATGGATGATTGATGGATGATGGATGAAGGATGGATGATGGATGGATGATGGATGGATGGATGAAGGATGGATGGATGAAGGAGAAGGGATTAAAGAACAAACAGATGGATGTGCATTGGGTGGGTTTTTACCTTTTAAGAAAGTCCTGTTTTGCAGTAGTGGTAAATATTCATCAGAATGATGTCGTACAAAACCGGAGTGGTCTTTTATTTGGACATATTCTTCTTTGGTCTGTTAGACTTCACTTCCTAACCCTAGAACCTGATAGGAAAGTCCCAGTTAGCAGTATAACCTGGAAGGAAACAGCCATCATTCCATGAACCATAGCAAAAGCATGACCAGGTCATTTGGAAACATATTGACCAAATATTCTTTTCAGTGTGTTTTCCTCTGACCTCATAGGCCCGCCGCCCACTCCCTGTGAGACTGCGTGTTAATCCATAATTTGACATTTGACCCCCGCATCAAATTGTCCGTGCTGAAACAAACATGATGTTGTTCCTGTCTTCAAAGCACGAGTGAAGCGTTTTTCCCGACAGCGTCATGTGTTTTGCTCATCCTTCAGAAATTTGACGACCCGCCCAGAAGTCCTGCGTGTTTTCCCTCTCCCTGCAGCCTGTTGTTTCCACAGAGAACGGTTGGCCAATGCTACGTGCGTGAGTTAGTGACTCAGTTCAGCCGGCGTGTGCTCTCATGCACGTACACACACACACACAGACAGACACAAAAACACAAGGTTATATGTTGTATTGCTCTATCTCCTTTCCTCTCTCATTGTTTTGCCATGGGCAATGTGTGTGTGTGTGTGTGTGTGTGTGTGTGTGTGTGTGTGTGTGTGTGTGTGTGTGTGTGTGTGTGTGTGTGTGTGTGTGTGTGTGTGTGTGTGTGTGCGTGTGTGTGCGTGTGTCTGAGTGTGTGTGTGTCTGCATGTGTGTGTTTGTGTGTATGTGTATGTGTGTGTGCAATGAACGCCCACGCATAGGATGTAGTCATCATCATGTTAATTGACCTGTCTGTCTGTCTGTTGATCTGCTCTCTCTCTCTCTCTCTCTCTCTCTCTCTCTCTCTCTCTCTCTCTCTCTCTCTCTCTCTCTCTCTCTCTCTGAGTAGTTTGGCCTCAACGTGTGTCCATTTAATGTGTGAGTGAG
>NC_044051.1:34419679-34424679 GCF_902167405.1 Gadus morhua
ATAATGCTATTCAATTAATTTGTTAATAATATACCCATATATTATTTGGATTACGACCTATTTTTGTATCCAACTTTATTGTACACCGATGTAATTTGTTGTTATATTTTGTTTCTGTATAGATGTGCATTCTGGGTCATTGACCGTTAGTTAAGACTGAGCACATGCCATGGCTGTGGATGATGTCCCGGAGCTGTGAAGAAGTTAATAAATAGATAAAGGAAAGAGATGTAAGACGTGATTCTTTATCAACATGACAGATGAATATGAATGCGCAACAGGTTATGGGCCCAGGCATTATACAAGAGGAGGAAGATGGCAAAGGGTAGTCTTCAATGGAGATGAAAATAACTTCAAACTTTGGGAAGTCAAGTTTCTCGGCCACATGGGAATGCTCGGCTTGAAGGACACAATACTCTCAATCGATGATCGAAATCCAGTAAAGAACGAAGAATGCTACGCAGAACTTATTCAATTCCTCGATGATAAAAGCCTATCGTTGGTGATGAGAGAGGCGGCCGAATAGAATAGTGAATAGACAGTCACTTCCCTAAGAAATGCAAAAGAAGTGATAAGAGAGCGTTCGCTATTCATACGACGCAGGGCAGTGAGGAATTAACGTTTATCCTGTTTAAAAGTAAACTACGAAGCTAAGAAGAGACAGAAAAGTAAGACACTAAAACAAAATCTGACAATTGAATGAAAGCAGACATGTCATCTATCGTTTGTTATGGATGTGGAGATCGTGGCCATATGGCAAAAAAGTGCCGCCAAAGAAGTGCGCCAAAATGGAGCAACTACCACAGAAGCTCCACACACAGTGACGAGGCATGCAGGAGAAAAACCAACCACAAAGATGATGTCAAACAAACCGCGGATGGACAAAAAGATCAATAGGAAGAACAAACATTTGTATTCAAGGTCAGTCAAAAATTCATCCCGGACAATATAAAAATGAACGGCCTAATGGTAGATTGTGGAGCAACATCACTGAGGAAGACGCATTCACAACATTTGATGAGACATTTATCCCAAATGCACACTCCATGGGGCTAGCTGATGGAACCAGGATTAACAACTTGGCATTAAAACGAGGGGACACAGATGAGTGTTTGCAGGACAAAGAAGGATGATGCAGCAAGGTCACACTGAAGAAGGCCTTATTCTTACCGTCATATCCACAGAGCATATTCTCTGAAAGAAGCCACAACTAATGGAGCCACGGTGACATTCCAAGAGGGACGGAATGAACTGATTCGCAAACATGGGATTGTTTTCCGCATAGAGGTGCACGAGAGACTGCTTGAAAACGGTAAATAACAAACAATGTGTTACAAATGGAGTAAATGACATGATGTCCACTGACAAAGTGAGTTTATCTTGTGATGTCAAAACATGGCATGAGATTTTGTGACACTGCAGTATTAATGATGTGTTAAAATGTCCAAATGTGGTAGAGGGTATGAAGATCACAGGTAACACCAAGATAGACTGCATGTGTGCACTGGGGGGGAATTCAACAAGAGCAAAAATAAGAAAGTTGATGCAAAAGCTAGTGCGCCCCTGGAGCTGGTACATACAGACTTAGCAGTCCCCATCGAGCCAACTTCCCGAGATGGATATGCTATTTCATTCACAGAGGATTTTTCCGGAGCTGTGTCTGTTTACTTCCTTAAAACCAAAAGTGACACGACCCTAGCTACAAAGAAGTCCCTTTCAGACAGTGCACCATATGGCAGGTTCAATTGTATTAGATCAGATAATGGCACTGAATACAAAAGCGATATTTTTCAGTCACTGTTAAGGGAAAAGGGTATAAGACATGAAACCTCATCCCCATACTGCACCAAAACGGTTCAGCCGAGACACAGTGGAGAAGCCTGTTTGAAATGGGAAGATGTCTCTTATTAGAGAATGGGTTACCGAAAGTATTATGGCCTTATGCTGTACAACATGCTTCTCATGTTCGAAATATATGTTACAATGACAGAACTGAAAACACCCCATGTTTCATGTCAACGGGGAGAAAACCAAATCTGTCAAAAATGTGGGTGTTTGGATCTGATTGTTATACTTACAAACATGATCATAAGAAACTAGACCCGAGAGGTGAAAGAGGGATATTTGTTGGACACAGTAAAAACAGCCCAGCATACCTGATTTACAACCCACACACAGAGAAAGTGTCAAAATAAGATGAAAACAGTGCAGACCCCGAACCTTGTCATAGTCAAAAATCTTCACCAAAAGAGAGAAAGAAAACCACCAAAATATTTAGAGGACTATACAGATGTTAATAATACAGATGTATCCCATGTAAGTGTTGATTATTGTTACAGGGCAGTACATGGAATCCCCCAGAGCTACAGTCACCCGAGGGGCCAGGATGGGAACAGGCTATGAAAGAAGAGCTCAACTCACTTAAAGAAAGTTACACATTTGAACTGACCTCTTTTTATTTTTGTCTTTATAGACTAAAACATAACATCAGAACATCGTTCTTTAAGTCATTATAAAATATTGTCAGGCCAGAAAAAACCTAAGGGGTACCACTGTCTTTTTTTTGTCTTTATAGAATAAAAAACAAGGGGTACCACAGTCGTTTTTTTCTTATCAAATATTGTTCGGCCAAAAAAACATAAGGGTCGTACAGTACCCTATATGGGGTACTTCAATGTCGCTTTTTTGTCTTCATTGAATAAAACAAAAGGGCATGATAGCATGTGTGAGCTCAGAGAGATAAATCCTTGGTATGAATGCTACGTTGGGAGGAGCTAAAGCCCAAACGTGTTGGTTCAACTGATATGAATGAGGCTAATTATGGGTTGGCGGGGGGCGTTCGGCCAGGGGTCAGGGGAACCCTGTGTTTTGGCTAAATTTACAAGGTGTTTAAAGGGTTCAACCCTACCTTTACCTCATAATCACCCAGACATGTTTTACAAATTTGCACATTTGACAGTTTGCTGTGCATTTTTTGGCCTGCATTGTTTTTTCACTGTTTTCCAGAATGGAGAAGCACAAAAAAATAATATACCTACAAAAAACAACCCACATATGTTTATTTTCCAGAATGAACACATCATGACTGAACAATGACAGACATGGCTTTTATCAAAGCACATGGTGTACAAATATCAGTGTGTATTGAAATACGACCCTGCTTAAATATTATCATACTGTTTTTAATATGAAATATACAAAAGCAAAGCAGACAGAGCGTGAATGTAGCAGGGCTTCAGATAGGACACAAGTTTATTTGAACCCCAATTCAATTCCAAATTCATGTGCTTTGGGCTTAATAAATCGTCTATACCCTCATGTTATGCGTGCACACACACACACACACACACACACACACACACACACACACACACACACGTACACAGACACACATGCACACATACAGAAACACACACACGCACACACACACACGCATACACACGCGCACAAACACACGTACACACACACATGCACACACACGCGGCATGCTGCTCAGCTGGGACACTTAATTCATTTCACACTTGAGGGTATCCCCCGAAACACAACACAACGCGGTGCTCTGCGTAGATTCATACGTATGCTAATCGCATGCACATGCCTTTCAACATTAGCACACTTCGCATAAACACAGACACTAATAGACACATGGAATTCTATTTAATTCTTACTTCAGGGCTGTACCCACACATTTCCTTGCCTGTCATCTACTACACTCGTAACTTCATGGCATAAACACACAATCGCACGCACACACACACACACACACACACAGCACGACAACACCTCAATTTTAGAACAATTACTGCAGTGAAGAGAGCGAACAATTAGCCATCTGGTCTTTATGAAACAATGCAATTAATGCTATGCTAATAAGCAGGAATTTTAGCAATTCCCGGTCGTTTGCTAATCATTTGCTAATTACTTTGACAACTCTGTAGTGCATCAAATTAAGATTGATTCATCGGACACATTTGGGTCTCCAACAAACTGCACGGTGCTGAACGATGGCTGAGCCTGTTGGAACGGTGTTGACTCCTGTTGTGACATCTCAAAGCAGGCAGTTCAAATAAGTCTTGTTGTATGTAACTACAGTCGAGGCGTCATGGCCTGCAGTGATATGTTGATGTCTTAATGTCCGCAATGTCCATATTGTCCAAGAGATCTACGAAAGCCAAACATTACATCATAATCAGTTATATTGTTTACTGCATAAACTTTGTTGTGACCGATTTTTACTATTCTCTTTGTTCAATCATTTAAGATTATGGTTCAGAATGGTATAAAGAGGTAGATACTGTTTTTAGAGGCTGCCACATAAGTGTGGTCATAGGGAATGTTAAACAAAATGTGTGCGTAGCTCCTTCCAGTCGGTGGACCAATCCATTAGACACTGAGCCTTGATGTTTGTAGAGGACCGATCTGATCCTAGATCTCCCAGAAATATTCACAAAACACCATCAACAAGGCTTTGGAAACACATGAAAGATATTTCAGGAGCGTTTGACTTTGATGAACTTCAGAGGCCTCTTTGAGGAGATGAATCCCCACAACATAATCACCCTGATGGTTCTCATGTTCTGGTTTGTCAGCAGGAGGCCGGGTCCTAGCCACTCAGACCCACAGGAAGTCCAGGCACGGGGCCATTTGCTTAATGAACCCGTTAATAGCGCAAGAAGAAGTGTCTTCACGTGGTATATTTAATGCCGCCGTGTTAAACAGCTGAATAAACGGTGACATGTTCCCGCCATAACTCACCGCGTAAGAGTCGGAAGGATTTCTCTCTCTCTCTGTCTCTCTCTGTCTCTCTCTGTCTCTCTCTCTCTGTCTCTCTCCCTCTCTCTCCCTCCTCTTCATCTTTGATGGACAGCGTTAGTAACCATGGCACATACAGAGAGAGGGGAATATAGTGAGAGAGCAGGTGCGAGAGAGAGACAGACGGTCAAAGGGAGAGAGAGAGGGACAGAGAGAGAGAGAGAGAGAAAGAGAGAGTGAGAGTCAGA
>NC_044051.1:34432179-34449679 GCF_902167405.1 Gadus morhua
ACCCCTCTACCTCTTTCTCTCGCTCTCTCTCTCTCTCTCTCTCTCTCTCTCTCTCTCTCTCTCTCTCTCTCTCTCTCTCTCTCTCTCTCTCTCTCTCTCTCTCTCTCTCTCTCTCTCTCTCTCTCTCTCTCTCTCTCTCGCTCTCTCTCTCTCTCTCTCTCCCTCTCCCTCTCCCTGTCTCTCCCCCTCTCTCGCCCTCTCTCCTCTCGGGCCGACAGCTTAAAGCGCCTCATGGTGTAATTATAGGCTGCCTGCAGAATCCCGCCACGTCCCCTCCACTTAGAACACACAATAATAATATCAGTAAACCCACCACCATTCCCGCGCCGATTTAAAGGGCTTCAAGGCGGCGGCGGGAGCGGGGGGGATGAGGGGGGGATAGGTGCGTGCACACACGCGCGTGCGTGTGTGTTTGTGTGTGTGTGTGTGTGTGTGGGGGGGATTTCGCATTTTGTCCATCGCAGTCGATGATGTAGAGAGTAATTGATGCGGCTGTTATTGGTGCGTGTGGCCGTGCTGATGGTCGTTCCTTATCAAGTAACCACAATACTCCCAAGACCTCCCAACACACACCCCCACACCCCCATCTGGTCTACCGACCCCCACCACCCCCCACACACACACCCCCCCATACACTCATACCTCGGCCGTAATGAATGAATGATCGAGCCGCGCTCGCGTGCAGCAAAGGTTTAATTAAATCATAGTCCAATCATAAGCCATGCTGTTAATTAAACTGGATAATTTATAAGTACAAAAGACGCTATTTATTAGCCCATCCGAAATGGCGAGAATGCGCGAGTGCGTGCAGGGCGCACGCTCGCGTAGACACTCGCCCCCCCTCGCACACGCGACCTCCCCCCGTTTACAACCTTTTACTATTGATGTCCCCGCGTGATTGATACTGAGAGCCAGAGTGCGGTGCTATTTGTCTAATGGCCGTGCAATTAAATCCCCTTGTAAATGACCCATGCCTCATTTGATCCTAATCTATGGAATTTTGATTGAATTTGTCAGCCCTAATTGAAAAATACTGCTATTTAATGTCTGCATCGCAGTAGCAGAGCAGGGCACGCACTAATGAGATCGTGTCCCAGTGACCCTGAGGAAAGATGTGGGCAGTGGAAGTGTGTGTGCGTGGGTGGTGTGCGTGTGTACGTTTATGTCCGTGCGTGCGTGTGTGCATGTGTGTGTGTATGCGTACATGGGTAAGTGTGCGTGTGAAGGTGTGTGTGTGTGTGTGTGTGTGTGTGTGTGTGTGTGTGTGTGTGTGTGTGTGTGTGTGTGTGTGTGTGTGTGTGTGTGTGTGTGCGCGTGTGTAGGTGTATATCTGTGTGACTGTGTTTGCATGTACACTTGTATGTGTGTAATGGGTGTGTGCGTGCATGCGTACCAATGTGTTTGTGCATCTCTGTGTGCGAAGGTGCGTGTGTGTGTGTGTGTGTGTGTGCTTGTGTGTGCGTGCGTGTGTGTTTGTGTGGACCGTAGTTCAGGAGGTCACGTAAAGACTTGACTGGGCCGCAAGCACACACATAAACACACAGATATTCATATGCTCCTGAGTGGAATCTGTAATCAGGTCCTCAGCCAGAGGCGATAACGCCATCGCTCGAGTCCAGGTTCAAGGAGTTCTGCGCTGATGTTGTTTTCACGCCTATTGGCAGAAATAAATGGTATGCTTACATCTCTTCCAACCATATCTTTTCCCTCTCTCTCTGACTCTCCTTCTCTCTCTCTCTCTCTCTCTCTCTCTCTCTCTCTCTCTCTCTCTCTCTCTCTCTCTCTCTCTCTCTCGCTCTCTCTCTCTCTCTCTCTCTCTCTCTCTCTCTCTCTCTGTCTCTCTCTCTCTCTGTTTCGCTAGATGGTCATTACTTGTTCTCTGTGTGGCATTTCAAACACATTTCCATTCCTCGGCTTGATGTGGGAAACAGGAACGGTGACACTGAAGAATAATACAACTAATCTACACTTAAAGGCCATTCAAACGCAGACAGAGAACTGGTTATAATGGTAAACCACAGAGGACGTGTACATAGCAGGTCGTTGTTATTTATGTATGGATGTAGGATAAGGTAGACAGATATACAGATAGATTGAGAGACAGAGATAGGTAGAGGGAAGATAGACAGACAGACAGACGGACACAGACAGATACAGACATACAGACAGACACATTGACAGACGGGCAGACGGACAGACGGACAGACGGACAGATATATAGATAGATAAAAGGTCCGGGATAAGGCTGAGTGTGAATCTGTCGGCCATTATGATACCTGAGTTCCGCCCTGAGCAGCCATCAGTGAGACGTATGCCTTTGATCAATGTACCTGACGCCCAGTCAGTCCTGGTTAAACACTTTGAGACGCTGGCAGTGCTTCCGGGCTCCCAGGGGTCCCGGCCACTGTTCTATAAATCCAGAGTTATAAAGTCCATCAGAACCGACGCAGTATAATAATGGTTCCTGTTGGCTTGCTCCATAATGACGGCAGGATAACGTGCCAGCTTTCCAAAATGAATGTCCTCTCATAAGTCATGTGAGACGGATGGCGTGTATCAAAATAAAATACATTAAAGTGTATAAAATTCAACACAATAACAATCACCTTAAAGCAATATTTGCATATATAGCAATAAAGTATAGTAATGTAAAGTGATATTGATATGAATATGAATAATATAATGGTGTACAAACCAGAGGATTGCGGAAGGCCAACAGACAGAGACAGACGAGAGACTTCACGGAGAAAACAGACAGTGACGGAGAGAGAGGCACACGAGGGAGGGGGGGCCCTAGACCTATTATTTACATAATATATATGGCTTATTATTTACAATGATGTCTTTTCACATTTCTAAATTGCCTGTGGTCCCAATTTGTGTAATTGGCATTCACCCACGAGACCAAGAGACGAGCGCCGCACGCAGGCAGTCCTCGCAGCGGACCAATAAGCGGCAGGCGCGCCAGGCGGGGGGCGGTCCTTGCGCGGGGAAGGGGGCGATTACACAGAGGGAGCGGAATTTAAATTCATTGCCAAACATCTGGATTTCGTCGAGCAGTAGGAAGCAATTCATCTCTCCGTGGGTGAGAAGGACGCGCTCGTGTTGTTTCGTTCTCAAGTTGAAGTGAACTTCAGCTATCAGCGCGGCGTGCGCCCTGCGCGCAAAAGGAGCGTTTTTTATTTGTACGGATCTCGAGGCGCTGAATTGAATTGAATTTAAATTAGAAGGCCGGGGACAGCTGATTCTGCTGTTTCTTCACCCAAAATATCTCCGCTTCACTTTAACCATCTACATCAAGGTGTGGGCGGACATCCATGGTTCCATGTCCCCGCGAGAAGGCGAATGTTCCTCCCGGGTTTGCGGCTTCAGATCAGCGGTCATCCTCTGAGTAAAGACTGTTGACGTCGCCGACTCAGCCCGAAGCACCAAGCGGGCGACCGTTCTCTAAAGCCCGCCTCGCTGTTCTTATTTCCCCGGCGGTCCACCGAACTCTCTGTCAGTTCCTATGAGCGCGGCGTTCAGCCCGTCCTCCTTCATGGTGATGCAGCGGCCCCTCGGAAGCACCACCGCCTTCAGCATCGACTCGCTGATCGGCGGGCCCCCGCAGCCCAGCCCGGGACACTTTGTGTACACGGGCTATCCGATGTTCATGCCCTACAGGTCGGTGGTGCTGCCTCCGCCTCCGCCGCCGCCCTCCGCCCTGTCCCAGTCCGGCCTGCAGCAATCCATGCCGGCCGCGCACCCCCACCACCACCACCCGCTGCCCAGCTTGTCCCAGAGCAGCTTCTGCTCCAGCCTGGCGGCGCAGGGCATGGCGCTGACCTCCACCCTCATGGCGTCACTGCCCGGTGGGTTCTCCGCCGCCGCCTCGCAGCACCAGCAGCACCACAGCCAGCAGCAGGAGGCGGCCGCCCGGAAGTTCGGCTCATCAAGGTCGCTGCACGCGGTGTTCGAGAAGAGCCAGGAGCTTCGCGGGGCGGACGGGGACGAGGGGAAGGAGTGCGCGCCGCTCCAAGGCTTCCACGAGTCGGACATATCCACAGGTAAGCGCCGCGCCGAGCGGTCTCCTGCCCATCTCGTTCTTATGGGGTTGGGAAGGTTGACACATGGTGGTTCCGTTATGAGATGCTTGACTTTAATGAAACAAACCGAGTGACTTGAGTTTTTTTTAATCTTTCGTTAAAACAACATATTCACAGAAGCTCGTGCGATGTTCCATCGACCAAAGAGCGGAATAATGCATGTTTGGGTGGAACGAGGCCGGGAGGGAATTTGATTAACAAACCGCATTTTAATTAAGGAATTAGTAGGCCTACTTGACCAATTCAAACCAAACCGAAAAACCAACCCGAAGTTTTCCATTTGGTTTTTCGTCTGTTTGTTGTCAGATGCTCCATAAGAAAACTCCAAGATTTGTCTTTTCAAATGCATGGCTAATTATTCAGCGAGTGGGCCCCCGGCTCCGAGGGCCCTGTCGCCTGTCTTTGTGAAACGGATGCTGAGCGCTGCTTGTCCCGAACGCCGCCCAGGGGCCAGGACCGAACGGAGGGATCGTTCATGCGTAATTACGCGTGAAATGTCTCCCTCCAACGATAATTTTGAGAGTATCTGTGGCCAAAAACGCACGTTTAAAAACACACACACTGTGAACATGGACACGGAACACCACCAACCGCATCCGTCATATTTAAAACTCATAGCCTAGTATACTTTCTGCGTTAAGGTCACTGTTTTTTGGGGGAATCGATTCAAAATGACGACTGCGTGATGCTGACCTGTTGTCTCCTTATCCCCGCGTGCAGCTCGATCCCACGGGAAGGACGACGGCAAGGACGACGAGGGTAGCCGCAAGGACGAGAGCTACTCCATGGACAGCGACCTGGACTACAGTTCCGACGACAACCTCACCGGCGGCTCCGCGTGCCAGAAGGACGACGGGGACGGCGGTGGAGGAGGAGGGGGGATAATGGACGGCCCGGGCGGCACGGGGAGCACCACGTCCACCGGCAAGAACCGGCGGAGACGGACGGCCTTCACGAGCGAGCAGCTGCTGGAGCTGGAGAAGGAATTCCACTGTAAGAAGTACCTGAGCCTGACGGAACGCTCGCAGATCGCGCACGCACTCAAGCTCAGCGAGGTGCAGGTGAAGATTTGGTTCCAGAACCGTCGCGCCAAGTGGAAGCGCGTGAAGGCGGGCAACGTGAACAACAAGACGGGCGAGCCCTCCCGGAACCCCAAAATCGTGGTGCCGATTCCCGTGCACGTGAGCCGTTTCGCGATACGGAGCCAGCACCAACAGTTGGAGCAAGCCAGGCCTTAAGGTCAAAGGTCAAGACGTGACTTAAAAGAAGCGCGTTGTTGATGGCTTTTCCAAGACGTTTGAACCGCCTTCGAGAAGCGGAGGCCCCTGGGTCACGTGGAGGTATATAAAAAAAATAGAAAAAGGGAAAGCCCAGAGCAGGTGATGTTGACGTGTTGTTGCTTTACGATCGATCCGCCTGTTGACTGGGATCGCACGGGCCAAAACACCACTCAACGAAGACACTTGAAGGGCCCTTAGGAGCCAAATGTAAATATCCAGGAGCACCGGATCTTGGGTGATTGCGGGACCAATTAAGGACATTTTAAATGATAACTCCTCTGTATATTTAATTCTAATGACGTTCTGTAAGCGTGTGTGCCCCCCCCCCCCCCCCCTAGATGCGGTTTGGTTGGGTCCTGAGGTGAGAACAGTTCACGCGGGCATTGTCTCCACGCCTTTCTCGCCTCAAGTCAGTCAAGAATCCAACGACCAATCAAAAACGGCCTCTTGTTGAGAGAAAACAAAAAAGGAACAACAATTGATTCCATGCCTTTTATGTATTTTCTTTTGTTTTATTTTCCTTGACAGAAAAAAATTGCTGCTAATTTATTTATTACAAAAAAATGTGCAGAATTGACTTACATTCCATGGCGTATGGGGTAAACATTATAGTGTCCATTAAAACCGAAACATTAACATACTTCATCTGTTTGTATCTCAAGCTCTTGTTTTTTCAGCGTATGATTCACTGAAGCGAACCAGTTTATTCCAGAACCAGTCGGATGCTGGCCAACTCCACCCATTTACCCAATATTCAAAAATAGTTGGACGTACCCGAGATGTCAATACAATTCTGTTGGTTCTTTAATTTATTTTAAATACGGTAAACCGGTAAGGTTTTTGAATCAAAAGTCAAAATAATATTTATTCATCAGCCTGCTAAAAACGCCGCTGCAAGCGTTGGAGATGTGACAGTTTACAGAAACACACACATGCGCACGCACCCACACCGACACGCACAAACAGTCCCGTTCAAGGGCCACGTTGATATAATGAGTAGAGCTGTTATTATAATCAAGTAAAAGAAAACCACTGCCTTGAAGGCCCATGGGCCTGCGGGCAGGGCACATTTTTATTTAATTTAAATTGTATTGAATGTAAAACTGAAGTTATAACGTTACGTAGCCTATACTGTTGTTCTGTTATAAAAACGTCTAATTAATTAAAGGAAAATACTATAAAACATAATACATTTGCTTATTCAAAATATTAACTTTAATAACGAATAGTTTAGCCTAATTAAGTATTTTAATTAATCAAAGAAAACAGTGAAATATGTGACGGGACACATTTTTGGCATCTCTTGCTGTTATCCCTTTGGTTTGGCAGTCAGCTCCCCGTCCATGACGCACTGTGTGTGTGTGTGTGTGTGTGTGTGTGTGTGTGTGTGTGTGTGTGTGTGTGTGTGTGTGTGTGTGTGTGTGTGTGTGTGTGTGTGTGTGTGTGTGTGTGTGTGTGTGTGTGTGTGTGTGTGTGTGTGTGCGATCAGTTTGTTCCTCTGCGAGACACGACGCCTTTAATGACCGTCCCTTAATAACCGAGGAGACAGCACGCGGTGCCAGGGGCGCTCTGTCCCGCGCTTCATTTAGCCCGCGTCCTGGCGAGCGGGGTGCGTTCCTGACAAAAAAAGAGAGAAAGAAATACTAATGTGAAGCACAACAACATCATTCCAGTCGGTTGGAATGCCTTTTCATTTAACACGACGGGAGATGATTCACGAATCTGATAGTAATAATGTTATTAATAATAATAATAATAATAATAATAATAATAATAATAATAGGCCTACTAATAATATCAATTATACCACTGTTACTATTAATATTATTAGTAGGCTATCATTCATATAATTACCTCGATTGGAAAAGGCCATTGAATACAATAGAAAACTAATTAAACAATAAAAATAATGATAATATCGCAATCCCAATACACTTCACAAGTGATGAAGAAAAACCCAAAATAGGAACAGGAAAAATAGAATGAGACATAAATAAATAAAACCAAAACGTATCCACATTTACACTATGAACACACAATAACGTGTAGTAGGAAAGCAAACTCTGGAAACATAACAGGACGCGTTTGAAGCAAAGTTGAAGTCCGTTACTGCCAATAGTCTATCATGCTCTTTTGTATTATGGCCCATATTTATAAACCGTTAGACTTTTACCGCGGCCACGGCGGTGATTCATGGTTTGGAAACCCTACCGGCCCGTTTCCTATTAATCTGAAATCCCAACTCGTCGCCCCAGCAGAAAAGGTGAATTATTGTAAAGCGCAGATTTATGGGTGCTGCCCGCACCCAGCCCGTCTGACAGTGACGCGGGCAGCAGATGAGTACTCTCACACACACACACACACACACACACACACACACACACACACACACACACACACACACACACACACACACACACACACACACACACACACACACACACACACACACACACACACAAACACACACACACATCGTCATTATTAAAAAAAATAAAGGCGCGAAAAACAAAGAAGTCAACTATTAAAATATATCGAAATAAAGGTAGAGAGAGAGGGAGAGAGAAAGAGAGAAATATATATATATATATATATATATATATATATATATATATATATATATATAGAGAGAGAGAGAGAGAGAGAGAGAGAGAGAGAGAGAGAGAGAGAGAGAGAGAGAGAGAGAGAGAGAGAGAGAGAGAGAGAGAGGACAGGGAGGGAGGGAGTGAGGGAAATAGAGAAAGAGCTATATGACAATTGGCCCCTAACTCTAATGAATTTTTTTGCAAATTGTAATCAAGCCGGGCCGTCGCGGTCGGCTGATAAATGGGACCCCAGGGAATTGGCCGCGGCACGGCTTCTCACTCCACCGTGTTCACCCCCCCCCCCCCCCACGCTCCCCCAGCCCTCTTCCACCGCGCACTAAATTAACAGCAACTTGTCTAAGCTTCAAATTAACCCCGATGATTAATTCTGATGGCGCAGGGGCCCCTGACTGCCGCGTGCCCTAATGGGGGGGAGTGTGCGTCTCTCTCCGCCCGTCGCCGCGCGCGACTCGACACGGACGCGAGCGGGAAACCCTGGAGTTTTTAACGCTCGCGAGAGACTTCGAGAGAGAGCGTTCGTCGACGCACGTAAGAGGACAGGTGGTACGAAAGCAGGTTATCACTCGCAGCGGTGCTTCGTTTGTTTTCACTTCATTTGCATGACCGGATATGTAAATGATTGTTAAAAAAAATCAAATGCTCGTCTCCTGAAGGGATGCAAAGCGCAAGTGTGTGCAGGCGTGCACGCACACCTCTGCGTGTGCAGGGCGATCCCGCCTCCTAATCGCTGATGACATTTCGACAATTTTGGTTAACACGATGTGAATGATAGAAAAGACATCTGGATTCAAAAGGAATACAAATAATATCTGATGAGACCTCTTGCTAAGCAAAAATGGCGGTAATACAGAATAATAACGACAAAGGTAAATCACGCTGCTATCAGTAGGCCTATTAATAAATAATTATTAGAATAATAATTATAAATAATGGGACAGGTAGGCCTAGATCATGTTCGTATCAGTATTCATAAATAAAAGCAATTATGATGATCATAATAATAAATAATAAGGTATTGATAATGTTCACATTAGCCTTTTTAAATAATAATACTAAAAATATTATTACTATTTATAATAAATAATGAGACAGGGCGATAATATATTTAGTATTTTGCCGCAATTTACCTAAACGTGATCACCTGCATAAATGCACATATTTATCATGGAAGTCCAAACTATTAACACACAATGTAATATAATAAAATATAAAAACACTGCACATTAAAATAAGATACATTTATAAAGTGTCTATATCGACAATAAAATATGGTCAGTGAGCCATTCATTTTCCCGCTGGACCCTGGGACCAGTGAACGGGCTGAACGAACGAATTGTTATCAATTATTGAATTCAATTAATAGTAGGCCTAACAATATAATGTGT
The DNA here is from genome assembly GCF_902167405.1 of Gadus morhua. NCBI lineage: Eukaryota > Metazoa > Chordata > Actinopteri > Gadiformes > Gadidae > Gadus > Gadus morhua. The sequence goes on from NC_044051.1 coordinate 34,441,536, forward strand.
AGAAAAATGACCTAAGCAAAATAAATCCTGAAGTCCTATAAATCCTATTTAAGCTGATCGGCGAATTTCTGTCGAGATAAACAATTTAAAGAGCTAGTGAAGCTGGAATATGAGATTATAAAAAAAATCGTTTTGGGAGAGAGTTTTAGGAAAGAGGGGGGCGTGGTATCTCCAAGGTAACTACCCACGTCCCCAACTTTGGGGTACTTTTTGAGCACTGTCGTTGTGTCACTGTTATGAGCGTTAATAATAAGTGTGAAGTTGTAAATTAAATGCGCCACACACCGTAGCTTAATGTTATAGGAGTCCTGAGTCCAGGAAGCCCAACTTTCTCTTGGACGGTGAAGTCCTCCACTGGCCAGGCAGAGCACATGTCCGCACACACCGCGCCACCCGGGCCGGGGCCCCATGGCCCTGACGTCAGACGACCTCGGAAAAGGCAGTCTCAGCAGAGTGGACCGTCCACGAAGTCTTATGGGGAGCATGGAAAAAACATCGGACTCCACCCCTTTTATTTTTGTAAATTGGGGACATATTTCAGTAGGCCTTACAGTGATACAATGGCATATTATGGCATGCATAGCCACAAACAAACACACACACACACACACACACACACACACACACACACACACACACACACACACACACACACACACACACACACACACACACACACACACACACACACACACAACAAACAAACAAAGAAACCCTTCAACATAAATATGTTGAAGTTCTGGGGGCGTACATTGGTATAGGCCTATTTAGTCATTTCTGCGCGTTCAATTGCACAGGCCTGTTCGTTCAAAGCCTATCTCGTACAACCAGACCATCAATCAACACTAATCTCCCACCTGGTGTTTACATATCTGTTTGATATGCACGCCACGCGAGATGAGGCAGATTCGGCCTTGTATGGATTTGAACCTTGACCTTTAATCATTGACCCCCCCCATCCCCCGAACCTCCCCCGTCAGGCCTAATGTTACTCTTGTGAGACTCAATTGAAACATTTAACGCAGCTACCTTCAAAATGATGACACACGATTTGAAACAAAATGTAGACTGCTATGAATATAAAAAAAATATGTAATAGGTCTACGCCTTCCATTTTATTTGAATACTTTCCATCCAGAGACCAAACACCAGCCTACACCCCGACCCTAGGTACTTCTCTCTCACCATAATGAAACCTGATCTCATTTGAAGCCAGCATGTGGTCCTAGAGACGGCTTCCCCTCGACCAGGGGGGCTTCACATCCCGGAGAGGCCGGGCCCACGCCCACCAGCATCAGCGTCGTGGCCCCGGACGCCTCGCTCCTCCCCAGTCCGGAGCAGTATCCATCTAAATCAGCCTGACACTCCGACGAGGCTCCGGTCTGTTCCGTTCACGCCTCATTTGTGCGCCCCTCTTGCGTTCATAATGCGCGAGCCCGCGATCGAAACCTCTGCCACGCGAGCCCGTAGCGACCGGAAGCACATCGCAGGCCAGCGCTCCGGTTCCCCAGGTGTCATGTAAAAAAAAAATATTAAAATGCACAAAAAAAGAACACATGACTAAAAACAATAAAAAACATGCGTATGGTGACAACTAGGTGATAAACCCACTGGCAAAAATATGCAGTGTAAATATACATAGGCTATACACAAAGTTTATATATATAACAATCAATAAAATAAGAGAATAAATAAAGCCATTTCAACATACAAGACTACACCTTTCGTCTCATTGTCAATCTTCTCCATATAGTAAATTATTTGTGCACTAGTTCAAGGTTTAAGTCTGAATCCAAAAGGTTGACACAGATCCTAAACCAAGCAAGTGATGGGTCTTCCTACAATATGCAATTGTAGGCATACTACAGAGATAGATTATCTTTAGTAACTTGATGGTAAAACAAGAGCGGATAGAAGCAACCATTGCATAGTAATAACTGTGATAGGGATCGAAAATGCGAAACAAAAAAGTATGAGGTCACTCTCCGATCCCTATGTGACCGGTTTAGGGACAAATTGGAAAGTAAAAAGATGTGAAAATGTTTAAATATAATCCTCACATGGACACATTATCAGAGCCCAACATTTAAAACATAGTAAAAGATTTGGTTTTACTGGGTAGCTCCCAGTTCACATTATAGAACTGAATTGAATAACGGCCCCTTTCAAGTGTCAGAATAAAGCGATGCAGACAACACAATATATTAAGAAGCATTATTCTTGTCTTTATTGAAAAGAGACACATTACAGTAAAAGACTCTGTATTAGGTAGAATTTTTGAACAACAGAACTGTACAGCCAATAACAACAGAAACAACTCAATAATAATAATAATAACAATAATAATAATTAGAATAACAATGACCATACAAACAATATTGTGTCCGGATGATACTCCATTGATAGTAATCATCATAATTAATTTGGATGGACAGGAGAAGTTTACAATATACAAAACGGTAGGATTGGGCGAGAGAGGTGTCTCTCATAGGGGAGTGTCTGCAAGGCGGGTTCATAAATAGTGTGATGGACAGGCCGCGGGGGGCGGGGTTAGAGGGGAGAGGCGTGGGGTAAAGGCTACACACGTGATGACAGGCGGATGAGGTAACACGAGACATGGCAGAAAAACCCAACAAACTTAACGTATAGTTCATGAGTGTTAAATATTTCTTTTTTTTTCTCTTCATTTTTCGCTTCTTTTTACTACTATGTACACGTGAAGAAAAAATGTCGACGTCGGCGTCGATAGGATTAACATAGGACTGGCCTGTCTTTCCCAAAACTTTACCCGGCGTCTTTCGAAAACAAGACGGGGAGGAGAGCGTATATTCATATTCACAGCTGTGTTGCATTAGTCGTTAACCGTGGCCGTCCGGCCGAGTCCAGCCAGAGGTTTCTGAAGCGGGGAGCTTTACGTGTTCACACAGCTAGCATTCATTGGCTAATTTCAGCTATTTCTTAAGCTAGCTGTCGCTATAGTTCAGTGGTGTATAGTTTGGATATCATAATCCTCGTCATGCTAGTTTTTATGTTGTTTTTGGCAGAATTGTTTTTCTGGAGAAGTCCACCGGCTTCCAGGTAGAACGCTTGGTAAGAGCAAAAGCAAGAAGTAGCCCCTATGATTTGAGCAAGCTAACGTGGAACTTGACATCCCCTCGCTAACTGTCAGTTTATCTTAAAAATTGAGCCTAGTGTGTGGCCGAACAAGCTAATGCTACCTGTCGGGCGAACCGTCCTGCCGCTGTTGCGTGCGTATAGTAGTGCACCTTGTGTGCGTGCGGTTGCCCCTAGCGTCTTAATGGTGAACTCCGGCCAATGGCGGCAAACTCTTCTCTGTTTAGTGTCAGGAGGGCGGGCGGTCGACTCTCTCGTCATGCGAGCCACCGCTGCGGGACCTCGGATAAACGATGCGAATTTCATTGTTTTTCCCCCGTTATGATGAAGAGGGACAGACTCAACCGACGGCGGCTGTAGTGCATTTCAGTAATCAACGTTCGTGGCGTCGGAACCTCACGAGACAATTCCGAAAAAAACGTACAAAAAAGTGAAAAACTGAAACCGTCTAGAGTTTCAGTCAGGGAGGCTCCGTCTGAAGCTCCGTTAAGCCATTGCAAAGGGTTTATATGTTTGACTGGGTCGGGCCGAAGGGTGTGGTCGGTGGATGTATGGATGGCACATAATCCAGATAGATGGTCTTCTTAAAACGGGGCCATGGCAGTGACTCTAAAATAAGATCCATCGGGCGGACTAGACGTGCTTAGTGTTTACGGTCCTCATTGCTTACTTTAAAAAAATCGTTGGATGTCAACTTGTCCAACCTTCAGCCAAGACGGCCTGGCTTGTAAAACACACACACACACACACACACACACACACACACACACACACACACACACACACACACACACACACACACACACACACACACACACACACACACGCACGCACGCACGCACGCAGTGTCCGAGTAACCACGGTTACTTCCTGTATCCTGTAATAATATACATGACATCCCCAGCAACAGACGTGGGATAGTAGAGTTGAGAGAGCATAAGAGACAGAGAGAGAAGGTATGTCAGAAAGATATGAGATCGACTATTTACAGAGCATGACAGGGGTTCAAAGCCCTTTGATCCAATTGGCTGAGCGGAGTGGGCAAACGCACCTGATTGGATATGAAATGTGTTAAAGGAGGCGGGGTAAGCATGTTGGCGCTGTATACTAAGTCGGTCGCTGCTTTGTTATCGTGTCTACATCTACAGGCCTCGTCATTCTATCACATGACCTCTTTTGGCAGATAAATACAGAACAGGGACACGAAGAGCCCCTTTAAGACCCCTCCCCCTGGTGGCGACTCATCGTCGTACAGCGCTGTGATTGGTGGGGAACAACAGAAGGCAAGTGTGGCTAACCTTAAAGGTACATTCCCTTCTGCCCGCCGCAAATGCACACCGAGCTCCAGCACGTCTCTGGCCTTCACACATCCTCGCTTCACATCAAACTAACTTTAACGAGGCTAGTCTACAACACGTTGATTATCTTATTTATAATACCTACCCGAAAGAAGCAGTCTCCTACATGTCTATAAATGGTACATTCAGCGTGTTTAGGGCGCAGGGCCGATGTTAAGTAATACTGGCTATCTACTGGTGGTGGCTGCTTCTGTTCACACTCTGAACTCAGTGGATTTGAAGATAAAGGAATCGGCCCCGAAAGCCGAGTTTAGACTCGCACAACCGAGGGATTTGGATGTCACACAGGGAATAAAGACAGCGTCGGGTCCCTGAGTGGCAACTGAATCTATACAATTACTACACAATGTGTGTGTGTGAGAGAGAGAGTGAGAGTGAGAGTGAGAGACTACTACAGAAGTTTAAAAAAGGGGGTGTCTCATTTGCTAGCATCAATAAACAGGATGCGTTGGGGACATAGGTTAGGAGCAGGTTGCAGCCTCACCAAAGGCCAAAAATAAGCTGGCCCTCTGTTTGTTAAATTGACATGCCCATATTAGGAATTTAAAATAGGGGGCGGTGCGTGTATCGATATCTGGCTACTGATTGGCTGCTTGTGAATAGCCATAGAGGAGTGTGTGCGGGAGGCAGGTAGTGTCGTCGTGTTTGTGACGTAGCGTCGGGCGGCAGGGTCATCGGTCAGAGACGACGTGCGACTGCTTGAGCTGTAGTTTGACAGACATTTCCCAGCATGCTTTGGGAGGGGGGGGGGCAGGTCCTTTCCTCCCGATATGACATGATGCGTGTCACACTAGAGATATGCAGGAACATGTTCATGTCTATACACTCGAGTCACCAAAGGGGACATCGTTGCGCGTCCAGGGTGTGTGTGTGTGTGTGTCTGGGTCCGTGTGTGTGTGATGGATAGGTGGTGGACGGAAGGGCGGGGGGGGGGGGAGGGGGGTCACAACAAGGAGTGCACAATTAGTGGTTCCCAAATCACTTTTGTTTCAACGTCGCCAAAAGAAAAGAAAACGCCAAATTGTTCATCTTGGCCGCTTGTATGTACATCAGTTTACTCCTTCTCCCTCAACGCTCGGGGTGACCTTTCACCCCCGGGAGCGCCGTCGCGCCGCACAGGAAGTCACTAGTGAAGTTGAAGAGGGGCTTGGGGGTGCGGGGGGGGCTGTGTGGCGGTTGGAGGCGGGCAGGGGTCGGAGGTCAGATGAGGGCGGTGCTTCCGGAGCTGCTGCAGCTGTTGTTGCGGTTGGTGTTGCGGCGGGACAGGTTGGGCGTGGCCATGAGCGGGAAGCGCTCGTCGGGGCAGCCGTACTGCGCCAACGTGTCCACGCACTCCTGGCTGCCCGCCTGCCGCGCGTACGCCATGGCGCTGTTGCCGTGGGCGTCCCTCGCCATCAGGTCCACGCCGTACTGCCGGAACGAGAGAGAGAGAGAGAGAGAGAGAGAGAAGGGAGGATATGAACACAAATGAATCAGAAGAAAAACAAACCGATGAGGAAGACCAAACCGATGACGAAGACCAAACCAAATATTAAACCCAAACCGATGAAGAAGACCAAACCGATGATGATGACCAAACCGATGACGAAGACCAAACCAAATATGAAACCCAAACCGATGAAGAAGACCAAACCGATGAAGAAGACCAAACCGATTTCACAAAATCGATTGAGAAAAAACCTAACCGTGTGACGACACACACACACACACACACACACACACACACACACACACACACACACACACACACACACACACACACACACACACACACACACACACACACACACTCACCCATATGAGGAGCTGGGCGATGACCACGTTGCCCTTGCGGCTGGCCAGGTGCAGGGCGGTGCGTCCGTCCCCCTCGCCGCACGTCTCGTTGACCTGCGGCCGCGAGCCGTGGGCCAGCAGCAGCACCACGGCGCGCAGGTCCTCCTCCGCCGTGGCGTGCAGCAGCTGCTGGCCCAGGGACAGGTCGCCGGCGCCGCCCGGCGGCAGCAGCGGCGCCACGAAGAGCCGCTGCTCGTACTTGGCCCGGATCCAGCGTTCGCGCTCCTCCCTGGAGAGGGGGAGGGGAGGGGAGAGCGAAAGGGGGAGGGAGGGAGGGAGGGAGGGGGGGGGAAGGGGAGTTGGTTAGTGTGTAGAACCGAGGAGGTCCCTTAGAGGATTGGTTGAGGTTCGCGCACGGCCGAAATTGGCGCTCCGTGAGTTTCGAGCTTCAGACCCGTTCGTCCGTCCAGGCAGATCGCTGAGTGTTCCAGCCAATCAAAACACTTCATTTTGAGTGCAAAAACATAGCAGCACGACCCTCGGTCGAACCCTCGACGCACCGTCTTCGTCCTGGCTATGTCGCTTAGTATGCATAAACCATACGCAACACTGGACCAGCCTCACCTTACAGCCACCCTACTTCCCTCCCCAGGGTTGGACGATAAGAGGGGCCCGATGGGGAATAGGCCCCCACTTTCCTGATCAATAGATAAAGGTTCCCCAGTTTGGTACAGATAACAGGAATGGTGACAGGGGAGAGTTTTGAGTCGTGTTTATAAGTGATTGAATATCTACGTCAACTTCCAACAGTCTGGTTTTTATGTTCAAATTCGGACAATGTAATCCTTGACAGAGGGCCGGTAGAATTGGCCTTACTTTGTTTCATTCATTAAAAACGTGGAACCCTGCTTTCCATCGCTTCCAATGTCCCTCCCATCTCCTCAACGACCCGTCGAGGGATGATTTGTCCTTCCAGGGAAGCGGGGTCCATAACCATGTGGACTAAGACACGCAAGTAGCTGAGGGCCGCAGTCCTGGAGCCCCGGGGGGCCTTGGATGGACCCCCCCCCCCCCCCCCCTACCCCTGATCCTGGCTTGATCCTGTGTCATTGAGTGCTGAGCTGAGCTAATCCAGTAGCCTGATAGCGCTAATCTCTTCCTAAACTCCTTCCATGTCAACAGAGACCCATTCAAGTACCCCCCCCCCCCCCCCAACCAGGATTAGTCGAGGCTGGCTTGGGATATTGAGCTGTTCCACCCTGTGTGTGTGTGTGTGTGTGTGTGTGTGAGTGTGTGTGTCTTGGGGTGCTTCAGGAAATGGAGCAGGAAACCCAACAGTGAATCACAGGTTGATGCTTCCACCGTGAAATGACCCCGCTGTGTGTGTGTGTGTCCGTTTGTGTAATAGACTCACACAGCAGGAGACAGAGACAGGGAGAGGGAGAGGGAGAGGGACTGCTAACAGATGGAAAGTCGGTTTTGACACCACAGCTCACATCTTCAGGTTACTGCAGAACAGACGTGGACCACAATAGGACGGGCTGACAGTTTGCAGGTAGAGAGAGAGAGAGAGAGAGAGAGAGAGAGAGAGAGAGAGAGAGAGAGAGAGAGAGAGAGAGAGAGAGAGAGAGAGAGAGGCAGAGAGAGAGAGAGAGAGAGAGAGAGAGAGAGAGAGAGAGAGAGAGAGACAGAGACAGAGACAGAGAGAGAGAGAGAGAGAGAGAGAGAGAGAGAGAGAGGCAGAGAGAGAGAGAGGCAGAGAGAGAGAGAGAGACAGAGACAGAGACAGAGAGACAGAGAGAGAGAGACAGAGACAGAGAGAGAGAGAGACAGAGAGAGAGAGAGAGAGAGAGAGAGACAGAGAGACAGAGAAACAGAGAGACAGAGACAGAGAAACAG
>NC_044051.1:34452179-34474679 GCF_902167405.1 Gadus morhua
GGCCGAGGGCTGACAGCGAGCCCACACACCCCAGCAATCACACAGGAGGCCCCGGGGCCACAGCTATCCTCCTCCTCCTCTGCTCAAACACAAAGAGCTAGCTGTTACACTGCTAAATGACCCCCAACACACACACACACACACACACACACACACACACACACACACACACACACACACACACACACACACACACACACACACACACACACACACACCCCCCAACAAGTAACCAACGTTACCAGGTCACACAAACAACAATAGCTCAATAAACCCGAGTGTGACATGAAACTATGGCAGTGACTTATATTAAGGATCACTTACATACTGTTATAACTGTGTGTGTGTGTGTGTGTGTGTGTGTGTGTGTGTGTGTGTGTGTGTGTGTGTGTGTGTGTGTGTGTGTGTGTGTGTGTGTGTGTTATTTCCAGCCAGAGCAGATTGTATCTGGTTTATGTTTCTGTACTTTTGAGCAAGTAGAAGAAGTCTGAAGAATTAATTTCATAGCGATACCAATACAGATCAGTGTCCTCCATGTTTAGAATAGATGTTCAGCTCACTGCATGGAAACATACGTAGCCTGAATAAGCTTAAGGTCTCTGATGTCTAACCTAATGGTTTTCAACAAGATGCCAATTACTGGCTGAAGGCAACCTCTGATGGATAGCTGGTTAAATAGGTGACGGAAAGGTCTAACACAGGAAGAGGCTCCAGACAGATACAAGGATAAACACAGAGAGCGAGCAAGAGAGAGAGAGCAGGAGACAGCGAGAGAGAGAGTCTGTGTGACAGAGTGACTCTGCTTGGCCTAATTAACACTCTAATTCAGCTCGTTAGGGCTCTGTCAGGCTAGATCTGTCAGCTGTACAGCTCCCTGTCACCTGGACACACACACACACACACACACACACACACACACACACACACACACGCACACACCCACACACGCACACTTTGACATGCACACACACACACTCTCTGTTCAGGTGAGGACGGTTTTAACACGGCGTCCACCTCAGCCGAGACCAGAAGACAAAGAGGGCAGCAGGAAAGAGATAAAAGTGGAGGGGAAAAAAGAGAGGGTAAGAGAGTCTGAAATCAATTAGCCTAGCGAGTCGTTAGCTGCCCTCGGATAGACACAGATAATTAAATAGAGGGGGGGAAGGGGGACTGCTGGCTGGACTCCACTCAGTCGACGGACTGTAATGAGAGAGAGACAGAGAGGGGGAGAGAGGGAGAGGGAGCGAGAGGCAATGAGCCACACTTGATGGGGAAACTCATAGGAATTAAACACAATGCTTCACTGGGAGGGAGGGAGGGAGGGAGGGAGGGAGGGAGGGAGGGAGGGAGGGAGAGAGAGAGAGAGAGAGAGAGAGAGAGAGAGAGAGAGAGAGAGAGAGAGAGAGAGAGAGAGAGAGAGAGAGAGAGAGAGAGAGAGAGAGAGAGAGAGAAACAGAGAGACGGAGAACGAGAGCGAGAGAGAGAGGCAGAGAGAGAGAGAGAGAGAGAGACAGAGAGACAGAGAGACAGAGAGAGAGAGGCCGAGAGAGAGAGAGAGAACAAAGACAGATATATTGAAAGAAAAGGGAGAGAGATAAAGAATAGGGGATGAGGGAGGGAGGAGAAATAAGAAGAGATGAAAATAAGAGAAACCGTAAAAGCGGAAACTGTAAAATGAATGATTCCGTGACCCGTATTGATCCTGCAGTCGTGTACAGTGGCAGCCCTACCTCATGTACGGTCCTCTATTCTACACTACTATCATACGAGTCATATTCTATACGTTTACATAGTTGATATGTTGTGGTTCAAAGGATCTGTTTAACGCGTCGCTGCTTTTGGGATGTAGGACAACAATTGCAGTGGCAATTTCCTTGAACATGACCCTTCTGAAAAGAGCGAGCGAGCGAGCGAGCAGGAAAGAGAGACAAAGAGACAGAGACAAGCGAGAGGGAGAGAGAGAAGAAGGAAGAGAGAGAGGGGAGAGCGAGAGATAGAGAAGGAGAGTCAGCGAGAGTGAGAGAGAAGGAGAAAGGTCCTGTTTCTAGCCATTGACATTTTCCTCCAGATGAACCTGGATGCAGACGAGTGGGTCCCCTCCAGGACTAGGACCCTGGTAATGGAGGTGTGTAGCTGACCAACCCCCAGGGAGATGGGGGGGGGGCAGATAGCCAGCAGGGAGGAGGAGGGGGAGAATGCAACTCCACAAGGAGCATTTAGTGAAACATTATCATTATCAAACAAAAAGGTCAAAAACCATGGAAACCGCTTTTGTAAAATCTGAGATGTGGTCTGCTTTGATTTACCCCCCCCCCCCCCCCCACAGTCTACTACTGGGCTGAAGACGAACAACATCGTCCCATTTGGACAACTCCCCAGCATAAATGAATATGTGAGCGTCTCTCATAGCACAGACACACTTAACATGGCTGGGTCAAAGTTCAACCGAATCACATGGGATTCAGGGTTTTACGAGCGTGTACGGAGCTGGGGTTCCCCGAGGATAAAACAAAAAATCTGTCCCTTGCCTCGGATTACAAGTTTCACGTTTTAATTGATCGTGAACCTCATGAATACAACGGTCCCTGAGCTGTGGGCCAGTCCATTATTGTAAGACACAGGGGGGATACTTACACACCTATTTTTCGGTTTACGCTTTTACTCGGATCAGCTATTGCCGAAGGAAATAGGTTTATTGAGTGATTTGTGTGAATGACACTAATTCAAGTGTGTATAACTTCGACATTTTATATCTTCAGACAATATTCACCTTTTTGCCTAAGCTGGACTTCTTCTTAATAATAGAAGGAAAGTATCACGAAACGCAACCAAACTTGGCAAGGCCAACGTTTGGCCGAGAGAGATTTTCGAGAACAAACGGCAACTAAAAAGTCAACAACTAAATTTCCCTGCAAAACGCTCGATAAATACTTTATTTGCCAGCGTTTCATTAAAACTGCGCACATTTGTTCCGCATGCAGGCACCGCTGTTCACATTAATTTAAACGAGTGAGAGAATGCCTTCCTAACAAGGCGCCGACCCTTTGGTTCGACGCTACATTCGAAGCCGTCGTCGGAGGAACGAATTCCCTTATTCATGCGGCATTAAGCGTGTTTCGACCGCGACGCGGCTCGCGAGAGCGAAGTATGCGCTTAAATAACAAAAAAAACCCAGCTAATGCGGATCATCCAGCGCGCACACTCTCGCGCTCTCTCCTTTTCCCATCGTTTCGTACTTGTTAACACGTTGAAAAAAATAAATAAAAAATGCACTGTGTCACTTTTCTTTTCCCGCCAATGTGGAACAGCTCCCAGGATGTTCACCAGCCGCCACGGCCCGCCGTGAACCAGATCAGTCCGAACGCATTACGCCCGGCGAGAGGGCCTCTCTTGGGCCGAGCTTGTCTTTTGGGGCCCTTTTTTCTATTTATTTGGTGAGCAATTTGTAGCAATGAGCCAATTAGCCAGAGGGGTAACACACACACACACACACACACACACACACACGGGCATAAACATACACACAGGCGTACACACACACACACACACACACACACACACACACACACACACACACACACACACACACACACACACACACACACACACACACACACACACACACACACACACACAAGCCTCAGTGCACGGATTCATTTGTGCTCCAGGGAAGGCATTGACCTCCTGGGGAGAAGCTAGGGACAGATAGCATCATGTGTGTGTGTGTTGTGGGAGTGGGGGGGGGGGGGATCTTTATTTAGTTATTCATTATTAAAACAGGGGCGGGCGGGGGGGGGGAACGAGGGGCGGCTGGGGTAATCTGATGAGTCAGGCATAAAGAATGTGCATTTAGTTTGTGCTTCTGACCCGCTCCCCCCCCCCCCCCCCTCTCTCCCCGGCTGCATTAGCATAGCCGCGGCCGCCGCCATGACAGACCACGAGCGGGCCGCTGTGATTGGCTCGTGTCGGCCGGCTGAATGTCAATAGTAAATTGGAGGGCTTGTTAGTGGACTCGGGAGGAGGAGGGGGCTCTGTGTGTGTGTGTGTGGGGGGGGGGGGGGCAGTCATGTACAAGATAATGTCTGTTAGGACTAATTTAATCAACCCCCCCCCCCCGCCCTTTACAGATGAATTAGAATGTAGAGGCCAATTATTTTCCTAACGTTTACGCTGTTTCTCCCTGTCAGAGAGGAACAGCGTGGGGCTGCCCTGAGAGTGTGTGTGTGTGTGTCGGAGAGTGTGTATGACATTGAGAGTGTGTGTGTGTGTGTATGTTTGAGAAGGAGTGTGTGTGTGCGTTTTAGAATGTGTGTGTGTGTATGAGGTTGAGTGTGTGTGTGTGTGTGTGTTTGAGAAGGAGAGTGTGTGTGTGTATGCGTGTGTGTGTGTGTGTGTTTTAGGATGTGTGTGTGTGTGTGTGTTTTACAATATGTGTGCATGTGTGTTTTACAATTTGTGTGTGTGTGTATGAGTGAGGGTGCGTGTGTGTTTTTAATGTGTGTGTTTCAAATGCAGGCCACATGAGTCGTGGGATTAGGGGGGGGGGGGGGGAGGGATTAGTTAGTTAACCCACAATAACACAGTGAACTGCGGTGGTCTGGACACACACACACACACACACACACACACACACACACACACACACACACACCCTAAACCCTGCTGCCCGGACCGGGCGAGGTGTGTTAAGAGGTGAATAACGCGCGCCTGGCGTCTGATTAATACGGCCGAGCCTAAACTTTAAATAGATCCTGCGGCGCCATCCATTACGAACGACGCCTCGCCGTGGACCCGTCCCCCAGGGGCCCTCGGCGCGGACGGACACAGGGCCCCGTCTGAGGCGGAGCCCCGGTGGTGAACGTGTGTTATGATCAGAGAACGCGGGGGGGAGAGATCTGAGTGATAGGGGCATGCAGGGGACCCCACTAGCCCTTCTGTTCAATGTGTCTCTGGGGGGTAATTATATTGTCATCTCCCCCCCCCCCCCCACGTTCTTAACCCCGCGTTCCCCGTCCCGGGCCCCTAGACCTGGCTCCCAGGAGCCCAATTCTACCGGCGTGGTTTTGGGGGGGGGGTGGCCCCTGGCACACCTGCACCCCGGCAGCAGATTAAAACCCCCGCAGTCTAATTTTAAAACTGTTAGCGCTGGCCTTTTATTAGACGGGGGGCTGCGAGGGGGGTCAGAACAAGACTAATCTGTTCCCATAAAGGAGTCTCTCTCGCTCTCCCTACCCCCATCTCTCTCTCTCTCTCTCTCTCTCTCTCTCTCTCTCTCTCTCTCTCTCTCTCTCTCTCTCTCTCTCTCTCTCTCTCTCTCTCTCTCTCTCTCTCTCTCTCTCTCTCTCTCTCTCTCTCTCTCTCTCTCTCTCTCTCTCTCTCTCTCTCTCTCTCTCTCTCTCTCTCTCTCTCTCTCTCTCTCTCTCTCTCTCTCTCTCTCTCTCCCCAGACCTGGGCGACGCTCCCATTCAAGCAGCGCTCTGGTCAGACACGGGCACGTCTTCGGGTTACCACGGAAACAATTGAACACTGCGTTAGCTTTGCGGGATAACGCGCGGCGACTCGCGCTGGCGTTTCGTCTCTGCTCTTCTGTTCGGCGGCTCTCAAACAGAGGTGTTCTACCCTGGGGACCGGGAAACAGTGACCCCTCAACCCCCCCCCCCCCCCACAGAGTCCGGACCCCTGGGTACCGCTGTCTGTCAGCAGGAGCATCGGAGCAGCATTCCTCTGAGGACTTCCCACCCCTACTCCCCCCCGCCGCCATGGCAACGCGCCCCCATCAGCGGGTTGTCGGCGGCGATCCGAAAAAAGCCGGAGCCTAGGAGGCGGGATTAGATTGGCGGCGGCGGCGGTGGCGGCTGTCGCTTCCTGTGCGCCCCCCCACCCCCTGGGGGGACCTCTAACGCGGCGTGTCAAAGCGTGTGCGCGCTGCGCCGGGGCCCCTGGGTGCTGGTGTCGGCGAGATGTAATTAAAACAATGAGCCGCCGCGATCAACGCTGTGAGAGGACCACCAGCAAAGACCCCCCCCCCCCCCCCCCCCCCGAGGAGAGAGGAGAGGAGGGAGGAGGGGGGGGGGGCCAGAGTTAGCAGGCCCCTAAGCGCAGGGGCCGCAGCCGTGTGCCAGGCGAGGTGCTGACTGCGGGCCCCGGGCGGGTAAGGGGTTAATGGAAGCGTTTAGAGGGCGCTTCACTCTTTTGTTTTTTTTTATTCTCTCCGCAGAACCGGACAGGCCCTGTGGCGCGGCGGCGGCGCTGGCTGTGTCCGTGTGATCCTCGCCTGGCCGCGGAGCCTCCGAGGGCCCCGGCCCCGCCGGGGGGGCCGATCAGAGCGGGTCGGACTCTTTTAGAGGAGATGCCAAAAAGGTGCAAGATGGAGGGCCGGCAGCCAAGAGCTAGACCTTAACTATTCAGAGTGTGTGTGTGTGTGTGTGTGTGTGTGTGTGTGTGTGTGTGTGTGTGTGTGTGTGTGTGTGTGTCTGTGTGTGTGTGTGTGTGTCTGTGTCTGTGCGCACACACATTCCACCCACTGGACTGCTTGCCACAGAGAGAGATGGAGGGGGAGAGAGAAAGCGAGAGAGAGAGCGAGGGACAGAGGGAAAGAGAGAGAGAGAGATAGTGAGAGCGAGAGGGAGACGGAGGAGAGAGAGAGAGAGAGAGAAAAAGAGAGAAAGCGAAAAAGAGAGCCAGAGAGAGAGGGAGCGAGATAGAGAACACACAGATGACGGCAACAGTTTGAGACAGAGCGGGCCGGCCCTGTCACATATCTCATCACATGGGTTTCTCACTAGACCTGATTCCTCCCAGTGCTGTGAGTCAGGAGCCCGGGCTGGAGGGGTGGATGAGGGGGTGGAGACACAGGCAAGGGATAATGGAGGTGTTTGGTTCCGACTGCCATGCTTATGTTCCCCCCCCCCCCCCCCCCCCCCCTTTCTCCTCTCGGCCCGCTTCTCAACCCTCCCCTCGGTCTCCCTCCCTTTCTCCAATACCTCCCTCCCTCCCTCCCACTCCTCCTCCTCTCCTCCAAACAGAACCTAATTGGAAGGAGAGAGTGTAAGAGGGGAGGGAGGGAGGGAGGGAGGGAGGAGGGGGTACAGACCTTGACAGGCAGGAGGTCACTCTAATTGCTGCCGGCCATATTTAACATTAAGATAATCAGGCCATTAATTACCTTTTGGATCATTAAATCAGCCACTTGCAAAATGAAATTCCGGCCTCTATTACTCACTTGAGGGAGCACGGCGGGGACGGCGCGCGTTCATTCATCAGACGTCGCCCTGCTCCCAGGCTCCGGACAAAGAACTGCCCTTTCCCTCCCCCCACTCATCCCTCCACCCCCTGGCTCTACGAACCCCTTATCCCCTAACTCATCCCTCCACCCCCTGGCTCTACGAACCCCTTATCCCCTAACTCATCCCTCCACCCCCTGGCTCTACAGACCCCTTATCCCCTAACTCATCCCTCCACCCCCTGGCTCTACGAACCCCTTATCCCCTAACTCATCCCTCCACCCCCTGGCTCTACGAACCCCTTATCCCCTAACTCATCCCTCCACCCCCTGGCTCTACAGACCCCTTATCCCCTAACTCATCCCTCCACCCCCTGGCTCTACGAACCCCTTATCCCCTAACTCATCCCTCCACCCCCTGGCTCTACGAACCCCTTATCCCCTAACTCATCCCTCCACCTCCTGGCTCTACGAACCCCTTATCCCCTAACTCATCCCTCCACCTCCTGGCTCTACAAACCCCTTATCCCCTAACTCATCCCTCCACCCCCTGGCTCTACAGACCCCTTATCCCCTAACTCATCCCTCCACTCGCTGGCTCTTCAAACCCCATTTTACCCCTACTTATACCTCCACTTACTTATATCTCCACCCCCTGGCTCTTCATTCTCCCCTACTCCTCCCTCCACTCCCTGGCTCTTCAAACCCCATTTTTTCCCTACTTATATCTCCACTTACTCATCTCTCCACTCCCTGGCTCCTCCTTCCCTTTCCCCTCTAACTCCTCCCTCCACTCCTTGGCTCCTCCTTCCCTTTCCCCTCTAACTCCTCCCTCCACTCCTTGGCTCCTCCTTCCCTTTCCCCTCTAACTCCTCCCTCCACTCCCTGGCTCCTCCTTCCCTTTCCCCTCTAACTCCTCCCTCCACTCCCTGGCTCCTCCTTCCCTTTCCCCTCTAACTCCTCCCTCCACTCCTTGGCTCCTCCTTCCCTTTCCCCTCTAACTCCTCCCTCCACTCCCTGGCTCCTCCTTCCCTTTCCCCTCTAACTCCTCCCTCCACTCCCTGGCTCCTCCTTCCCTTTCCCCCCCCTCACTCCCTCGCACAGGCCTGCACCCAATTATGCTATCACTCACCCACATGTCAAGCGGACCCCGAAATGGGCGGACGTTTAATCAGCGGGCCATTAGGCGCTTAGGGAGGTGTAGTGGCTGTATCGAACGCAGAGCAGCAGGAGGTATAAACTTTGACGGTTTGCAGTCTTCTATTGACTTGGTGGCTGTTGAAGATCCTGGAAGTTAGAAGCGTTGCGTGAACGTACGTCGAGGGAGAGCCAGTGTGGATTAAAAACTCCTCAATAAACTGCACGTTTGTCCGTTTGAACTCCATAATGTCCCGTCATCCAAAAAGTCAGGATGGATTTCAGCATTTAATGTTGCACAGCTTGCTTCCTTCGGAAATAAAAAAACGTGGCTAACGGATGTAATCGACCACTTAAGAGAGCGGCTATTAAAAAGAAAGACCTCTGTATCATTACACAGCCAGGACTTATTGCTGTGTGTGTGTGTGTGTGTGTGTGTGTGTGTGTGTGTGTGTGTGTGTGTTTGTGTGTGTGTGTGTGTGTGTGTGTGTGTGTGTGTGTGTGTGTGTGTGCTGTGAGATACTGAAGAAAAGCAAAGAAGCGAGGCATTTAAATAAAATAATATTTTTATGAAGCAGGAGTTGAGAGCTTCATTGTCAAATGTATTCAACGCTGAAAGATATGTTCTTCACTCTCAAGTACGGCCAAGTGGTGCTGTACTGGAGAGTGAAAAACATAGTTTATTTTGGAGCATATTGAAAACAACTTGCTCATTCCCAATGTTGTCATGTTGGCTGAGAGCAGGCTACTGTTGCAAGGGTTAAGGCAAGTTTTCCACTTACGAAGGTACAACTTAAAAAAAAACAACAACAAACAGGCCAGAACTCTTCAACACAATCTCAGTGCTAACATATTGAACTGAAACAACAAGCACGTGTGTTCTGAAGTGACCGTTGACAAAGTGGCACCGAAACAAATGAAACGACACTCACATTAACAAACAACACAAGCATTGACGCGCGCCATGTTAAAACCGTTGATCCAGCATCGAATGTACAGCAGTGGCCCTCGTAAGCAAACGCAAATCAGGGATGTCTTCTGGGCAGAAACGCTCATGCTATGGTTGAAAAACAAGAAGAGGAGTTTCAGATCGATTCCTCCTTTAAGGGATGGCCTGCTAAGTACTATTGACAAGATATGTTGATGTGAGGGGGAGGAGTGAGAGGGAGGGAGGGAGAGAGAGAGAGAGTGAGGTAGGGAGAGAGAGCGAGAGAGAGAGCGAGCGTAAGAGAGAGACAGGGAAAGAGAGATGCTCGGTTAATTGAGATAATATTGACCTCTTTCTCTAATCTCCTCCCCTCCCAGGAGGGGGGGGGCAGGGGGGAGGGAGGTACATGGTGGCTTCCTAAATACATAAATAAATAGCTACAACGCCAACAATAAATGCATTAGCGTCCTGACTGAGTGAGCATCCCATCGATATTCAATGATTAGTGTGTCATTCTCTGTGTGTGTGTGTGTGTGTGTGTGTGTGTGTGTGTGTGTGTGTGTGTGTGTGTGTGTGTGTGTGTGTGTGTGTGTGTGTGTGTGTGTGTGTGTGTGTGCGCGCGCACGCATTTGATGCATACTTGAAAAGAATACCAGGATGGCCGTTTTAACTGCGAGTTGTAATTACGTTTGTGTTCTATAAAGTATAAGTGGTTTATGTTGATGAATAAGACTGTAGTGTGTGTGTGTGTAAATAATAAAGGATCGTGTGGAATGATGTGAAGGAGGGCAGAACTGGAAGTCAATGCAGACAGCAGTCAGCTCTTATCTGTTACGAGGGCCGCACACGCACACACACACACACACACACACACACACACACACACACACACACACACAGAGCTCAAGGGGGTCTGTGTACACTGTAACCACCGTGAAGTATAAGTAGGAAGACGGACAGCGTCTCCAAACACCACACTACATCGTCACCTCACCAGGTTACATTTTTCATCCGGCTGGCAACATGTAAAGCGTTTAACTAGCAGCAATAGAATCGTTCTGTTTTGTGAAAAAAAAAACAAATTACACGGTACTCTCAATCTCACGCGTTACTCTCAATCTCACCAGCTATCACTGTCTGGCCCCTATCTGCAGGTTATGGTGGTGCAGATGCACTCAACCACTCAAAACTAGCGCTCAGTAACACCAAGACTGTCATTACTACCCCTACTACAATAAACGTGACTAACCGACTTAAAAGAGGCGCCTTAATAATACGTTTACTATTCAGAACTACGATAAGATTTGACGCTTTCGCTTCCGCCACCTAAACTGGACCTCTGTGTTCTCGACAGACTGCAGCAGAACAGCAACACAACCAACGCGTCAGCAACATCTGGGCCACCTGGCGTCCGAGCCTCGTACCTCAAGGCTCCGCAGCAGCCAAGAGAACGACCACAAGGAGAGAAGCGTGGCGCCCGCTTACCGTGTGGCGTCTGGCGTGGGTTTGTGCCGCCCCTGGGCGTTGGCCTCCCACACGCTGTTGGCCAGCTCGTTGCCGATGGCCGACAGCACCTTGATGAGCTCCAGGGGCCACTCGTCCAGGTCCAGGGAGCGCACGCGGGACAGGTGGGTGCCCAGGTTCCGGTGGATCCCCGAGCACTCGATGCAGATCAAGGAGCCCAGGTTGAGGCTGGCCCAGTCGGGGCCTGGGACGCACGCACGCACACACACACACACACACACACACACACACACACACAGACACAGACACACACACACACACACACACACACACACACACACACACAAAGGGACACAAGGACACAAAAAAAATCAATGCTAAATTCAAGCCTCTGTTCACCAATCCAAGTGGAAGTCACCATCAGTGTGAAACCGATCAGGCTCCTGAAACAATGGCTTCCCTAGAAATCCTGATAGCATATCCATCCTACAGAAAATGACAAATGACTAGCTAGGCCCTAGGTATAGTCGCCATCATGAGCATGCTGAAGAGATACACAATTACCAGCTAGGCCTTAGTTATCCTGCTAGCATGTTCATGCTACAGAGATAAACAACATTATGAGCTCGGCCCAAGTAATCCTGCAAGCATGTACATGCTTCAGTTCAGAGATATACAATCTCACTAGCTTGGCCCTGGCACTCCTGCTCGCATTGAGATTAAGGGGAGTGTCTCCCGCGGCGCGGCTAACGCTAAATTCTGACTCTAAAGCATATTGTTGTTGTTGTCGGCACTCACTCTGCGCTTCACAGTCTGCACAGCGGGAGTTCCCACGCAGGCTGCGGACGGACTGAAGGGCCATGGCCTCCGTCTGGCTGGTCAGACGAGACTGAAGAGGAACACACACACACATTCATTATTAATAATGATAACTACAATATAATAACATCAATACAACATAATAGTATTCAATAGATTAGGGTTAGCGCTAATCGGGTGGTGCACACACGATTAACAATAATAGCTTTATATTATCAATAAAAAGATAACAATTACTATTATGTAAAATATACATCATAATAGTCGAAGCGAGGTTGCAGAGGCCACACACATAACACATGATTGTAACACGCTGGAAACTAACTCGGACCCCTGCTCCGCACACACACACACACACACACACACAAGCCGATGCTCACTCCCTCACGGGCATCTCAATGGCATTTCAACTTGAATCTTAACCCCCCCCACACCAGGCCTGGAACAAACGACACAACAAGGCTGGAAACAAATGGATATACAGGGAGCGAAGGAGGCGGTGTTGGAGGAAGGTGGTGGTGGAGGAAGGTGGTGGTGGACGAGGAAGGAGGGGGTAGAAGGGGGAAGGAGGCGGTGTTGGAGGAAGGTGGTGGTGGAGGAAGGTGGTGGTGGACGAGGAAGGAGGGGGTAGAAGGGGGAAGGAGGCGGTGTTGGAGGAAGGTGGTGGTGGAGGAAGGTGGTGGTGGTGGAGGTGGTGTTGGAGGAAGGTGGTGGTGGTGGTGGTGGAGGTGGAATGAGGAGCTGGTGGAGGAGGAACGATATATTGGTGGAAGGAGGAGGTGGTGGTGGTGGTGGAGGAAGGTGGAGGTGGAGGAGGAATGAGGAGCTGGTGGAGGAGGAAGGAGATATTGGTGGACGAAGGAGGTGGTGGAGGAAGGAGGCGGTGGTGGAGGAAGGAGGAGATGGTGGGGTCAGGAGGTGGTGTAGTAGGAAGGAGATATTGGTGGAGGAAGGAGCTGCTGGAGGAATGAGGAGGTGGTGGTGGTGGAGGCAGGAGATGGCGGCAGGGGGGTAGGTGGGGTAGGGGGGTGGGGGGATAAAGGCCACTCCAGATGGCGGTTGGACTGGCTGCCCGGGGGCGTCAACACAAGCGAGACCACCCCCCCCCCCCCCCCTACACTCGGAGTGGAGCAGCTTTCTGCATGCGCAGGCGGAAAATGGCAACCGCGGCGGCGGCGGCGGCGGCGGCAACCAGGTGTCGCCTCACAGTAATTGCCTTTTGTAATTACGCCACAAACACGTGTGCGCATTTGTGTCGCTGCGTTTATGTGTGTTGCATAAACGCCCGCTCTTGTGGCTCTGAATGCCGCGCCGTAACACACACACACACTCACACACACACACAAACACACACAGACAGAATGTGGTTCACACTAGTTCATGTGAATGGTGGATAGGCTGATATGGATGGGCTAGTTTCTATATGAAGGGCATCGTGCCCCGTCTACCTCACTAATGACCAGAGAGTGACTTGTACTGATATTCCCCGCTGATTCACAGCTCTCAACTTATTCACTCTCTGCTTAGATTTGAGTATGAGTAGAGACTTGCTCTTCCGACACACCAGCATCACTTAGTCCCCCTCTCTCTCTCTCTCTCTGTTATTCTCTCTCTCTCTCTGTTATTCTCTCTCTCTCTCTCTCTCTCTCTCAGACAGACTCTTAAAACACACACATACAAACAGACGCTTATACTTACACACTTAGAGACTTCTACACTCTCACACAGACAGACTCTTACACTCACACACTCTTTCTCAAACACGCACACGCGCACGCGAGGAGTACTTGGTGCTGGTGGTGGTAGTGGCGCTAGCGGGGGCGGGCTCCCTCACCTTGTTCTTGCTGCTCTCGCAGGACTGCAGGCTGGCCAGGATCTGGCCCTCGATGGCCTGCACCCAGGCGTCGCGCTCCTCGTACGAGGTGGCCTCAAAGTGCCACATCTGGCCCGTCAGCGATACGATGGTGAACTCAAAGTTCTCCTCTTGTTCTGGGGGAGGGAGGGAGGGGAGGGAGGGAGGGAGGGAGGGAGGGAGGGAGGGAGGTGGAGGAGAGAGGAGAAAAGGTGGTTAGTGTCGTAGAGATGGGAGAGCCGAGGTCTGAGCAATGTGATACAACGAGGGGACCGGCTGACGCCGACACGTCGAGCAACCGGGAACCAGGTGGTTTCTGGGTAGGCGCCGCCGTGACAGAGATGGAACAAGTTGGGTCGACACTCGACCCAACTTGGACCCAGGGATGTTTTAGCCTCAGAAAAATGGCGGGAGAGCGACCTGATCTTTCCTAGTGTGGAGAGAATGCCACATTACGAATAATTTCCAACGAAACAGCAAACATCTGTTTGACGTTCTACAGCACTGAAGAAGCGCAAGATTCGATTTATTTTAGCCAGCGACAAAAATAGACGCATATGCCAGCGCAAAAAATAAACCACGGCCGCAAGGTTTCGTCTGGTGCCCAGGCCAGCCGTAGAATAGCTTGTGATAGTCACTGTACAACAACAGGAGAAGGAAACAGGTTGTTTTATTCTCTGGCAGCATACATTACAGCCAACTACTGCATTTTCTAAAATTGGTTAACAATGGTTTGTCAACTCGTGAATAGGGCAGACATACGTCTGTTTGGCAGCGTAGAAGTGAAAAATCTGTGCATAAGGATTGGGTTTGTGTTTAGTGTGCGTGCGTTGGTAGGATAACATTTGGGAGCGATTAGCCAATCAGAGATGAACCTAAAGCAGTGGGGATACCCTCCCCCGGAGAAAGCAGACACAATGACCCGGTCCTGGACACAATTAAGGAGGTTAAAGGCAGCCAGACTTGTGTGCATGTGTGTGTGTGTGTATATGTATGTGCGTGTGCGTGTGTGTGTGTGTGTGTGCGCGCGCGGTGTGCGTGTGTGTATTTGTATGTTTGTGCATGTGTGTGCACGCACATGTGTATGTGTGTGCTGTCTGGGGTCACAGGACGGTAATTGCCTGTTCAGGGTCCAACCTCCTGTTCAGTCTAATAAACCTCCCGGTTCCTAATCAGAGCGCGGCCCACCCCGATTTACCACCGGAAGAAAATCAACAAATACACTCATGTTACCTTTACAACCCAGTCAGTTCTAAAGCGGACCAGACACATAGATACCACTCCACTTAATACCTTTGCTTATATATATATATATATATATATTAATTCATATAAATGTCAATACCAGGGTAAGTATTAGACACTTGCTCAAGGCAGAACGATATTGGTAATGAGTTGGCTTGTTGATAAAAGGTCTGAACGATGATATGAACGGAGAGCAATGTGGTTGTAATGGACTAGTCTGGAGATCCATTACAGCTCGTAATGAGCCAACCAATCAGGGAATGTCATTAAGAGTTTGCTTCCATATCGTCTGCTATACTTTTAGTCTGAGTTTGTGTCTAATAACCCGTTGCAAACATCGATGGATAAGGACGTGTCATCATGAACGTCCATGCGATCATCCTCCGACGGTTTCCGTACATTGGACCCAGACCCCCAGGACCCAGACCAACACAGCCGAGACCCCCACAGCTGAGACCCCCACAGCGCAGACCCCCACAGCTGAGACCAAGGTGCTATGCTTTATACAGTTAGGAGCATAAAATCAATCAAACGGGCGAAAAGACTATACTGCAACACTATACTGCCCCCTTTGTACACATTATCGGGAAATGGAAGAATAAAGGCAGGCCGCACTGCGACGATCCATGGGTCACTGGTGACCTTGTCCAGTATACACAAACACCGCCAGGGTTATGGACTTCGCTCACTCCTGCATCTGAAACCCTGCGAAACACTGGTGAAGCTTCCGCTCTCAAAGCTTCAACTGTCCGACTGAAATTCAGATGTGTAAAAGACCCACAAACACCTCCTATAGCGTTAACGATAATGATACTAAGTGCCACGACGTCTCCTACGCAAAGCATTGACAGCGAACGGGTGGCAGAGAAAGAGAGAGAGAGACACACACAGACAGACAGAAACAGAGAGTCAGATAGAGAGAGTCAGAGAGAGTCAGAGAGAGAGACAGAGTCAGAATCAGAGACAGAGAGTCAGAGAGTCAGAGAGTCAGAGAGAGAGAGAGAGAGAGAGAGAGAGAGCGAGCGAGCGAGCGAGACAGAGACAGAGAGAGAGAGAGAGAGAGACAGAGACAGAGACAGAGCTGTCTATATGGCTTCTACAGCCCCCCCACCCCCGAGCAGTCTGATCCCGTGAGACCCCCGAGGGTCAGAGGCAGTGCACCCATCATAATTAAACTCCCATGATCCCCTGCTTCTCAGGGGGGGGCGGGGGCTCGGCTGTCTCACAATTATGGAAACCAACAACCCAGAAAGTTGCAGCCTCTTCGCCATGTAAATTAAATGGCGTTTCAGCCTTAAATGCGCCCCCACATAACACACACACACACACACACACACACACACACACACACACACTGCACATTTGCGAGTGTTTAATGAATTCCAGGATAAAAATGACAGAGGGCATTAGAGTGTGCAATTGACTTGCTCCCAGACATAATGCGACCCCCCCCACCCCCAGCTAGGGCTGTCACTTGGTTGATTGGTTGGTCGATACGCACATGTTCGCCCAATGAGAACGGTCGGACATCGCTTCTTAATCCATTATTTCGGGGGCTGAAGGGACAAATGCAGGATGATGTATTCTATTTTTGTGATAGGCTATATTGTGTTAGAAATGTTATTAATGGATTCATATGATATTCAAGGCTCTGTAGTTTTTGTTTTAATAATCATACGGTTTAATAAACTAGAAGACTTGTAAGACAGGAGGTCAAAACACCCCCACAGCTTTTGAACGCGCTCAACTGAAGGAAGCAAATGTTCTGAATATGGGCGATCTGATATTAGGGTGGTGAGGAAACCAATTGGATGATTTCAAATTCGGGAATTAAATCGAGAATTCATCGGTAAAAACGATTATCAGCGGAAAAGGAACGGCGGCGCCATACCTTCGCTATTACCCCCCCCAACACCGTGTGTGTTCAGTCCCCGAGCCAACACACACACACACACTCACACACACACACACACACACACACTCCTGCTATGGGTAATTACAGAGGCGCTCTGGGCTACGGCGTGCGACATTCACAGCGAAGGAGGCGACATCGTCGCAATCTGTGAACTCTGACCCCTGCAACCTTTAACGGCAAAAACAATACGCGCCAAACATCTATATCTACGACACGCTGGGGACTCGAGACTCTGTGTGGGGGGGGGGGGGGGGGTGTGTGTGTGTGTGTGTGTGTGTGTGTGTGTGTGTGTTACCCCCCCATGAAGAGGGTGAGGGGAGTTCATGCATAAAAGGTTGTGCACGTACACACCTTCATATTTGTAGGTGTGTGCATTAGGCGGTTACTGAGGCAGAGGTGGATGTTTAGTGTGTGTGTGTGTGTGTGTGTGTGTGTGAGAATGTTTGTTTTAATGTATGTGTGTGATTGTTTGCATTAACGTATATGTGTGACTGTGTGCATGCCTGTGTGTATGCATGTGTTTGTGTGTGCGCATGTGTGTGTGTTTGTGTACGTGCGTTTGTGTGTGTGTATGGGCGAGCATGTATATGCACACGCAGTAGTGCATGTGCATTTGTGTCCATGCATGTGTGTGTGTGTGTGTGTGTGTGTGTGTGTGTGTGTGTGTGTGTGTGTGTGTGTGTGTGTGTGTGTGTGTGTGTGTGTGTGTGTCTCTGGCAGGCCGACCAGAGGCGAGTGTGAGGGGAGATCAGGGTGCTGGCTGTGAGGGCGACTTAGAGGAGCTGGAGATAAAAGACAAATTAAAAGTCTAAATGTCACTGCACACAGTATTGCTTTGTGATACAGGTCATTACCCCCCGTATTATGCCCACCTTTTTTACAACATTAATAACCTGGAAAATATTACAGCGGCAGTCGACGAAAAAGCCCCCCCCCCCCCCCCTCCCCCCCCGCCACCATCTTGAAAGAGAGAAGTACTCCAGCTCTATTCTGCCTCAACAAGTTTGCCAGACAGCTACACAGGCGACCTTATGGAGTGACGGTGAACGACTGGAAATCACGCAAACGATTGCCCTGCTCACTTTGCAGAAACATATGTATTTGTAATACAATGCAGGTATACCAGTTCAGGTGAATTAACTTTTTTTTTTGGTTGCAAAACGTGCAAAGTGGAACATGGAATGAAAGGAACTTAAATTTGACAGTGTCGTGCAAGGAAGCCCATCCTGATTGGTGCAGTTACATAGAAGGCGCACAAAATACAATTACAATTTCTGTCAAGTAAACTAAAGACCCCGATGAACTTAGAACTAAATTGCCGAGTTGGGACAGACAACGTGGAAGGTTTGTGACCGAATATGATTCCGTCAGCACTGTGTGTGTGGGGTAGTTAGCAGATTGTTAGTGAATTAGTGAGGGGATCTTTTAGTTGTAGCTAAAGATCGCTGATATTAAAGTTCCTCCCCCCGTGCTTCATTGTTAGCTAAGGGTGTGTTTGACCGTAGCGAAAGCTAAGCTCTGCGTTTAGCGGTGCTTCAGTGAGCTCCTGTGATGTTCCGGTGGGACCACCTGGAAGCCATCGGCACACAAACACACACACACACACACACACACACACACACACACACACACACACACACACACACACACACACACACACACACACACACACACACACACACACACACACACACACGTCTTTGTGACCCACCTGTTTGACCCCCAATCATACAAATTAACCCTGTGATGTTTGGGGGGGCGGCCATTTTCCTGATGAGTCACGACTTTAAAGGGAAGGTGAACAATGAGCCAGTGATGGGGCGACCGCGACCAGTTCACCTGCCCAGGTGCTTTCAGGAGCACTGTTGTTCTATTGTGGAGTTGCGGGGGGGAGATGTCCAACTAATACGAAATGCTTAAACGGTCCGGCAATCAAAGTGGCCAGATGTTTGAAAAACACAGGTGCTGGGGCAACACACACTCCCTCACACACTGATCTTAACCACGGTCGCCTGGAGAGGAGATATTTACTTGAGTGGTCTAGAAATCAACGTCTTCGTTTTGATCAATGCAATTTTCATATCGTTAGCCTCACAGCATAATTGCAGTGAAGTCATATTATGGCCAAATTGTGATAACTAACCTAACTCTACTCTCCTACCGCTGATGAATCACTGTGCCTCATTGGCTATATCCTAAGCCAATCAGAGGGATTTGGACATTCCATAATCAATATTTGCCTAAGCTTATGTGTGTGTGTGTGTGTGTGTGTGTGTGTGTGTGTGTGTGTGTGTGTGTGTGTGTGTGTGTGTGTGTGTGTGTGTTTGTGTGATGGAAGTTTGTTTTGTTCAAGAGAGGAGCTCCCTGAAATAATGTTGGAAGGGAGGGCGAGAAACTCACACAGAGAAAGAGCGAGCGAGAGAGCGAGCGAGCGAGAGCGAGAGCGAGAGAGAGAGAGAGAGCGAGAGAGAGCGAGAGAGAGAGAGAGAGAGATGCGCCATTCGGCTGGTTGAAGGCCGAATGAGGCAAAAATGGATGGAGCAAATTTAGTCTGAGTGATGGAGTGAATCAAAAAGAGTAAGAGAGGGAGAGTGAGAGATGAGCCCTGGACCGGTGACTATGCAGAGTGTTAAAAGGTAGGCAGACAAGAGGCCGAGAGAAATGGGACAGAGTAAGTAAGAGAAAGAGAGACAGCGAGAGAGAGAGAGAGAGAGAGAGAGAGAGAGAGAGAGAGAGAGAGAGAGAGAGAGAGAGAGAGAGAGAGAGAGAGAGAGAGAGAGAGAGAGAGAGGGCGGTTCCTGCTCATGAATTACACCAGGTCCTGTTCTGACACAGAGATCCGTCAGCAAAGGAAGGGGGGGGGGGGGGGGGGGGGGGGGGGGGTGCTTGCCGTGACAATCCCCCCCACCCCTCCCACCACTGTAGCTGTGACGACGCCCCGTTTCCACAGAGCTTAATGGCTAAATTGGGAGACTGTTACTAATCGCTTATTGAATAATGAAAGTGACACAGCTGATAAAAGATTTCAATACACTGGAATATTTATAATATTTCACTTAGGGCCGCACCCCCAACCCACCCCTCCGGCCCTTCTGGGGGGCCGGGCCGACGACAGGCCGCCTCTGACAAAGTGCTTCATGCAACAGAAAATATTGGATTGCTCTGCTGCTGAACGTTATATAGTGGGGATGCACCTATACTAGTATTAACTGGACAGAGAGATGAGATGGGCTGAGAGAGAGAGAGAGAGAGAGAGAGAGAGAGAGAGAGAGAGAGAGAGAGAGAGAGAGAGAGAGAGAGAGAGAGAGAGAGAGAGAGAGAGAGAGAGAGAGAGAGAAGGGGTGTGGGAGAAAGAGAGAAGGGGTGTGATAGAGAGAGAGAGTGAGAGACAGCGAGAGAGCGAGAGATGACAGCAGCAGAATAAAGCTGGAGAGAGAGGTGATATTGGCAGAAGATGGAGAGAGAGAGAGAGACAGAAACAGAGAGAGACAGAAAGCGAGGCGTAGCCAGCTCTGTGTGGAGGAGGGTGTGAGAGAGGGATGGTACGTATCCGTCACCCAGGCAGCCACTTGTCTTGTCGGGCTCTTGATGCGGCCATGATGGAGGGACGCATATAACACATCTGCTGCTGCACCCACAGCTGTTCCTCTTCCCTTTGCATGGCTGTGTGTGTGTGTGTGTGTGTGTGTGCGCAGTGCGCACGCCTGTGTGTGTGTGAATGACTGAAGGACAAGGCTTGAGAGAGAGTTATAGCACACAGTGTATGGGGTACCCCCAGTACGCCAGCTAGAGTTGTAGGGGTGTGAGAAAGAAATTGATTCGAGTCAGAACAGGGTTTCGCATCTTCTATGACTCTGAATCGATTGACTGTCCTGTAGTGTGTGAGTCAATGCTTGTACTGGAGACTTTTCCCCGCCAGCAAAAAACCTCTACGGTATATAGTACACATTCAGCTTAGGCTTAGCTCAGGAGCTAGAGTGGTTGAGTAGTAACCGGAAGGTGGCTAGTTTGAATCCACCTCGCTCCGTGTCGAGGTGTCAATGAGCAAGACACCTCAACCCTAACCGCTCCCGACGAGCTGGCTGTCGCCTTGCATGGTTGACTCCGCCATCGGTGTGTGAACCGCTTTAAGTCGCTTTGGTTAAAGCGTGTGCTAAATACTCGAAATGTAAATGTGATTCCAGGCTGACATGTGTGACAACAACAGCGTTCTTCACCAGAGTTTACACATGTCCACCACACAGAAACGAGTCTTACGACCACAGGTTGGAAACAGAGAGACAGACCAACAGGATGAGGGGAGCGTGGAATGAGAGGAAGTGAGGGAGACGCCCCCCAGCCCTGGTGGAGCGGAGGGTGAAGGGGTCTCCGTGGAGAAGATGACTACGGTTCCCAACCCCCCGGGTTTCTGAAACTAGGATCCATAAACAAGCATAAATTAATTTTAAAATAATTTAATGAAATATTTAGGAAAGGGAAAGCTAGGAACCATTGTGGCCTGGTTTGATTCCCCATGTCGAAAAAAGGGGGGACTACTAAACCGGCGGACCGGTTTAGTAGTCCCTGGGGGGGGGGGGAAGCGGGGCGTGGCATGAGGGGGGGGGGGGAATGGCGTTACCTTCCGCAGTACCAGAGAGGCCGTCCGCTTTGAAGTTGCTGGTGCTCTTCTTCCGCCGGTGCTTCTTGCGGTTGGCGTGGGGCGACGGCGGCGGCTCCATCTTGGGGCTGGTGGTGCTGGAGATGCTGGGGCTGGAGCACACCGAGTCCCCCAGGCCCGTGTCTGAGGGAGGGGGTACAGGGGGGGGAGACAGACTGTCATATGAAGTCACACCCAACGGTGATAAACGGTAGAAAGTAGGGCCGCTCGATTATGGAAAAAGTCATAGTCACGATTATTTTGGTCAAAATTATTCTTTTATATTATTTATTTAATTATTTTTGAGTTTGTATTCAGCATGTCTCTCCCAAAAACCCTTGAAAGCTACCCTCTGCAACTGAGAACTTACTGAAAGCTAGCTAGAATGAGACAAGACTTGTTTAACCAGCTAAAAAGAAAGAGACAAACCTCAGTTAGTTAGCTAGATGGAAAGAGACAAGCCTTAGTTAGCCAGCTAGCTAGAAAGAGACGAGACAAGCCTCATTTAGCCAGCTAGCTAGAAAGAGACGAGACGAGACTCAGTTAGCCAGCTAGCTAGAAAGAGACGAGACTCAGTTAGCCAGCTAGCTATAAAGAGACGAGACTCAGTTAGCCAGCTAGCTATAAAGAGACGAGACTCAGTTAGCCAGCTAGCTAGAAAGAGACGAGACTCAGTTAGCCAGCTAGCTAGAAAGAGACAAGACTCAGTAAGTCAGCTAGCTGGAAAGAGACAAGACTCAGTTAGCCAGCTAGCTAGAAAGAGACGAGACTCAGTTAGCCAGCTAGCTAGAAAGAGACCGGACCTCGCTAGCCGAGGCTCATCTCTTTCCTACTTAGCGTTCCCGCTGTTGCCTGACTATTGACCAGCGGCTGAACACCGTAACACTCAGCTCCCATTACTATCACCATCCAACACAACATGAGTGAGTGTGTTTATTTAAAGGGGTGCTGGCATGGAGAACTCATTACAAACTTAGCACAACACAAACACACACACACACACACATAGAGGAACACGCACGTAAGCTCTCTATTTGACCGCCCTCCTCCCCCACCGACGCCGGTCAGCCCCAAGGACGACCATAACTTATCCTGCGATCATTTGGACTCAGCTCAAGTGGAGAATGTGACAACTTATCTCTGGTGACAACATGTCAACCCCCAGCGTGCAATTAACTGCCGTGGATTAACAGCCATCGCATCTGTAAACTCCGCTCCATTCACATCAACCTCCCCAGCCCCCCGCCCAAACCCCCCCAGCCCCTCCCCTTACGCTTCTAAA
>NC_044051.1:34477179-34484550 GCF_902167405.1 Gadus morhua
ATGTGATAGTGTGAGTGTGTATATTTAGTAATAGTGTGTATATAAGCGAGTGTGTGCGTAATAGTGATAGAATGTGTAATAGTATGGGTATGTTCGTGAATAAATAATAGCATGTGCATTAGTGATATTGTGTGTGTAATAGTGATAGAATGCTAATTCTAATAATAGTCACCTGTTGTTTGTGTAATCTTTTGTATTTATATCCACACATCGGCTTCATAGCGGGAAGCGATTTGATTGGCTGCAGTATGCGTCTACAGAGACTAGTCCCCCATACGTCAGACACGCCCTCGGTCAGCCGCCGACGGACGCGGTACGAGGCGTAATGAGACCCCAGGAGCACCAACACGAGACACTTTGGATCACAGTACCCGTGTCCTTGCTTTCTCCCTCCCTCTCTCCCTCTAACATTCCCTCCCTCCCTCCCTCCCTCCCTCCCTCCAACATTGCCTCCCTCCCTCCCTCCCTCCCTTCCTCCAGTTGAGTATCTTGTTGAGCACTCTTCCGCAAAAATGTGGATGTCGTTTTCGCAAAACTACATCCACAGTGATATGGTGTGAGAGTGACTGACTGACTGACTGACTGTGTGTGTATGTGTCACTGTGTGTGTGTGTGTGTGTGTGTGTGTGTGTGTGTGTGTGTGTGTGTGTGTGTGTGTGTGTGTGTGTGTGTGTGTGTGTGTGTGTGTGTGTGTGTACCGGTGCTGACGCCGGAGTTGGCGATGACGGTGGCGTCGGCCCACTGGTCGGCGCTGGACACCGAGTAGGACCGCTGGTGCATGCCCTCCAGCCCGGCCGGCCGGCCCGGGAACGACACCAGGCTCACCCCGCTGGTCATCTGGGACGCAGAGGTGCTGCTGCTCACTGAGCCTGGAGCAGACAGAGGGGAGACAGGGGGGGAGACAGGGGGGGGGAGAGGGGGGAGACAGGGGGGAGAAGGGGGAGACAGAGAGGAGGACAGGGGGGGAGACAGGGGGAGAGGGAGACAGGGGGGGAGAGGGGGAGACAGGGGGGAACGGGGGGGAGACAGGGGGGAAGAGGAGGAGACAGGGGGAGACAGAGGGGAGACAGGGGGGGGAGAGGGGGAGACAGAGGGGAGACAGGGGGAACGGGGGGAGACAGGGGGAGACAGGGGGGGAGAGGGGGAGACAGAGGGGAGACAGAGGGGAGAGGGGAGGGAGGGGAAGGGGGGGAGACAGGGGGAGACAGGGGGGAGGGGGGGAGAGGAGGAGACAGGGGAGAGGGGAGACAGGGGGGGAGAGGGGGAGACAGAGGGGAGACAGGGGGGGAGAGAGGGAGAGACAGAGAGAGGGAGGGAGGGGTGAGAGAGAGAGAGAGAGAAAGTGTTGGGTTTAATAGTCCAAATATACCTAAATATAAAAAAATACATATATATACTTGAAAAATAAACTGATGTACACACACACTTGACAATACACCACGTACAAACCAAAAAAGTACACAATATTTACAAAGAAATAAGTGCAAAAAACAGACACTGCAGCTCTTATAAGTGGGAAAAATTATGAATACATTTCAATATCAAAATAAATCTAATCCTTGAGGGTGCATAATAGCTGAGTGGATCCTCTCTCTTTCTCTCTCTCTCTCTGTATCTCTAGCCCCATCTTTCTCTCTATTTTGCT
Organism: Gadus morhua; assembly: GCF_902167405.1. Lineage (NCBI taxonomy): Eukaryota > Metazoa > Chordata > Actinopteri > Gadiformes > Gadidae > Gadus > Gadus morhua. The sequence goes on from NC_044051.1 coordinate 34,478,825, forward strand.
ATGACTGCCTCCTCATCCGTCTGTCCGTAGGTGTCTGGTCCTTCTGCTGGAGCTCTCCCTCTCCCTCTCCCTCTCCCTCCCTCTCTCCATCTTTCTTTCTCTCTCTTGCTCTCTCTCTCTCTCCCTCTCTCCATCTTTCTTTCTCTCTCTTGCTCTCTCTCTCTACCCCTCATTATAGTTCATTTGTAGGTCTTGGCTGAGTAGAGTCAGTCCTCTAATTACATTAATATTCATGAAGAACGGATCACTGAATATTCATGCTTAGTGTGTGTGTGTGCGTTGGTGCATGTCATTCATGCACACATTCATCGATGTAAGCATGTTCCTTGTGAAGCTTTCTTTGTATGTATGTGTGTGTGTGTGTGTGTGTGTGTGTGTGTGTGTGTGTGTGTTGAAGTGTGCGTGTGTCCATGTTCTACAACGGTGTCTCTTGTTGTCCCTGCAGGATTAAGACGTTCTTGTTAAACGCTACTTAACATCTGATCCATCCACTAATCTGCTTACTTCTGCACATATGGCCTGTGTGTGTGTGTGTGTGTGTTTTTGAGTGTGTTTGTAACGGCTACTGCCAAAGCACACACTGATACTGTGTACTGGTATCAGATATAAAGCCCCCCCCCCCCCCCCCCCCTCCTTCGAGGAGATGAGAAAACAAACACTATTTAATTCAAATATTTATTTTCATGGCACCCCAAGATGATGAAGAATAGTTTGTTTTCATTCCAAATTAATAGTGATTACTGAATGCAGAATGATACTTGATTCTTCCAACATGTTAATATGTAAAACAGAGGGAATCTTTGAGCAAAATATTTCTTAATGTAGCCATAAGGACAACACACGTGTGTGTACGGTACCTAACCAACTAACAAAAGTTTGAGCAGACGCTCTTATCCAAGAGTAGACCAAAGAGTGAGCGCAGAAACCGGTCATTAAGGAGCACCTTGCCACGGGAGATCAGGCCAGACTCTGGACACTGGGGATCAAACCTGGTACCTTTCACTACACTGACGTTGCATCCCCGCAAAATGGTGCCTATGGTGGCTAACCTAAGAGGTTTTTAGGAAACATCGTGTGTCTGAAAACAGTCCTGAGTGAGACCTCTTCTGCTGACCTTCATCCCCACAAGAATCAGCGTCAGAACATAAAACCATACACCTCTGTTACCTGACGTGTTTCATCTCTGTGCAACATTATCTGGGCTAGCTTTTGCAACTGTTGGCCACTGAATCTTTACACATTCGATTTTTAAAATGCAATTTCATAATGTATTCTAGGCACTAATATAAAAACATAAATACGTTGCATGTTAGTTGAAAGATTGAGCGGCACAGCTTGACTCTTGCCTGGCCTCTGTGCTGTGCTGCCCTTACTGCTGACCCCTCCCCTCCTACCTGGCGCCTGGCCCAGCTGCATGCTGCTCATGTCCTTGGCCAGCCCGTTGGTCTTGGGGATGGGGACCACTGCGCACGTCGACACGGCCCGCGGAGGCCTCTTCCCCGGGACCTTCACCGTGGTCCGCAGCAGGTCGATCTCCTTGCCGTGCACGTTCTGCATGTAGTCCTGTTGGGGAGGGGGGAGCGCACGCACGCGCACACACACACACACACACACACACACACACACACACACACACACACACACACACACACACACACACACACACACACACACACACACACACACACAAAGACAGAGTGTGAGAGGCTGAACACTCAGGACTAAATAGAACGTAGACCGTGTGTTGGTTTGTGTGTCCTGTGTGTGCACTGCTGTGTGTTTATGAGTGTGTATATTGACCCATAAGTCACCTGTAAGTCACCTAGCTGATCAACCTATACCGACGCATGCATCCTTTAGTTTAATTCTGTCATTTTAGAGGGTCAAGAGAACCACCGTCCGTCAGTGGGATCATCGATTGTCTTTCCTTTTTAAACAATATATCCTTTAGCCTGGATATATGGAAATGTCCGTATGACAACGGATAGACTGCCTAGCAACGGAAGAGAGTTTGAACTACAGCTTCACATACAGGCTCGAGCATCCAACAGTGACTAATAAAAAATAGACTAAACTGAACGTCATTTCATATCTTCATACATAAATGTAGTGCTCGGAAGCCGCCGGAGTGCGATTTCCGTTCACGTCGTTAGCGACAACCGCGGCGCGCTCAAGCTGGGACCGCCGGAACACAGCGGCGTTCCGACATCCGACATCCTTCCGTCTTCAAAGCAACAAAAAAAAAAAAGGCGGCTAATCTCCGTCAGAGCTCCAACTGAAGTGGCCGTCGAGGGGTAGGCGGCTGGCGCTAGGGCTAATATAAGCTAGGTGAAGGGCCCTCTCACCGGCATCGCGGGGCCTAATGAGACGGGGCCGGGGGAGGGGGTGCCTGCGTGTGTGTGTGTGTGTGTGTGTGTGTGTGCGTGCGTGTATTTGTGTGTGTGCGTGCGTGTCCAGCCACTTAATGATGTGTCTCCCTCCCGCCGTGGAGTGGAGGGATTATCCAGATGAATTAAAAGTACAAAAAGGAGAGCGAGGAGAGGGAGGAGGTGGAGGAGCAGAGGGGGGGCAAGGGGGAAGGGGGGGGGGGGTGCTAATGACCCAGCGGGGTGCAGCTTGTTAAACGCCGCTGCCCCCTTCTTGTCCGCCCCGCCTCCGCCGCCACGCTCCGAGCCTGTTCCCGCTGACCCTGCTCGCCGCAAAGCATTCTGGGAGGTCAACCCTGCCCTCCAAGATGAAGGGGAGATTGGGTATGGGGGGGAGGTGGTGTGGTGGGGGGGCTTGGGGGGGAGCTCGCCTCGCAGCCTGCTGAGACCGGCTCAAAAGACCGGGCGATATATATATCCACGTGTGTGCGTGTGCGTTTGCGTGTGTGTGTGTGTGTGTGAGAAAGGAATTATAAGTGGGTGCCCTCGCGATAATGACTTGTACACATATCCCACACTTATGGCTTTCCATGCACTCAACACACACACACACACACACACACACACACACACACACACACACACACACACACACGCACAAAGTATCTCTCTCTCTCTTTGGCAGCAGGCTGACAAAAGGGCCAATTGAAAGCCAAGTGTTCTCGACGGGTCTTTAACAAGCCACTAGAGAGCTCTGGAGTCTCTGCTGCTGCCCTGGTCGCTCTAACCCCACCTCCCCCACCCCCTCCACCGAGCCCTTGCCGCCGCTGCCGCCGCCGCTACACACACACACACACAACAAGTGCACGCACGCCGACAGATTGACCACGGTAATTGAGTCTCTCGTTTTACACAGCTCCAGCTTTGATCATCGGTTGCAGTCGTCTTCGCAGCGGCCGCACAGACGCTCGGGAGCAGATGTCCCGAACAGAGGGAGAGAGAGAGAAAGGGAGAGAGAAGGAGAGGGAGAGGGAGAGAGAAGGAGAGGGAGAGGGAGAGAGAGGGGGGGGGAGAGAAAGAGAGAGAGAGTGAGAGTGAGAGTGAGAGAGAGAGAGGGGGAGGGAGAGAGAAGGAGAGGGAGGGAGAGAGAGAGAGAAAGAGAGAGGGTGGGAGAGAAAGACAGAGAGAGGGGGAGGGAGAGAGAAAGACAGAAAGAGGGGGAGGGAGGGAGGGAGGAGGGAGGAGGAGAGAGAGAGAGAGAGAGAGAGAGAGAGAGAGAGAGAGAGAGAGAGAGAGAGAGAGAGAGAGAGAGATGGAGAGAAAGGGGAGAGAGAGAGAGAGAGAGAGAGAGAGAGAGAAAGAAAGAAAAAGAAAGAGGGAGAGAGACAGAGTAAGACAGAGTGAGAGAGTCAGAGACAGAGAGAGAGAGAGAGCGCAAGAGAGAGAGAGTTTATCAGGGTGATACTTCGACACAGGTTGTGTGCAAATGTATGTTCCCACACAACGTGCAGCACACACACAATGTGTGTGTGCTGTGTTCTTTCAAGTGTGTTTTGAAATGCGTTTGTGTATGCCTATGTGCATTACAAGTAGAGGCGACACATGCTTGTGATTCATACATCCTAGGCTCTGCCCTTAGGAGTGTTTGTGTGTGTGTGTGTGTGCGTAGGCGTGTCGATGATGTGTGCCCGCGCGTGCCATGAGCTACCTAGCATAAAAGAAGGCAGCGGCGCCGTCTACCTGTGTCCGAACACCACGCGTTGCAATATGCGGCGCTAACAAGGTAATAAAGGGTCAGGGAACCGCTGATGCAGAGAGAGAGAGAGAGAGAGAGAGACGAGCGGATCCATAATGGCCGACAGCGCGTCCGGAAAGAGGAGACTCTTCCCGGAGATGAAGTCATCCCCGGGCGCGGACCAACAACAGGAAGAACCGGGCGATTAAAGAAGTGTTGATCTCTAATGGCTCTCGTCGGAGCGAGCAGCGGATAACTGCAGACAGAGGATCCCACGCAGTTCAAACAAGCCCCTCCGGTACTCTGACTGTGCACTACTTCTCCCTTTTAATTCTCTCCCCATGTGAAATGTTCACAGCGAGAGCGTTAACTTTGATGAGCCAACTTTAATACGCCTTTTACACACTTCAGTCTCGGTTTAAGTCCGTTGTTAATTGTGTGCCGAACTTCGGAACATACGATCGACAACCGTTTGTACGTGTTGTTTTGAACGGGCAAAAACCTGTCTCTACGATCAAAAACGATATCTTAAACCTTCAGGGTCTATATCTTCATAAAAAACGGATTCATCCGTCATCACCAAGACTGACTCTTCCACCGAATCAATGGCGCCGGCTTCATCCTCTTCCTCATCTTAATATGCTCCTCCCCCCCACCCCCTCTACTTCCTCCAATCACCTCTCTCCTTCCACATTTAATCCCCATATCATCGGACCCCGGCCCACTGCAGAACCCCCAGAACCACCGAGGGCTGCTAATTGCCTCCATGTTGGCACCGCTTCCTCGTTGTTGTTGTTTTTTTTTTTTCACACTTTGAGGCGACTTTCGCGTGCCAATTAAGTGGCATCTATCGCCCTCCACTTAATTAGCGACATTAATGTGATTTCTTTGCACATAGTCAGCCAATTAGTGGCGCTGATTGAGCCTCATCCGATTAGCCTCTGCAAACACTTTAATTGACGCCTGAGCTGCAGATGCAACACGCCCGAGAAAGACCTAGGCGTAGTAGTGTGTGTGTGCGCGCGCGCGCGCGTGCGTGCGTGTGTGCGTGTGCGTGCGTTTTGCAGTGTTAAACAAGAGAGATAACACATTAATTTACGGCATTGGGAGATTGACAGGAAGTGAAAACGTTGCCCGCCCACCCTGGGGTGAAATTGTGTTGGTGCCTTGCTCAAGTGGTTAGCGCTCCACGAGAGGGAGAGGAACCCTCAGCCTCACAGCGTTGATTAACCGGATCCGGTCTTGAGTGACATGCAAGCGTGACCAATCACGGAGGGCACGCAGGGAACGGCGCTTTCTGTGCTACCGTACAGAAACCAAAAGTGATTTAAAACGTGATTCACAGTAACTGCTCCACAGTCAACGGAGAGAAAAAAAGATGGATACCGGCGGACTGCATAAACCCATTGACGTAAATATAGGAAGAAAGACTGATTCAACCGTGTTGCGCCGAAGGTAGGTCTACATTTCTGTGTGTAAGAATTCTGCCAGCCAATGAGAATCGACCAGAAGAGAGATGAACAGAGACAGAGAAGGAGAGAGAAAAACTAAGCGATAAAGAAATGGAGGGGGGGGAGAGAGAGAGAGAGAGAGAGAGAGAGAGAGAGAGAGAGAGAGAGAGAGAG
>NC_044051.1:34484650-34587150 GCF_902167405.1 Gadus morhua
CCCCCCCCCCCTCTGCCTCAACCTCAAACCTCCTCAGACGTGGAATAAGTATGCATGCACGCACGCGCGCACACACACACACAAACACACACGCACACACAAAGCACCTCTAAGGTAGATGTCCTCCATTTGAGTCATTAGAAGTGTAAGCGCTTATGAGACGATGGATATTACACATTATATAAGTAGGGGGCACATGTCTGCCTGTGTGTAATATGACATCTATCTATCCATCTATCTATCTGTATTATATATGTAGGGAAATCTGTCTGTGTGTAGGGAGGTAGATGTGTGAAGGGGTGTGTGTGCGTGCGTTCGTATATGCGTGTCTGTGTGTGTGTGTGTGTGTGTGTAGCAGTGGATGTGAGAATCGACAAGCTTTTGGCCGCCAGTAATTGCCGCCGAGTGGAAACCCGCCCAGTCCTTGTTAGAGGCTGCGAGCTCCGCCACCTGTGTGTGCGTGTGTGTGTGTGTGTCCGTGTGTGTGTGTGTTTTAATGAGCGCTGGGCTACGTAATGATGGCACTCTTTAACAAAGGACTTACAGAAGCGCAGGGTGGTGTCAGCGAGTAAGGAGAGAGAGAGAGAGAGAGAGAGAGAGAGGAGAGAGAGAGAGAGAGAGAGAGAGAGAGAGAGATGCTCAGCAAGGAAATAGATGCCTACCCTTGTTTCTTCTTAGAGCTTGTAATATACGCATGTTTTCAGGTTTTTTTTTACAATTCAAACGTATTTCGATTTTATCTCTCACAAGACTTCCCGCTTAGACGATTAAAACAGAAGTAAACTTCATTCACAGACAACAACTTTATATCGCCCACCACACAGGTGTGTGTGTGTGTGTGTGTGTGTGTGTGTGTGTGTGTGTGTGTGTGTGTGTGTGTGTGTGTGTGTGTGTGTGTGTGTGTGTGTGTGTGTCCAGCAGGAGGGTTACTGGGAGGACTGGATGAGTAGAACGCAGACCGTGGGCAGTGTGCACTCATTAAAAAGTGTGCAAGTGTTTGTACACACACACACACACACACACACGAAAAACCTTAATGGGGGAGAAAAAAACGGATTCCCGTACACACACGAGAAACAGAACGAATGCAAGAGTACACACACAGACACACACACACGCACAGACACACACACACACTGCTGCCAAACTACTTGCTGCTTCTACTACTGCTTTTCAACAACATTTCTTCTCTCTGTGTCTGTCCGTCTGTCCGTCCATCCATCTATCCAATCAGATAGTGGAGGATTACATGAAAATAGACAGAGAGGGAGAGAGAGACACAGGAGGGAGATAGAGAGACACCAGGGAGAGAGACGGTAGAGATATAAAATAGGTAGGGGTAGAGAGAGAGAGAGACGGTAGGGAGATAGAAGAGGTAGGGGTAGAGAGAGCGAGAGAGACGGTAGGGAGAGAGAGAGGTACTGAACTAGACACAGGTTCGGCTGTCACACACAGATAAACACGCACCTCATTAAAAGATGTCTGCTCTACAAAGTATCAACAACAGCGTCAGTTAACAACGTGATGAAGTAATAAACAAAACATAGTAAACTGTGAAGCTTTGTACAGAAACACAAGCTTCACACACACCGCCGGACACAGTGTCCTTCACTAAAGGCTTGACAGATGTCATAGTCTATCTATATGTTCAATGGCACTCCCCGACCACATGGGGGCGCCTGCACGTCCTGGGGAAGTTCGAGTTCGGGATAGAACTCGATATATTATATATAGTATAAATAAAGTTGCTATAGTTAAGATTTAAGAGCTGATATATGGATATATATATATATATATATATATACATATATATATATATATATATATACATATATATATATATATATACATATATATATATATATATACATATATATATGTAAATAACACATCCACAAGTATTATTAAAGATGCTGACGGTAGATTTAAGACCTACAATATATATACTAGGATTATTAAAGGGTGCTGTAGATAAGAATTCAGAGCTATTATTTAAGCGTAATTTGTTAGAAATGGCCCAGCCATCTGTCGGCTGTTATTAAGTGAAATGCTCTGTGAGAATATCAGTTTCTGGTTGACTGCGCCTGTCTCCATATGAGACAATTTGCTAGACCGCTCCCAGCTCATTTCTGACCAATCAGGTCATCTCATCCCTAATTGGTTTGAGGAATTCATCCTGACCATTAATTACAGGTGTGTGAATGCAAAACTCCTCAAATTCGAGAAAACATAGGAAGGGAAAGAGCAGAGGGAGGAGATGCTTTTTGGGGTTGTTTAGTTTTAAGATCTTGTCCTCTTCTGCACTTTTTTTTAAAACTCACAAATCTTACATACAGACCCTTTAATGACTCATAATTGCATACTTTTAATTGACAACTTTGGAAAAGACTAAATTACCCCAAAATGTTTTTAATTGCCTGGCGTTGTGTGTGAAACGTGTGGGACAGGAAAATAGAGGGGATAACTCGGGTTCCACAACAACTTTGGTTATCTTCCTTATGAACAGAGTATTCATGAGTATCACAGACTGAAGAGGAGAGAAGCACAGAGACATGCAGAGTATCATGAAGACGGAAGATGAACAGAGAGACGTAAAGACGGAGAGAGAGAGAGAGAGGGAGGGGAGAGAGAGAGAGAGAGAGAGAGAGAGAGAGAGAGAGAGAGAGAGAGAGAGAGAGAGAGAGAGAGACACAGAGAGAGACAATGGGGAGTAACGGGCAGAACGGAAGGCTGTTCTCCCTCTCTCTGTCTCTCCTCCTTCTTCTCTCTGTCTCTTAATGACCTCCTCTTTCCTTCCCAGGAGAGAACCACTCCACTCTAATTGATGTCAAGAGTGCGATATCACTATTAATCAGCTATGAGAGCGAGAGAGAGACATGGGGAGAGAGAGAGAGAGAGAGGGAGAGAGTGAGGGAGAGAGTGAGAGAGAGGGGGGCCTCTGACCTGTTTGATGGGTATGGCCCGGCCGCTCCCGATGCTGTCCGCCCGGTTCTCCAGGCCCTTCTTGTCCTTGTCCGGGTCGCTGGGCTTGCGGGACTGTGGAGAACCAACATGGCCGTCATCTTGCGTCTGTATGTGTTTTGTCAGTGTGTGTGTGTGTGTGTGACGTGTAAGTGTGTGTGTGTGTGTGCATTCGCGCCTGCCTGTGTGAAAGTGTGTTAGTCCTTATTTGGGATTAACTGTGGACGTTTTTTTGCGTCCATGTGTGTGCGTGTCTGTGTGTGCATCTGTTTGTGTGGGATTGTTTGTGTATGTGTGTGTCTGTGATTGTTTGTATGTGTCTGTATTTTTTTCTGTGATTGTGTGAGTCTGAGATCGTGTGTGACCGTGCGTCTGTCTGTGATTGTGTGTGACTTTGATCGTGTGTGTGTGTGTGTGTGTCTGTGATCCTGTATGTGTGTGGTATTGTGTGACTGCTTGTGTGTGTGCGTGTGTGTGTGTTTAAGAGTCAGCGGGCGGTCCACGAGCGTGTTTAAGTGCGAGCGCGTCCTGCTAGGATGTGTGTGTGTGTGTGTGTGTGTGTGTGTGTGTCAACTCACGGTGAAGAGGTTGGAGCGCCGTTTGGACTGCTTGCGGACGGGCGTGGGCGTGTTGGTGGCCGGCGGCACGTCGATGCGCAGCTCCTTCTGGCTGGTGGACGGCGTGGAGGGGACGGAGGACGAGTAGTCACTAAGACTACCGCCGCCGTTACTGGTCTGCAGGGAAAGGACCTTCATTATATACATTATATACATTATATATACCGGGGACCAGTAGTCACTCTGACTGCAGCCGCCGTTACTGGTCTGCAGGGGGAAGACCTTCGTTATATACATTATATATACTAGGGACCAGTTGTCACTCAGTCAGCTAACTCCAGCGTCACTAGTCTTGATGCTAAAAAGAGTACTTGGCATCATGTAGTGTCTTATCCTAGCTATCTTTGTTGCATATGGAGAATGGGTCAACCCAACAATTGTAAGTGCTTGGAAATCTTTACCGCACCGACGGCGACATATTGTCGTTTCTCTTTCTTCTCAAAAAAATGTATTTATTGTAAGTCGCTTTGGATAAAACTTCCTGAATGTAAATGATGGACAGGAGCTCTTTGACACGCCGAGAGCTAAACACTGACCCAGCTCATACTATAAGACATACCACACTCTCATCTGAGGGACAGGACCACTACACCTCGTCCAGCCCGGCAGCGAGGCAGCGGTGTTCATCCCATTAGCACTGTGCTAAGCCCCCCCCCCCCCCCCCCCTTTGAAAACACCTCTAATCACGCCATGATCTAGCTAGGCTAACAACAGAGGGCGAGCAAGAGGGAAGGAGAGAAAGAGCGAGAGAGAGCGAGACAGTGAGAGAGAGAGACAGGTGTGTGTGTGTGTGTGTGTGTGTGTGTGTGTGTGTGTGTGTGTGTGTGTGTGTGTGTGTGTGTGTGTGTTGCGTGCGTCTTGCAGAAGATAAACGGTGGCCCCCTGGGAGCGGGCCCCGGCGCGGTGTAGACCTCTTGAATGATGGCTTTTTAATGAGGAATCAATGGAGGATTGAGTGGTGGCGATCGAAGAGGAGCCCTGCCCAGAGCTGGCGACCCTGACACTGATAGAGTGGAGGACACACACAGAGCCCTGCTTGTGTGTTTATGGATGTGTGTGTGTGTATGTGTGTGCGCGTCTTTGTAAATGTGTGTGTGTGTAAGTTGAATATGTATCTATATACTGTTCTGTGTTCCTCAGAGTGAGTGAGTGAGTGAGTGAAAGAAAGAAAGATAGAGAGAGAGAGAGAGAGAGAGAGAAGGACAGAGAGAGAGAGAGAGAGAGAGAGAGAGAGAGAGAGAGAGAGAAGGACAGAGAGAGAGAGAGAGAGAGAGAGAAGGACAGAGAGAGACAGAGAGAGAGAGACAGAGACAGAGACAGAGACAGAGAGACAGAGAGAGAGAGAGAGAGAGAGAGAGAAGAGAGGGCATGAAAGCATGAGAGAGAAGGAAGAGTGAGCGGGTGTGCAGGTGACCTCTGACCTGTGTGATGTGGACTGCCGCCACGGGGTTGGAGCAGACCGACGTGTGGCTGGGGGAGTTGGGCAGGGACTTGCAGGGTCCGATGGAGAGCTGCTGCTTCTTCCTGCTGGCCGCCACCTTCTGGGCCACTGCACACACAAACACAGACACACACGTTACTGTTGGTGCAAGGCGCAAGTGATCCACAATCAATCGATTCAAAATGTGTAATTATCTGTGTGTGTGTGTGTGTGTGTGTGTGTGTGTGTGTGTGTGTGTGTGTGTGTGTGTGTGTGTGTGTGTGTGTGTGTGTGTGTGTGTGTGTGTGTGTGTGTGTGCACTTATAATTTCTTGTCCGTTTTAAGAGGCATTGCAATTAATGAGTGAGATTAAATGTTTCCATTGTGGAGATCTTGAACAGACCGAATGAGCTTAGGAGGGAGAGAGAGAGAGAGTCCATTTGTCCTCTTAGCACTGAGGCTCGGTCGCCCAGAAAACCTTCTCATTCGGCAGTTTATCTGCTCTGCTGGACACTTGTTGAGACCCACCGTTATCGTATTTTTTATTCTACCATTACTGATAAGAAAGAGAGAGACAGGGACAGAGTAGGAGAGGGAGACAGAGAGACAGAGAGAGAGCGAGAACCTCCCCATTCCACATGTTGTTCCCCTTAAAGGAACAAAATGATGAGTAGAAATATGTAGTAACTACAAAAATCCCTAAAAATGTTTCCGTGAAATGTCATTGTAGACAATCCTATCCCTAGAGATGCTGTCAGAAGCCATCAGGTGATCTGCCAGCTACTTTGTTATGGCTCTACTCAACACAATCCTTCTTACCCGCATTTCAGTGAACATTTGAACGTGGTTTTCAACCAGTTTAATAGAGTCTTCATTAAGTTTGTTTGATTCAAAAGTGCCATTATGAAGATATGCTTTTCATTCTCTTTGGCGACACCTATCTGACATTTATTTACATGAGAATCCCTTGAGATAGCTGCTTTAATGTTGAATTCGGTCTCTAGACCATCACCACACTACCCTTCACTGGAACTATCAAAAACCTTTATGTCATGTTCAGCACACGGAAAACAAAATTCTGGGGAAGGAGTTAATTCAACACAGCGCCATCTTTAATCCCCTCCCTATTGAACCCAGGAGAGAGTGCCATTGTTCCCGAAGGAGTACTTGGACTGAGAAACTAACGTCTAATCTGTAAGTGTGCTTCAGAGTTCCCTAGCCAGGAGAGAGTTAACTCTTCTACTGCTTAAAAAAGAAAAGAAAAAACCTCACTCCATTATCCCAGTTCCAATAAACAGGGGCCGCACGTCCCCTCGCACGGTCGCCCCTGACGACCAACGCCACCGCGTTAATTGGTCTCGTTAAAGACCCCCGCTTCCCGTTAATGAGCGGAGGGCCGTCGTAAACATTTACCTTCAGCCTACTGGGGGTCCGGGCCAAGGGTAGAGAGGGGCCGAGCCACCGGACTCAAGACGCACTGGAGACTCACGGGGAATGGACACGCTACGATCCTCGAGGAAACTGCGCCTGCGCCGCCATTACAGGCCGATACGTGCAATTATTCGTACGTGTCATAATGTGTGTGTACGATGTGTGTATGCTGGTGTGCGTACGTTTGCATTATGTGCGCATATATTTGTATGCATTATTGTATACGTGTACATGTGTGTACGTTGGTGCATAAAGTATTTTATTATGCCGGACGTTTGCAATTCATGTTAAAAAAAGAAAAAAAATTGTTGAGTCAGCAAAGCATGAATTTATAATTGTTTAAATAATACTATTCACTATTTATAACTGTCAATTTAAGTTGACTGTGCTGGTGGCTACACAACTTGAGTGATGCGAAGCAGTGATGAAAGTAAAGAGAGTAATTGTTGAGAAAATTATTCTTTCGGAGTATTGAATGGACACAATGCACATCCTATGTTGTAAAATTATATCATATGGAATATATATTTCAAAGTTGTAACATTGACGATGGATAAAAGAGAAAAAAATGGTCCCAAAAAGGCATAGCTTAGAGCGACGTGATTGGTGGAGGGGGCCGGTCTGAGACGGCTGGGCCGACCAATGGGGTGCAAGGTCTCTGCGCCAAAGCTGGCGGCATTTCCCTAGCGCGCGACCAGGCTGTACATTACTATGTTAAGGGTAGTTATGATAGGGTCGCGCTAAATATTAACACTGTGCACCTAATGCAATATAACTTCACCCATCAATCTCAGCTCTCCGCTGAGAGGCTGCCATTGAGTCCAATGAAAACGTCTCCGCTTTGATCAGATTTATGGACATACTGAGAGACTACTGGAGGGAGGGAGGGAGGAACCGGAGGGTGTAGGCCGGCTGACAGAGCTGCCCGAGTGTGTCGCCCGCCGTTAAGTTACGGCAAGGGTGGCGACTGCGAGTGACAAGCTAGCCGTAATGACTTTGCTCGACTGCTTCCTATTCTTCTGCTCGATTACATTCACCTGCTTCTTCTGTCTTTCTGTGACGACGGTTGAATGGCTGAAGGTTATCCCTTTTCGAATTGGGAAGTTTGGGCTATTGTAAGTGATGCTGACACTGTTTGCAGGAGGAGTCGTTTTCAATCAGACTATATCTTCTGTCTACGAAGGAGGAAGAGCGAGATATTGGGATGTTTAAAGGAAGGAGAGAAGGCAAGGCAGGAAATGTGAAGAGTCGCTGGTGTAGCGAGAGAGGCTGATGAGAAGTGAAAGGTGTAGATGTGAGGAAAGGAGAGGAGGAGAGGGAGAAAGAGGAGTGGAGAGGGATAGGAGAGGAGAGGAGAGGGTAGGAGGAGAGGGGGGATGAAAGGAGAGGAGGGGAGGGTAGGAGGGGGAGAAAAGAGACGCGAAAAACTATTGGAGAGGAGAAGGAAGGAGAAGAGGAGGTAGGAAAGGAGAGGAGAGGGGAGAGGAGAAAGTGCGGGAAAAGAAAGGAGGGAGTGAGAGAGAATGTATCTGGAGGTCGATAGAGAAGGACAGCTAACCTTTTTCAATGAGCTACCCTACCAAGCCACACACACACTCACACGGATGCTCCTGACACCTCAGAGAGCCTGATGACCCTGGTTAAGTAGGGCACGGGCACACACACACACGCACGCACACACACACACACACACACACACACACACACACACACACACAAAAACAAACACCATCAGTTACATCAGTGCAGGATAAACCAGATACTTCCTCAGTGCCACTGAGCAACGCTATACAACCCATCTTGGACGATCAACAATGGTTGCTGCTAAGCTGTGGCGAAGAGACAGCGTTTAGCATGCCTCCTCGCTCCTCACACTATTACACAACACCCACACCCACTGTTTGTGTGGGGCGCCTCAGAAGGAGTATCCTCATCCGTCCAGACATTTCTCCCCCTCCCCCATCTCTCCCCCGCCCCCCCCCCCCAAACAACTCTCCACAGTCATATCCCTCCTGCCCAATCTCTCCCCTCCTATATCTCTCCCTCCTCCCAAATCTCTCCCTCAAATATCACTCCCTTCCCACATCTCTAATATCTCTCCCCCATCTCTACCCTCCCACATCTCTGGTATCTCCCCCCCCCCCCCCCCACATCTCTCCCCTCCCACACTCTCCTCCCCACACGCTATGCCTTAAAATATAAATAAAACTGAAGACCCCGCCCCCACTTGCTGTTCTGCCGACATGATGCCCACAGACAGCACCTCAGAGCTGCTATCAAAACAACTGGCCGCTAATGTGTCTTAATAACCCCGCACACACACACACACACACACACACACACACACACACACACACACACACACACACACACACACACACACACACACACACACACACACACACACACACACACACACACGGAGGTATGCTAGCAAACAAAAGCAAGTTCAATAATGTTTCACTCATGCTTTAGCGTACATATGGGATACTCCTAGAAATAAACTGTCAAATTGCAAACAATTCTGATCATGTGATGGGATGTTGTCAAAGTCAACGAAAAATAGGCTGTGAACAGGATTTTCTGGCCTTCTGTTGTCTTATTTACACATTTCTGTGACTACTGCCAAGGACTATTTCTTGACGAGTATGTATCCTTAACATCATTAATGATACAAATGCAGCTTTGCATATTTGTATACGTTTGGTTAGTGTGTCCCTGTGTGTGTGTGTGTGTGTGCGTGTGTCACCGTGTGTGTGTGTGTGTGGGGGCCGGTCACCACAGAGGAAGAGACTAGTTTTCTCTGCTTGTTAGCGCGCGCTAACAAAGCACCGAGCCAGGGTGTTCTGACACCAAGGTGACCCCCCCCCCCAGTCAGACAGGACGGGGGCTCGTTTAGCGGCAGGGCTAATTACACAAGCACACCAGTGGCGCATGGATGTCTGATGCAACGTCCAAAAAATGTAACAACTTCACTTCTCAATGCATTAATATTATTTCCTAAAATATCCCTGCTTAGGATTCTGCATGTGGTGTGTTATGTGTGATGTGTGTGTGTGTGTGTGTGTGTGTGTGTGTGTGTGTGTTGATGGCATTATGGCGGATTGATTCATGTAGGTGTGTGCGCTTGCACCGTCTCATGTGTGTGTTTGCAACATTGTCCTATGACACCATATGGGCTGAGAACCAATCAGGGTGGAGGACACTTGAATACACCCAAATAAATCACTCGTATCGTATAAATCACACCATGTATAACGGAATCTGCTTTATACACAATAGGAACTTAGCCCGCACACTACTCGCAAAGACTCGTAGTAAACATCGCATGCACACATCGCACACACACACACACACACACACACCAAAGGTACATTATGTAAAAAAAACGGGGCACAACGCACACATTTAGAAGTACTTAAGAACACGGCGCCGGACAGATCCGGTCTCGCCCTCGTCACTCCGAATCGGAATCCCGTCAAATTAGTGCACGTCAGCGCTTATTTGTCGGACATGGAGAGTCCGAGAACCGTCAGTGAAAATTCACTTTATTATGGAGCAGCTGCATATACATACAGGACTTGAGTGGGGGGGCTTGGGGGTGGGGAGGGGGAGGGGGGGGGGGGGGTTGGCTGCAATTAAGGCCCGACTAGCCGAGCCCGGTAATCAATGGAGAGATTGAGGCTAAGGGGGGGGGTCACGGAATATGCATGTGAAATCAATAAGCAGCACGCTTAGGAACGATTTGACCGTTAATAAATTGTGATTTTATTTTCCAATACAGTCTGGCGAGGGGGGAGACGGGGGAGACGGGGGGGGGGGGGAGACAACAACAAGAAACAAATTTGTGAATGTTGCAAATGGCATTTGTAACATTAGAGATAAATAAATAAAGGGCTGGGTAGAGGAGCGCTTGATGAGCGGCGTGTCAGAGGGTTATCGGACATGTCTGGACGTCATTAATTCAGCGGGAGCGCAGTGGTGCCACGACTAATTATCGTTTAACGGGCGGTGCAGTGTGTCGATGTGGTGGTGGTGGTGGTGGTGGTGCAGGAACACACATCCCCCGTCACCTTAAACCTGGACTACACTCTCTGCGGGCTGTGGTCTCGGGCTCCGCTCCTAAAGGCTGATTATGTGCGCATTATTTATGGTAATGACTGTCGTGGGGTCAGTGGATGGGGCCTCGACTGCTACACACAGCAGGACAGCGCTGCTCTGGTCCAAAGGGAAAGACCCATTAGGGTCCGTTAACATTTTAATACGCACATTGTTTTTTTTGTGTAAGGCGTGTGCTGGATTCTATCGCGTTCGTTGTTTGTGTGTCAATCATTTGTCGATTTATTTTTGTGTTTTTTGCATTTTGTGCGAAAAATCCGAAACGCATTTTCACATACGAGCACAAAACTGTTTGCGTGTATTTGAGCATTAGGCAGGCACTGAAGTGTTTTTTGTGACTAGCATGGGACAAAAACGTCTCCCATATGCCCTCAATGTAAATGTAATGCAAATGTAATGTAAATACTTCAGAGGGCAAGCTATGAATTGCTGAATATGTAAGAGCAAGTGTGTGCTTTTATGCCCAGATTAAAAAGATGAGTTACGATACAAGGTCACAGCCGATAACGACAACAACACAACGCATGGATTTTCTAACCCATTACATCTCCGTAATGAGAGCATCTTCTGATGATGCAACAGCTCCTGGCCAATCACAGTAGGTTTTAGATTCAGTTGGGCGCATTATTGCCTTTTGTGGCTTCCGCAATACTTGTATCGTCAGGTGGATTGGTTTTATTTACATTTTTTGGGCAGAAACCTCAATGTAGGGCACACACACACTAGGCCATCTGTACCGTACTCAAGTACGTTTGCCCCCTAAAGTCTAGCTCGTTTGGCTAGTGTGAGGCTGAGCACACAATCCGTACTACGTGGCCTGAGTACACTTCAGAGAGGTGTGCTCAGGCCACGGTACGGATGCTAAGGAGCCGACACGCGCACACGCACGGCGATGCAACCTGAGCTGCATGACGTATAGTCCATGCGACCCTTCTCTCCCATTAAACAATAAACACGGCGGAAAGCGGTTCACGAGTGTGTTCACTTTGGTGCGATAGCGAAGCTGAGTGTTTGATCAAAAATCCCACGTTCGTCACGGCTTTCTTGGTTCCCTGAAGAAGGCGAAGCAGAGTCTAGACCTCTTTAGAATAATTTGCATACCCCCGAATGTTTTTATTTTTTTTATGAAGGAAGACACCCACATGCAAGAATAAGTTCACGTCTGAGTGTAGGCAACAAACGCAATTTACTATTTACAAGTGCAAAAACGCCAACATATTCGTTATTTTGCCGATCACTCGATTTTCGAAGTGATCAGCCTGGAACTGCGTAGCCGTCGCATTAAAAACAGAATGGAACCCAATAAACTGCCAATGTGTGTAGTTTCCGGGAGGGTAAATTGGGGTGCTAGCTCAAGCAAGCAATTTACCTCGGGCCGTGGAAACGCGCGGACCATGCCGCGAAAAGGCTTGCGTAAAACGGCATATTTGTCAGTGTAAAAAATGCTCAGGGAGAGAGGGCTGTATCTGAGTAGAACGGCTCCAAATCAGCAACAAAGTCAGTAAAGTGCCAATTGTGTTCTCTGTGTTGTTCTCCATTGTTGTTCTACTAAGCAGCGGACGCTTGTTGATGACGTATGACGGAGAATTACGGTAGAAATTTGTTTCTACTCTACTCAATCGTCCTTGAGTACGGTGCAGGGCAACTTTGCCTGGTTTGAGTGCGCCCGTATTCTCTGGGGAAGCTAATAGCGTATTCGCCTATATTGTGTATTCGCCTATATCGTCAACTACATACCAAAACTAATTAAAAAACAACCTCCGAACACATGGACATGGAGCACCCAAAGTTCACCTTAAACGCTGAACCACACAATAGATAAAATCACTCAAACATTGGAATATGGCCCACATATCACAAGACATGGCACTCAGACTTTATTGTATTATCGTGTCAATGCTTCTGAGCGGTCGCTGCTGAACAGAAGGCTGTTTGCTATGCAAGAGGCTAACAAAGGTTAACACAGGCTAACACAACACAAAGCATGCGTGTGTGTAGCGGTGTAAGTGGAACAATGTTTTTATATCCGTGTGTGTGTGTTTATACACAACACATTTACACGCACTTTATGTGAATGCGTGTGCAAACATAAAATAAAAGGTAGAGATAGACACATACGGGCAACAGGCAGTCACACACACACACACACACACACACACACACACACACACACACACACACACACACACACACACACACACACACACACACACACACACACACACACACACACACACACAGCTGGAGGCAGAGCGGCTGCTGGGTGAGTGTGGCTGGCGAGGGAAAACATTAAAATAATCATGTTGCCGCTCGTCAACGGATCCCAGCGCGGCGGATAATTAAAGCGCCTGATTAACGGCAGAGACGCTAAATACAAGAGACAGTGTCACCCAAAATAAGGAGAGACAGGGGGAGAGAGAGACTGTCCCCTGGTCTCGCCCCCCCCCCCCCCCCCCCCCCCCCCCACACACACACACACACACACACTGCACATTTGGAGGAATAATTACGAGGATAATAGGGGGACGTTTAGTGTGAAAAGATTCCTGGTTTTTACACGGTTGAGGGTATCGCGGAAGGGGCTTACGTTCGCGCGCACACACGCGCAGACAGACGGCCACGGGCACACACACACACACACACACATCAGTGGGACTTTTTATAGTTCAACTTTGAATGCCTTCTGATGCTACCTTTGTGTCTCCATGCCTCATTCTTCATAAAGTAATTTTGTTTCTTCGAGTCAGATTGTATTATACATAGCCTACCCAGTTATATTCCTCTTATTTTGCCTTATTTCAAATCCCTAATTTAATTAGTTACAATTTTGAAACACAATAAACTCAATTCAATAATAATTTAGATACAATATTTGGTTAAGTTGTGTTTCAATTGTGACACCGTGGTTAAAAATGGGCAACGAAATATCTGCTACTGGCCGCCTGATTAATCATTATCAGCTCCGCGGTTATCAGTGCTGTCCTGTTGACAAACCACGCAAACGACACACTCGACACTACGCACACACCTCGCCGGCCGCACAACAACCTTTGCTAATGTGCGTACATGCCACACCGCGCTAATTACCAGGCTAATCGTCAATAATCATCGCTAGACCCGCGATGCTCGGGTGGGAACTTGGCGTGAACACAGATAATGAGTCCTGACCTCGGGGGGGAATGGCTGTAATTGATTTGGAACACGCGCTGAAGAAGGGACCCACACACACCGCTTCTAAAGGGATAAATCTCCTCTCCTTACTACTAGTGCTCGGAAGATATGCTAAGCGAATGAGTGGATCTGACACAGAATAAACAGAATATAATATCACGGAAAAACAAGGAAAAATAACTGCGAAGAAAATAGAGCATCAGTCAGACATTATACACGCGATTGGATTCCTGAGGCTACACTGCCACCTGGTGGCAAACCACTGTAGTGCAGCATCATGAGGGTGGGATGTCTTTAGTAATATAGAGGAAGGGATGTTGAATGTTTCGAAGGGGGACAGAAAACATCTTGCACGTGGATGACATCTGTAGAGCCTCGACAGAGGAATAAGGGCATCCAACATGCCCACATAGGGCATACAGGTAAATTCAACCTGAAAGCAGGCAGGCAGACAGACAGAGCAACCTGGACTAGAAGCGTATACCAATATTAAAAATCATATGGAAAAAAAAAAGAAAAGTTGGTGAGGGGTTAAACTCCGATAACGAGAATAATCAAATCCTCCACAGTACAGTATTATCAGGGTTTAATTCATGCGTGGATCCAGCCATCCACGCCTCTATGGGCCTCGTCCGTGGTTCTCACTCTCTCCATTCTATCTGTTCTCCCCCCTCCCCCACCCAACTACCTCCACCCCGGAGTATGATAAAAGTTAATTGCCGGCCGGCTGCAGCTAAATGGCTGAGAGGGTCTCATTCCAGGGGCTTAATTGAGCCGTGATTAACACCGACCGCACAATGGCCCTCGCTGTCCGACAATTTAAGAGATGGGGGGGGGGGTAAGGTCACCTTCCCAGGGGATCTCTCTCTCTACCTCTCTCCCTCTCCCTCTCCCTCCCTCCCTCCCTCTCCCTCTCTCTCTCTCAAATAACGTTGGGCGGCGCAATTAATTTTTTTGCCGCCAATCTGGTTGTGATTCCGTTCTTTACGACTTTAGATAAAGTGTCCACCAGATGTCGATACAAAGACATGTCGGTTTGGCAGCTTAGCGCATTGTCAGACTTCTTCGTCAAAACACCGGAGTCAAAAGGGGAAGTGAATGTAAAACACAGACGTCAAGTCACGGACGTTTTGTGACGGCTCATACTGGCGGTTCCAGCTTCAGAGGTGCTGGAGGACGGCACAGCCCCCTAAACCCCACATCTCTGGGAGACACGTTAAAAACTACAAAACCCAGAGGACACCAAGTAAAGTAACCCTGGGAAGGAGCATCGAAGCAGGCGAGAAGGAATGCCATCCCCATCGAACACATCCAAAATACGTGTATTGCAGACTATTTTAAGGTGTTGACTTTACGATGCATCAACTTCTAAAAGAGTGTTCAGAAGAAAGCAATATATTGATAATAAACCACCAAGAAAAAGTGCCTTTTTTCTCTGCTCCCTCCCTTCCTATGTTTCTCCACCAATGGGAAGTGCAATTCACACATCTGCGATTGACAGGCAAGATGGATTCCCCGAACCAATCAGGGAAGAGATGCCCTGATTGGTCAGAAATAAGCCCGGAGCGGTTTGATTTCGAAATGCTCTCATCCAGAGGCAGGCGCGGTCAGCTAATCTCACAGTGCCTTTCACTCACTCACCGCTATGGCATACATAACAAATTACACTTACTCTTACAGCAACTTTAATACGAGTTCCTCATTAAGAAGGGTCACCATAAAACGGTATGAAGCAGCCTTCAAGAGTCACATGGGCACTTATGGGTAGGGGGATAATGACCATCCTGTTCTGTAAGACCCCTCACGTGACCAACGAATGGGTAGGGGGGGGCACTGACCATCCCGACAGACCCCACACATGACCAACCTAGGGGTAGTGTGGGCACTGATCGCCCCTACCCTGGTGGGTCTGGGTTTGATGTGTGTAGGTGTAGGGGTACAGACCGACTACCCTGGTGGGTCTGGGTAGGGTGTGGGTGTGAGCAGGTGTGGGAGTAGGGGGGAGGTACTGACCGTCCTGGAAGACCCGCTCCACGTTGAGGCCGTAGGTGGCGCAGGTCTCGTAGTAGGTGCAGCGCTTCAGGTCGTTGGACAGCTTGCGCGCGCGGCTGTCGTCGATCACCCGCGGGTTGGCCGAGGTGATGGCGTCTGGGGGAGGGAGGGGACGGCGTTAACACCAAGCTTTAGAGCAGGCATGTCCAAAGTCCGGCCCGCGGGCCAATCTCGGCACAGGGTAATATTTTATATGGCCCGCGGCTCCCTTACGAAAATGTATTATTTACGGCCCGCCAGCCCGCCACCGTTGCAATTTCTCTTTTCCCCACATGGTGGCAGCAGCATTCTGGCGCTAGCCACATCCGCGACCCCCATGACCCTGACCCCTCCCACCCACAGGTAGGCTAATAAGGGTTAGCAATTGCATGGACGGATTCCTACATCATGGCTGCTGTAGATATATGTAGTGAGCAAGCAATGTTTTTACAGGTTAAAAAATAAATCAAATCTTTGGGTTTTATTTTCATCAGTTAATAAATGTAAGTACAACTCACTAGTATATCAGTTAAATCGAACTATACATTTAAGTAATCTTGATTGGGCTTTATATTCAATCAGTTCATAAATGTAAGTACAACTCAGTAGTATATCAGTTAAATCAACTAATAAATTTAAGTATCATCAACAAAAAATGTGTGTTACTTATAATGCTATTTAAGTTTAATCAACTATTGAATTTATGTAGTATTGACTCGAGGTTAAGTTATGTCACCTAACGGTTTCTAGTAATATGGACTGAAGATGGAGTTGAGTCAAATAGCAATATCTTTTTAAGTTAACGTATTGTCTTAGTTGTCTTGACATATAATTTCAAGGCAGCATGGACACTCAAATTTTTAAACATGGACACTCCAACAAGTTCGGGTTTACAGTGTATTTCACACTTCTCCCTTGTGTGGTGTGATCTGGAAATTGTTAGAGACCTATTGTATGTTTATTTTTTTGCATGTGCATTTTTTAATGGTCAAATTGTTATATAGTAGTTAATGATAGTATATAGTAATAGTTAATGAAATTGAAGAAAAGACAATATTTTTATTTGACCGCAATTGTTGTAATAGTTTGTGAATTTGGTATGTTCAAAAAGTAGTCATGAAATCATACATGTCTTCTCAAATTAACTTGGACAGCTATTCCTCAATGCTTGTTCATTGTGCGGTGTGATATACAAGTTGTGAAAGAGAAAAAAAATTATTCTAGCATTTGTTATTGTCAGATTGAAGTCTATTGCAGACTATTGCATATCATTAAATAAAAATGATGAAATGCAATTAATTGGTAAAAAGTTTGGACACCCCTGCTTTAGAGGAACCAGCGGTGGGCGTCAGCGCATGGCTTGGATATGAGCATGTTCACTTATTTGACCCCACAACAGACAAATATAACACACATCATATATATATATATATATATATATATATACACAATCATCAAATTTTGCCTCATTTTTTTTTCCAACAGTAATTTGTTTATTCATATATTCTTTTCAGTTTTTTGTAAACACGATTCGAAATTACATCTCCAGATGGTAACTGTAATGGTTAGAATGCGCCCCTAGGTGGCAGCGAGAGCTCAAGAATGCCGATGAGTAAACCCACTGTGAGTGACTGCGTGGGTGAGAGAGAGGGGGTGAGTTTTGAAGACAAATACTGAGAGAGAATGAGATAAACAGAGAGAGAGTGGCGTGGACAGATTAAGAGACAGAGACACAGACAGAGAGAGACAGAGAGACAGAGAGAGAGAGAGAGAGAGAGAGAGACACAGAGAGAGAGAGAGAGAGAGAGAGAGAGAGAGAGAGAGAGAGAGAGAGAGAGAGAGAGAGAGAGAGAGAGAGAGAGAGAGAGAGAGACACAGAGAGAGAGAGAGAGAGAGAGAGAGAGCAGAGACAGAGAAATAGACAGAGACATAGTTGTGAGGACAGATAGAGAGTTATGAGGAAAGGCTATTAACAAGTAGTAGGATTGACACAGACAGCAAGAGAGAGAAAAGTAAAGACACAGAGATAGACAGACAGTGGTGCGGACAGACAGAGAGACACAGACAGAGAGATGTGTGAGGGGAGACAGAGGCACAGACAGAGAGAGGAGGGAGGACAGACCGGGATACGGATGGAGAGAGAGTTGTGAAAACAGACAGAGAGAGAGAGTGGCGGGGACAGACAGGGAGACGGAGACACAGTCACGGGTGAGTGCCGAGGACGTAGCAGGGCACCAAAGCCACGGACGGTCGCGAGCAGTGCGGCGGTACCTTGCGTGCCCACCAGCACGAGGGGCAGGTCGGCGGTGTTGCGGTAGTTGACCAGGCGGCTGTAGTAGTGATACACCGTCTGGAAGCTGTTCTCGTCCTCCAGGCTGAACACGAAGATCACCGCATCCACCCACAACGCAAACTACACACACACACAAACACAGAAAGGAAAGAATACCCATTGTGAGGACGACACAAGAGCTGGTACTTTGGCACTCAAATATGACGACAATATACAGACAGGGGGCAGTGCTGCGTGTCCTAGCGTTGGTGGGTGTACTGACACGGCGAAGGTCGCACAAGGTCACTCACGACACTTGAACTGGTTAAGTATTGTTCATGGTTAAGCACGGGATCAGCCTCAACAGTTATTTGGTGCCGAAACGCAGGGCATTATGAAGCACATGAACTTGATCATGGGTATGGGTATGGGTCGTTGTTGTCACGGTATCACAGCAAACGATTAAAGAACCGGGGTAAGGCCCAGCTCGCTCAAGAGAGGAGAGAGGGAGCCCGCGAGAGAGAGAGAGAGAGGAAAGACATGCATCATTGATAAGAATCCATATATTTAGTCTAGACATGCTAACTCCATTTTGGTCAGTGTTTAGGATGGAGTACACATCCGTCTTGAGGGACCCTTGCCCCACCCATGGGTGCCACACCTCTCTGACCTACATTGGGAAACTTGTAAAAAAAAAGTAAAACCGGAGTAGAACAGGAGTGCTTTGCGACGGGGCCCCTTTGGGAGGGACCTGGAGGCCCCTGAGTTTTCGGTGGGGTTGCAGTACAGACCTGAGCCTCCGGGGGGCCCCCTTCGTCCCTGATGAGCAGGAGGTGGCTCTGGCCGTCCACCACGATCTCCTTCTTGAAGCGACCGCCTGTGGAGGCAGAGGAGAGGCGGACGGCGTTAGCGGGGCCACACACACAGCGCACAGACTTCACATCACACACCGCTCATGTTAGTCAGATGATGATGGTGAGGTGGTTGAATGATTGGTTAGGTGAGGACGACGAGTGTGTGTGTGTGTGTGTGTGTGTGTGTGTGTGTGTGTGTGTGTGATGTTGAAATCAGTCGACTTCTGCGCCCTGATTGGTCGAGGAGACCACCCGATCGATGATTGGATTTGGTTTTGGGTCAAGTACCAGCAGCGGTTTCCCACGGATGGGAACGCTAGGAATTTCATGTACGCGGCCACACACGCACGCACACACACACACACACACACACACACACACACACACACACACACACACACACACACACACACACACACACACACACACACACACACACACACACACACACACACACACACACACACCATTACGGCTGCTTCCAGGTGAATGTGAGGAATGCGGCTAAACAGGTTAACCACACATTGAGATGACAGGGTGGGTTGTGTGTGTGTGTGTTTGTTATGGTGCAGAAGTGTGAGTATGTGTATATTTTAAACATTCCAGGGGATTCATGCATCTCGAAGACAAAGACCAGGTTGTGTGACCTATGTTCAGAGAGCATTGTGCTCACACACACACACACACACACACACACACACACACACACACACACACACACACACACACACACACACACACACACACACACACACACACACACACACACACACACACACACACACACACGAGAGAAAACATTGTTTTACTCTCTAGTACCAACTCATGTAATGCATCAAACCACTAGGGGACACTTCAAAAGGTCGACAGGACGTACGAAAAAAGCATGACGACTAAAGCCCCTGACCAATAGGTGACCATTAAAGTGGGGACCCCTCTATCAGTGAAGACTATTCAATCAGTCTTGCCTTCTGGTCGCCGGTCCACACTGGGCAACGACCCTGCGCCTGCTCTGAAAACGTGAAAAATCTCTTGACAACACGCCCACCCGCGAAGACGAGAGTTCCGCGAGGTGGGTTTGTATAGAATCTGCGGGAGTCACAACTTCTCTAACGAACCGAGTAGTCACTTTTACTGAAGTGAATGTTTCAAGCACCGTTTTGGCAGGTTAAACAAAAGGACTTGTGGCGCTGGTAAATAGTTCCGCAGCACTTTAAGCCACTCCAAATGACAGGGAAGAGAAGTATGGGTTTGTGTCTGATTGCAAACATTTGAATCCTTGAATCTGAGTCACTTGTTATGGTAACGGGCCTATTGTTTCTCCCTGTTGCCTGTGGTCACCGTTATCACAGATTGCAGTCGCTGTCTCCCCCGCAGTATGCTAGTCCTTCCCATAATACTCTTTCCTGGGGTGGGTGGACCTGGGCAAAAACGCATGTCGTACCACTACACACTACACGACTATCACAGCCGACATCTCAGTTTTTCCCACAATGAGATCAAAATAGTCATTTCAATCATTGTTTTGTTTTTTTTCTGCGAAAGACTCCACCAAAGAACAACAACATTGAGAGCATCCGACTTAAAAAGTTATGTCTGCAGTTAATAATCAATGCTAGGAGCCTAATGATCCGACACTCGTGACTCCGCTCCGGTGGAATGGGCTCTCCGCGTGTTGCACTGGGCCCGCTGTGGGATCCCCTCCGGGGCCCGCGGTGGCTCTGCTGTACTAACATGGATGCCAGGGAACCACAGCCTGTTTTTCCTTTTTTTTCTGGATCGAAATAAACTCTGAGATAATGACTAGAAATGAGGTTTCAGTTTACCAATGCAGCCCGGAGAAAACCAAAGGAATGCACCAAGACACACTGAGCGGTGTACGGCCGCCTACGGTGTGTGTGTGTGTGTGTGTGTGTGTGTGTGTGTGTGTGTGTGTGTGTGTGTGTGTGTGTGTGTGTGTGTGTGTGTGTGTGTGTGTGTGTGTGTGTGTTTCTGGGAGTGGTGTGCGGTGGGGAGCCGAACGATGGTGCGACTGCCGCACACACGCACGCACAATTCTAATTCTGTTGTCAGGCATACGTTACACACAAACAAACATTCTGCTGTTTCCCTCAGTGTGAGGTTACACACACATGCACACTTTTAGTTTTAGCTCACTACTCAGTTTCCCAGCAGTGAGTTTGTGAGGGAAAGTTCAATGTATTCAGGGATGAGAGAGAGACAGAGAGAGAGACAGAGAGACAGAGAGACAGAGAGAGAGAGAGAGAGACAGAGAGAGAGAGAGAGAGACAGAGAGACAGAGAGACAGAGAGAGAGAGAGAGACAGAGAGAGAGAGAGAGACAGAGAGAGAGAGAGAGAGAGAGAGAGAGAGACAGAGAGAGACAGACAGAGACAGAGAGAGAGCGAGAGCAAGAGACAGAGGCAGAGAGCGAGAGAGAGCATGCAGTCTGTCTCATTTTAGGACAGAGCGGGTTTCAGAGAACAGCCACTGAAGCAGGAGGAAGTGGAACATCCTTGGGACCATGTCATAACATGATAACCCACCATAACATGAAACCTGAATAAAAAACAACACACATGCGTGTCATTTGAGTTCATTCCATAAGTCACTAATTTCTAAAATAACAGAACACTCAACAATCTATCAATGTTCTAGTGAACAGATGACTTGATGCCATATCATTGCTATGGTCGTAGTGAATAAATACAATGATGGTACATCACTTCTCCAGTGAAGAGGTAACATGATGGTATATCACTGCTCTAGTGAACAGATAACATGGTGGTATCACTATTCGAGTGGACAGATAACATGGTGATACATCACTGCTCTGGTTATAGTGAACAGATAACATGGTGATACATCACTGCTCTGGTTATAGTGAACAGATAACATGGTGGAATATCACTGCTGGTGAACAGGTAACCTGGTGACATCACTACCCTAGTGAACACCGCCCACTGCAGAGGAAGGCAGAGCTCTCTGCTGCCGCAGTGGAGCAGATGGAGCCAACGCACCGTCAGCAGCATGTTGCACGTGGACGTGAGTGTGTGCGTGTGTGTGCGTGTGTCCACAATCCCCACATGCACAGTGCATGTGGGGATTGTTTCGGTTGGTGTTGATAACAAAATGGCAGGGGAGATGGGGCTGGATCGAGGTGAATAGGTACAGACTAGCGTCACTAGGCTAAGATGGACCAGGCTAGTCCGGGCTAAGACGTGAAATGCTAATAATGCTAACAAAGCTAATGCTAACGATGCAGCACAGCAGCATCGTAAGACTCGGGTTCTGCAGACCTTAGCTCCTGGCACAAACACTCATGGGTGGTGCTCAAATACTAAGGCTAATGTTAGCCTTGCTAGTATATAATAATCATATTTATAAAGTTTTATTATTGTTAACTTTTTCATAATTAAACTTATAATTCTGTGACTCCCTTTTAGGAGTCATTGATGGGGCTAGGATTCTACCCGTTTATTCAAGGCGTGATTCTAACCATCACCCAATTGACTTTGAACTTGTTAACAACGCTGGAACCAGGTGTGCAGAACCCGGTACTGGATTGGTCGGATGGGTGGAGAGATGGAGGGATAGATTGGAGGATGGCAGGATGGGCGAATCAAAGGAAATAGCTGGAGGAAGTCCGTAAGCAAGATTAGGAATAGTTACCTGCGTCCACGTCAGCTAGTTTAGAGTTGCAGCCAAGGGAAGATAGAGAGACAGAGAGAGAGACAGAGCAAATCAAAGATGCAGCCCCAGTTATACATGCAGTCAAAAACCAGCACACAGATCATAGAAAGAGCGAGAGCGAGAGGGAGAGGGAGAGCGAGGATGGTGCGTACGTTTGTGGCAGAGCCTGGAGATTTAAAAAAAGATGCAACAGAGGGAGAGATGGAAGAAGTTCAAAAGTTTATGGGAAACAAAGACACAGAGGGGGGTGGGGGGGGGGGGGTGGGGGGGGAGTGAGCGAGAGAGAAGAGACGTGAGCAAAAGTTTATGGGGGCGAACGATAAACAGAGGGGAAAAGAGGGAGGGTGAGAGAGAGGATGGAGAGAGAGAGAGAGAGAGAGAGAGAGAGAGAGAGAGAGAGAGAGAGAGAGAGAGAGAGAGAGAGAGAGGGAGAGAGAGAGAGAGAGAGAGAGAGAGAGAGAGAGAGAGGGAGAAAGAGAGAGAAGAGAAAGAGAGAGAGAGAGAACGAAGAGAGAGGGAAGAGAGAGAGAGAGAGAGAGAGAGAGAGAGAGAATAAAAGGGAAAGCTTCGGGCAATGATGCGGAAGAAAGGGAAGGTCTAAAAAACAAAAAACGATGGATGGACAGAACAGAGGAGTAGAGGAGTAGCGGAGAGCCAACAAGATTAACAATTGAAAGTATACAAAGTGTCGGAAAAGGAGAGCGACAGATAGACAGGCAGAACGAGAGACAGACTGAAGGAGAGACAGAAAGACAGCCAGAGAGAGAGAGAGAGACCAGGAATAGCCGGCCTGTGAACGGGGTTTCCCTGGTTTGGTTTATTTACTTTACGCGAGTGCCGTTATTTTCTGCAGACTCTTTAATGCTCCACTTCCTTCCTGTTGAGTCGGCCCCTTCTCCTTAGGGGGGGTTGAGGTGGGCCCCACCCACTGGGCCACACCACAAGTCGGCCCGACCCCCCGCCGCCCAGTCTCTGAGCGACGGTGGCACATAGGAGAGGGCCGGCTGGTCCCCATTCAGGCCATTCATAAATCCTCTGCCGGTGGGATTCAGCCCAGGGGCCCCACTGAAGGGGCCCCTGGGCTGAAGGGGCCTTTTTGGCTCCAGCCCTCAAGAGTGCAGACTAAGAATAGCGCTGGCGACAGGCTTCGCGTTACTGTGGTTAACCCGCCCTCTCAAACCACCAACCAACCAACCAATCGAGAGGCCGAGAAACACTTCCGTCCCAATCAACAACCACGAGACTGGGGGCCACGAGACTGGGGGGGGCCACAGGACTGAGGGCCACGTCTACCCCCTTAAGAGCCAGGGCCATGCTGGAGCATTATTCCACGAGGAGACCACGCTGCTCACCCGAAGGGAGGTAGTAGTGAGCGATGGCAACTATTCAGATCGGCGATTTATCTTTTGGGGGGGTGGGTTTGTTAAGGGACCGGCTCGGGGTGGGCCATGCGCTGAATAAAACACGGACATGCCGCTGTTGGCCAAGTATTTGAGGCTATAGAAGAGAGCCGCCAGCTGCTGAAGTTAGCGAAGTTAGCCTCTTGGAACTCCCCCCGATACTGAAGGCCCCACTTTAATTGGTATTCTCAAGACATTTCAGCGTAAACAGGCTTTTACGGGGGGGTTGGCGGGAGTGTTTATAGTGCTTTTTTCGTCCCTGAGTATTATTTTGTATTCAGGCTTTGCTTTACAGCGTTAGCAAACCGTTTCATCAGTTGGCCTTGTTGGCTTCCAGAAGGTAGTCCTGGTGGTCGTAGCAGACATGAATTTAAGTCGGGGGGGGGGGGGGGGGCAAACAGACGAAACATGCTCTGGCAAACTGTCGGAAAAGAAAAAAAGAGCGCTGGCGGGAGCTACTTCTGCTTGAGTTACAGCGCAATAAGGGAACGTATTTTTGCAAACAAGGGGTCCGCGGGGAGCCCCTGTTTGACCGCCTGAACCCCTCTAAGGACGCACACTTTAGAGCATTAGTTCTCAAAGTGCGGCCCGCGGGCCATTGGTGGCCCGCAGAAACATTCCTGGCGGCCCGATATAACATAAAGATGCAAGTAAAAAAAAAAATATATTATTATTATTTATTTTTTATTATTATGTCAATATTAATTTAAACAAAAATATATATATATAAAGAGAAAAGTCGACTCTCTCTAGCTTTCAATTAAATCCTGTTACATTTGTTAGTTTTAATCCGACTGTTCATTTCTTTGAAAGGATGAACATCAGTTTCGTGATTTAGACCTCACTTGACCTCCCTCCCAGATGTCCACGGTGCAATGTTTTTTCCCCCGCTGGGATGCTGATGGCGATTCCCGCCTGAATTTTTTCCTTTGGCAGCCCTCAGTCAAAATTTGGTTTTCTAAATTGGCCCTCAGTTGTCAAAACTTTGAGAACCCCTGCTTTAGTGCTTCTCTCTGAAAAGGCGATGTTTTACGGTTTCGTGCGCTTAGCGAAAGCGCCCTGGGTCAGGGGAAGGGTTAATGAGACCCGAGTTTAGGAGCACAAGATTACATTTCATTTTTTCACCAAACAAGTTTAGAAAGCCACCCTAGCGAAGAAGGCGTCCTGGTGCCGGAACATTTCCAGATGTTTGAAAGAAAGAGAGCTCTCAAAAACATCTGGACGTCTTAAAATCTGACAGGTTGTTTGACATACCGAACGGGTAGATCTGGACCAAAGTCTTTCTGTAGTCTGACTCTTTCATATTGACAATGCACCAAGGGTCCGAATCCCCTCCAACATCTGTTTAGTGATGATTTTGTGTGGATGCGAGTGTACACAAGGCCCCGGTGTTGTGTACTCTCTCTGTCTGAAGGATGCCGAAAAAAGATGCTCAACCTAAATATTTACCACAGTCAATTTCATTTGGACGAAAACTGCTGATCACAAATCAACAAGATGAGTTCCGTGACTTGCGATGAATGCGTTTTTGGGAGAGAGAGGGGGCGAATCCTGGTACGCTTGATTTTAATTATTTCAAATTAGATTGTGTAGGAATAAAACGATGCCGGCAATTCTCTTTAAAAGGGTAGGTAAACCCAATTAATACTTTTTTAAGTGTAAACCCATTGTGTTTGATTCTCCGGAGGTGTCAGTAAACATCTAAATGATGAGCTTATCGTAGGCAATCCTCTGTAAATCATCTTTCCAGAGGAGGGAGATCGAAACCTCTGTCGGTTCTTCTGCTGAAATGCAGATTTATTTACTACTTTCAGTACAACAGGCCATAAATAAAAAATGCCCATAATAAAAAACGCCCATTATAGCACTGAAACGACCAAGTTTAGCCTGCTCAGGTATAATATAGATTCTATTTCACCCCCGTGATTACATAGTTACCCTTCACATAGCAATATGCATACATATTAGTGAGACTATTTCCTAGAATCACTCTCTAATATTAAAGGTGTTCTTGGAGAAGCGTTCTGCAGTGCTAAGTGCATGCTCTCGGGCCCTGTGCTTCACGAGACGATGGGGAGATAAATACATTATGGGATGCCAGTAGCTTCTGGGCCAGCGGGTCTGGGGCCGCTGAGGAGGTCGGGCTCTTCTGCATGCGTGGGAGTTGGCAGAGAGAGAGACGGAGAGAGAGAGAGAACGAGAGAGACGGAGAGAGAGAGAGAGAGAACGAGAGAGAGAGAGAGTTCCCTGAGCACTTTAATATTGGATGAGGAAATATGTTCGCGTTTCCCCGAGGCGTGCCAACGAACTGTCGCAAAGGAATGGCGGGATCCGTAATCTGTTCAAGGAGAGCAGGAGGGAGGGCGAGGATCCGACACTTTTTCCGTGACATGGATTCACCGAACGCGGGCGGTGAGGAAGGTTTACGCATCTAAACACGGCATTAAGTGGGCACCCGGCAATGAGATCCCGGTAAGCCTTGGGTTGCGTCTCTCTCTCTCTCTCTCTCTCTCTCTCTCTCTCTCTCTCTCTCTCTCTCTCTCTCTCTCTCTCTCTCTCTCTCTCTCTCTCTCTCTCTCTCTCTCTCTCTCTCTCTCTCTCTCTCTCTCTCTCTCTCTCTCTCTCTCTCTCCCTCCCTCCCTTAACCTAGTTTAGACGCCGAAGATGGTGTCTCAGGAGGAACACCTGCGCAGTGCGGAGAAATAAGCGGGTTCGTTTTCAAAACCTCCAGAATGTCTTTTTGATGCATATTTTGACGCTTTCTCACTCGTGACATTTCCACTTTCAACCCGGTCGTAAAAAAAAACCCATGTTCAGTTAAATCTCTTCAATGGATCTTCAGTGAAACTGAAGATCCATTGAAGAGACTTGACGGAAGGAATTTGCTTTTCACCCCCGTCATCACTGCTCGCTAAATAAACACTGATCACGGAACACATCTGAAAACCCCAAGTGGGTCGATTGTTGTTCCTGAGCCTGGGAGGGAGAGTAGTGGGTTAACGCCTTGGGCTGAATGGCTAACGGGGGACAGGGAAGTGGGGTAAAGAGAGGGCCAGGCCAGGGCTGAAAGGAGACGCTCAGTGCCGCCCCGGCTCCGCCTTTAAGGACTTTAAGCGCTGCCGCGGTATTTGTCTGTAATCCACTTGTGTTTATGTTAATATGATTGGAGCTTTAGGGTCAGGCCCGAGATGAATTCCTGCACCCGTTTATTAATATTTTCGCTAGGTCCTCTGGTCAGAGGGAGAGGGGGAGGGAGAGAGGTTTGTGAAACAAGCAAAGAGATACAGAGGATAATTGAGAAGTTTAAATAGAACAGAGAAACAACGGACTGACTGAAATCACGGAGAGGAAAGGGAGAGAGAGACAAGACAGAGGGAGACGGATTGTCCAAAAAAGAAAGACAGTAAAAACATACCGCGAAAGGGAGAGAGATACAGACAGACATGCAAGGTACACATAAAGGAAGAACCAGGACACAGACAGAGGTAAGGGACAGACGGACACCTCAAAGAAGAGACGCGCAGACAGACAGACAGCTGGGCTTACCCTCTGGGGACTCCTCCTGCACGTACGTTCCCGTCAGATATCTGTGCACCAGTGCCGACTTGCCACTGGCCAGGTTACCCACGATGCCCTGGGGCAGCAGAATAGACACAAACAGGTTTTTAAACAGGACCAGACCCTCGGGTGGAATATGAATAATAAATACCTCAATAATCACGTTGTGTTTGATGGATCTGTGCTACGTGCTCGAGACAGTCGCTTCTGCCTCCGTCTACGTGTGTGAGAGCCTTTGTGTGTGTGTGCGCGTCCGTGCGTGCGTGTGCGTGCGTGCGTGCGTGTGCAGTCATGTGTCTCTGTGTGTGCTTGTGGTCACATGTCTGTGTGTGTACACGCTGGTGGTTGGCGTGCAGGTGTACGTTGGTGAGCACTCACCACTTTGAGTTCTGGGACGGTCCGACTCAGGGTCCACTCCTGGCTGTTCACAAAGGCGTCTGCAACACAACAACACCTGGTCAGGGGACTGTACAGTGACGCACAACAACACACACACACACACATCAACACACACACACATCAACACACTCATACTTCAACACACATTCAGACAACACAGTGCACACACACACACACACACACACACACACACACACACACACACACACACACACACACACACACACACACACACACACACACACACACACACACACACACACACACACACACACACACGACAGTAAACCGCCATGGCAGCTAGAGAGCAAATCTGTTCCTTGACAGTAGACTCTTGTCAAACCGACGATGGAGTGGGGAGAGAGACAGCGAGAGAGAGGGAGCGCTCATTAGACTTGACGTTTGATTGACAGCAGACTTAATGTCAACGGAGACACACACACACACACACACACACTCGGGTACAATGATGCGCACCCTCCCCTTAAAGGACTCCACCCATAACAATTGTGTGTGTATGCGTACTCTGTGTACATTTTTTGTGTCAGTGACTGTGTACAGTGTGTGCGTGTGTGCAGTGTGTTTTTTTTGTACAGTGTGTTTCTGATAATGTGTGTTTCTATTACAGTGTGTGTGTAAAACAGCATGGGTGTTGATGTGTATATAGCGTGTGTCTATACGTGTACAGCGAGTGTGTGTGTGTGTGTGTGTGTGTGTGTCTGTGTGTGACCGTTAGTGTGTGTATGATTTTACAGTGTGCATCTTCCATTGCCCGAAGACAGCGGGTTCACTGGGTCATGCTAACGATGTAGGGCAGACGACCACATCCAGCCACAACACGGCTGGCCCCAGTCTGGAACGAACAGCCTCCCTTCACAGCCAGGCCAGGCTAGAAGGAGACCCCCTCTTCCAGAGCACTGACTCAATGTTCTGGACGCTTACTTAAACTCCTATTCCTCACACGCAACTAACAGAGATGTTATGTAGAAGTTAAACCATTTGACGCCAACTGCGAGCATAATGTCGACCTGGCGTTAAAGGCGATCAACATGAACGTCACAACCCAAACACACGGGGAGTCCGGATCGCAGTTCGTATTTGTAGGACGGGCCAAACAAGAGGTGGAATCTTGTTGTGTTACAACGGGGCGAAACGCACAGAGCGCGTGCGTAAGTTGTCTGGGTACTTTCACCCGCATTGTGTACTTTGTGTACATTGCGTACTAAGTCTTTCGTACGCAATAATCCCAAAAAACATGATGTCACGTCCGTCCTGCCACCGATGCGGTTTCGGGGAATCAGCCCTCGGTTCTGAAAACACAACGGTTTCTTAATTATTTGGCCTCGTGCCAAAGGATCAACTGAGCAGTGTGTCACGTATTACGTGTCAAAGTGCCTCTTTTTCTCGCCGCTAAAGAAAACTTGAGCAGGTGGAAATTCAGTTAGCTAGTAAAGTGTTAAGAGCTGTTGATCTGTGCTGACCTGTAAAGTATTAAAGACCCCCGCCAGCTGGAGCCACGATGCTGCTTCATAATGAAGCCAGCAGCATCTGCTGTGCCAATGCCCCCCGTCGTGTGTGTGTGTGTGTGTGTGTGTGTGTGTGTGTGTGTGTGTGTGTGTGTGTGTGTGTGTGTGTGTGTGTGTGTGTGTGTGCGCATCTGCTTATGTGCTTATGTGCGTGTGTGAGTGCATGCAGGCTTTCCGTGTGTATGTTTGAGTCTGTTAGTGCGTGCAGGATTTCTGTGTGTGAGTGTGTGCGTGCGTGCGTATGTGCTTCTGTGTGTATGTGCGCGCTTGAGTTTGTCCATGCGTGTTTCTGTTTGTGTGTGTGCGTTTGCGTGCTTCAGTGTGTGTGTGTTACTGTGTGTGTGTTCCGCTTCCTCACAGAGCTGCCGCTTCATTCTACCCAAGGACGTACTTAACGCGGACACACAACCGGTCCTAACCTTTTCTTCTTCTACTTCTTTGAGCTGGGGCAAAACGGTAGCACACACAGACACAAACACACACACACACACACACTTTTTCTTGCCAAGTCCAGACACACAAGAGGCCCTGTTCTTTCTTACCATCAAAAGTCATGTCACATACACACACACACACACACACACACCTCAGAGTGCTTGGTGACCTGGGGCTGGTTAAGTAGGCCAGAGAGGACCCTGACGGCCGGCGATAGAGAGAGAGAGCCGCCTGCTCCATTTAGAACCCCCTGTTAGCCTTTACTAATTCATCAGCAGCAATCTGTGTCAGGCCGACCGACACTGACCCCATAGAGAGAGAGAGAGAGAGAGAGAGCCGGAGAGAGGGGGAGAGAGAGAGAGAGAGCGACAGAATCCATGGAGACCAGTGTGTCTTAAGTAGACTGGTCCGCTCCGTCTCACTAGATGTTGCTTGGAGAGCAGACTAACTAGTGGCCACTGATAACTAGCCAGGCGTAATATCAGAGTGTGCGTGTGTGTGCGCGCGTGCGGGCGTGTGTGAAATCCCCAGTGTATTCTTGTGGTCTGACATCACAAAGGGGGTTATTGTTGGGGGTTGGTGGGGGGGGCTGGGGGTAATCTTACAAATGGCCGCTTGTATTCCCCCCCCCCCCCAATCCAATCCTGCCTGGGCAGGATGTTGATTCAGCTGCTTCCTGTTTTCAGTGGGCCCTCCAGTTCCACCATGACAGCTAGCATGCCTAGCCCGCTGTGCCCGCTGTCTAGCTAACTGCTAACTGCATGGAAAATGCTATTTGAGAAAGTACCTGTGAATCAAAATTTGGGGGGGGGGGGGGCTAAATCCCGGACAGGCTTGACAGCGTATACCTGGTCAATAACCCAGCGTAGCGTTCCTCGCTGGATACCCTTTAAAGATCAAAGTGACCTAAAGCTAATTAGCCAGCAGACAAGTCGCTACGAAGCTAAACTAGCTGACCGGTGCAATACTACAACGCTAAACTAGCCGACCAGTGCGTTGCTAAAAGCTATACTAGCCGTCGGGCGTTGCTACAAAGCCAAACTAGCCGGGGGCGCATTGCTACTTAGCTAGACTAGCTGTCAGGTGTTTCTACAAATCTAACCAGCTTGCACGTTGCTACAAAGCTAAATAAGGCAGCTGGGGCATTATTACAAGCTTAACCAGTAGCCATCAGACCTTGATACAAAGCTAAACTAGGCATCGAGTGGGGCTACGAAGCTAAACTAGCCGTTGAGTGTTGCGTCAAAAGCTAAACTAGTCATCGGCCGAATGGCTCCAAAGCTAAGTTGTAGTCAGCAGGTTAGGGAGCGAGGGGCCTATGCTATGTTTTGTCTCACACAGCTGAGAACGTGTTGCCAGCACACCTGAACATCATTAATCCATCAGAACAAACACACGCATGCACGCACCCACAGACACACACTCACACAGTTGTAACGTCCTTCAGTTGAGGGACACCATTTCCAATAGGACACACTCCTGTATGAACACACACACACACACAAAGACAAACATACACACACATGTCCTGTATAGGAAAGGGAAGCAGCCAGTCAGCAGTGTAAAGTTGTGACTCATTGAAAAGCTGCCATCCAAGCACACACACGATGTACACACACACACACGCACAATGTTCACTGTGATGGACATGTTTGTGCGATCTGGTCCCTTGCTCAGAGCAGATAAGATGGATCACTGAGAGTCTGCTTCATGTTAAACCAGGGAGAGTGACAGAGAGAGAGACAGAGAGACAGACAGACAGAGAGACAGAGAGAGAGAGAGCAAGGGAGTGACGGAGAGATAGCCTTCACTTTCAAACTGCTTAGCCGCCATGAAAGAAATAAAACACAAACACGGCCATGATTGGGTGATGTGAATTCCAAATTGTTAGCACATATCCACCATCGTAGTTAACCATAGTATTCAGTCCTAAACACCCTCTGAATAACGTCACATATGGTGACACACACGCGCAGAGAACAGTGTTTCTTTCCTTCAATGTCAGTGCGGATACGATACAATACAGGATAGCCATTCTCAAACTTTAATAAAATAAGCAGGTGGTTCGGTAGAGATCAGTTCACTTTTATGTGATAAGACAGAGGAACAGAAACAGTAACGAGTGTGTGTACAGAACAATGCGGAGCAAGCAATTAATCACGCTGTTGAAACCAGATGAGACCAATCAGAGTTCTAATACTCCTCCATGTCAACACTGTGCGTGTAAGTGTGTGCGTCTGTCTTTGCTTGTGTGGGTGTCCCGTGCAATAACTTGAAGCAAAGAACGCAAAAGCTAGAGATTAAACTGAGCAGTGTTCTGCAACGAGCTCTGCAGCTCCTGACTGATGTTACACCGTTGTTCAAATCACTGACTCTAACGATGTTTTATGCTCATTACAGGATGGAACATGAGGATGATACGATATGAAGATGACGTCACAAAAGCGCTCGCTCACTTTCTCTCTCCGTCTCACACACACACGCACGCACGTCAGCTGGCCTTGTCAGCCAAAGTGCTGCAGGGTTTTTAGGTATTAAAAATGACGAACAGGGATGGTAGTTAATCTGCTGTTCACATGGGACCGGCCATTATGGAGGAAAGCACACTTTAATAGGATTCAGTTGGAGCATATTTTTAGCTCTCTTTTTTTGTTTTTAATCAATAGCAGGAACCAACGCTGACAGAGGTTGGAAGAAGGAACAGACAGACAAACGGACGGAAGTGGCAAGTGTACTGCTACAAAGAGAAATGGGTAATACTGAAAAGTGATACATGGCCAAGAAAGGGATTAAGAGATAGAAAAGTACGTGTATGAACGTGAGCTTGAGAGAGGAAGAGAAACGGGACACGGCGGCGCTCTAAGTGGAAGAGAAGGAGAGAGTATTATCAGTATCGCAGAGAGAGCTGGCAGCTGGCCAGGACACCCTCAAACAGAACAGTGAGCACATACACCACATACACCAAAGACAATCTCCCCCCCCCCCCCCCCCCAGAGGACTTCCACTGTGGTTTGTTGTGTTACGCTCCGAGGTCGCTGGAGCGGGACAAGGAGGGCTTCCGCCCCTGGGGCGCGTCCCAACACCTCGTCCTCATAAATAAAGCCACAAACATCTGAGGTTCGAGAAGTCCTACAGCTAGGGGCTAAAAATATAATTACATTTATATTGGG
This sequence comes from Gadus morhua, assembly GCF_902167405.1. Lineage (NCBI taxonomy): Eukaryota > Metazoa > Chordata > Actinopteri > Gadiformes > Gadidae > Gadus > Gadus morhua. The sequence continues at coordinate 34,517,707 of NC_044051.1, forward strand.
ACATTTGGTGTAATTGGTCTTTTTTTTTTTTCTTTTTCTTTTATCCACCCTGTATAATGTGTTTACGTATCCGCTACAGTGGTGGCCCTTAGGTTTTGTTTTGTTAAAGAATTATATGATTATCTTTCTTTATTGGGTACCGTGCTAAGAATATGAAAAGTAAGTGCTAGACTTGCTTCGGGCAGTTGAGTGGATGTGGATTCTGCTCTGCAGTGTCCTCGCTAATTGCTATGTAACAATAAGGATAGACAACAACGAGGCAAGGATACCTAGTGAGTGAAATAGGGATGGTTTATGCATTTGATTTCCCCACAAAGGAAAGCAGGACGTTGTTCGGGGATGACCCATCTTAACAAAACGAAATATCCTGACACATAAACAACCAGTAACCGTTTCGGTGAAAGAACACATTATTCATTGTCTTAAGATACCGGAATAAAAAGTGCAAGTAGAGAGAGGGTCAGAGAGAGAAATTCAGAGGTAATGTTTAAATCCAATTCCAAGAACATGTATCTTACAGACTTAAATTTTCAAACGGTAGGACTTGCAAAGGCTTGGCAGACTCGGCTGAAGTCCCACCGTCAGTTTGGCAAGGTCTGGGAGACTGCTGGCTTGCTGGCTGGTGGCTGGCTGGCTGGTGACTGGAAGCTCGTTCCAAGCAGTGCTGCCAATGCATTTATTCGCCCTTGTCCCTGCCCTAGCGGCCTGGCTGGATGTACCACAACAAACAACACTTTGGCTCGGTGGGAACCAGCCGCGACCTGCTGGACCCACTGGGTCGGGTTCTCTGTGTGGCCGTGAACCAGTCGTAACCAGTAGTAACCAGTAGGGGTTTCAACTGCCAGCTGGCAGGTTCTGTGTCCGACACTGATTCTTTAGCAAGACGTCGTAACCTGCGTGTTCTCCTTATGGATGTGTGTGTATTCAGTGTCACATTGGATAGAGGAGTCTCCCCAAAGACTAAGCGGACCATAAACGGTGGTACGAGGTTATCATTTTTTCGGCTGTTAACGTTAAATCCGCCCGGTGTGCAGTAGTCACCAGAGATTATCTCAGCCTAGTAGGGCAGATCATCGAATGTAAATCCCACGTACATAGTTTGATTGTGTGAGGCCTACATTCACACACACCCCCTCCCCCCCGCCGGCCTGCAACATCTGTCTTGTGGTCGTGTGGCGAGGCGCGTCAGATGCTACCGAGCAAGCATAGCCTCTTGTAATGCCTGTAGTGCGTACGTGTGTGTATGTGTGTTTGTACGTGTGTACGTGTGTTTGTACGCGTGTGAACGTGTGTTTGTACGTGTGTTTGTACGTGTGTGTACCTGTGTTTGTACGCGTGTGTACGTGTGTTTGTACGTGTGTTTGGTTGTGTGTGTGTACGTGTGTGTACGTGTGTGCAGTATGAGCTGTACCTGAAAACCAGTTTATGGCTAAGCCTAGAACAGGGCAACCCCAGGCTGTGGACTGACGATACGCAAGCGGTTTAATCAAATAGATGAAAAAGGACCGTCAATCTGTCAGAAACTCAGCCATGTGGCAGTGGTCCTGCTTTGGGAGTTTAAACAGCCCATGACATGGACCCGTGTCTGTGTGGGTGTCAGAGGTACACAGGTGTTTTTTGCAGGTTTTTTGGCAACGAAAAGGACGATATAATTGGATAACAACTGCCAATTGTCGGGGCTTGTCAGTGAAAGGACGCGGTGTGTTTAAAGCCGACGCCCACGACATGGGACACAACCTTTAAGTCAACAGATTAAGAACACAAGACAATAAAGACATTGGCATCTCTCCATTCCACAATTCATTTAATTGAATGACTACAGAAAATGAATATGGTTCTCTACAACCATTGAGCCTATAATTCCCTAATGGACTATTGTCAGTTCAGCTCCCTTCAGGAGTGACATGCTATGGAAGTGACTGAGACGCTTCGCATAAAGGAATAACAACAACATGGCAGTTGACCTTCAGATAATCTAGGAATAAAATAACAGGATCCCTCCTTTCCGGACTTTGACAGCTTGAGATGCAACTGCTGGAATCCCACTCCACAAGGTTTGGTCTCAGATACGTGACGATGAAAAGCAAGAACAGGGTTTGATCCAGAAGGAGGATCAAAACAGTTATGGCCATCTCTACATAATTTGGCTGCACATCACATGCTTTGCTTAAGGATTGTCATAACAGGGTTGGTCACATGATGTGATTCAGGTGCAACATGAGGAGCTGCGGTTGGTCACATGATGTGATTCAGGTACAACATGAGGAGCCATGGTTGGTCACATGATGTGATTCAGGTACAACATGAAGAGCTGGGGTTGGTCACATGATGTTTTTCAGGTACAACATGAGGAGCTTGGGTTGAGCGACGTTCCAACAACCCCCCCCCAACGCCATGGTGTGTACATCAGCAGTCGGTCCGTCGCAACACCTGCCATGCCGCAACAGCCAATTATTGTCTCAGGATTCTCACACGGCAGCATTCCCCCCGCACAGTGGGCAACACGCTAGCTGACAACACGCTAGCTGACAACAGAAGGGCGTACCGACATGTGGCGTTCTGGTGTGCCTCCTGAGAAATGCATGGAGGAGTACACGGTGGGGACGGCATGTCACCAAGTATATCTTAGGTAAGGGCCAGCCCAAGGCCCGCTGGAATCTGTAATTAGTTTGGCTTTTTTCAAGCCGAAACGCTGGCGTTGACTTTGTTGAAGCAAATTAAGTGCACCATTGGGCAGTGTTCGCCACTTTGCGTTCAACTATAGTCAATATGCATCATGTCTTGGGTTATGTTTGGCTTTCAAAGAACAACGAGGCAGGTGCAGACCCCAAACCACAACAAAAACACACAAATGATGGAATAGCACCAAAGAAAAACAATATTGTAGCTCGGTACACAATCGCTGTATTCACAGAATAGGTCAGATCACTAGTAAGGGCCTTAAGTGATTGGATAAGCCCCAGGTCTGATCACTAGTGAGGGGATAAGAGACAGTGTGGATATTGTGCAAGATCCTAAAAGGCACTGCACCTGGCATCATTCTTGCTGACCCTTACAATAGTATTAAAGGATCACACACATCAGATGACTTCAATAAAAACATCCTTGTATCATCTTGGAAGATCTACTCTCTGTAAGCCAGCCATTGATGTGGGATCCATGCAGGTTTTGTACAGCTATGGTGTAGGCAAGAATGGTTCGTTACCATCCCACCACCAGCCCTGCCTTTTTCACCCTGCATTGGCACCATATGGTGCCAGCACGATGAATATGGATAGAGATGTATGAAGCACACACACACACACACACACACACACACACACACACACACACACACACACACACACACAGTAGGACCCAAGCCTGCGGTAATGTGTCTGGCAGGCGTCGATACATCGTTAGTTTGTCACATGCACAGCACACACACACACACACACCAGGACTAGTGCTCTAATGACTCCATTGTCTAAGAAACACCCATTAGGCGCGCTTTACTGCGAGCACGCACACACACACACACACAGACATATCATGGGTATCGCTTTAGGGGAGGGTGTGTGTGTGTGTGTGTGTGTGTGTGTCAGTAGGGGGTTGATAACTCCCCTATCTGTGCCTACTCCGCCTCATCTGTCACGGCTGACACCACATTATCACAACCTCCAACCTCCCCGCCACTATGGCTCCCGACTGTCGATTTTCCTGCACCGCTCTGTCGTTTTCCGGCTCTTGATCGGCGGAGAAAGATGATGGGTTTCTCTTTCGGTGTGTTTACTGCCATTTTATTTGTCGTCTTTGCGCTTGTGGTTGATACAAGCCAAAGTGCGGCTGTATTTTTTTGCTGTGATGTGTGGCAGCAACTTTTGTTTTATTGCCTGTTTTTGTGCATCTTTAGCTTGAGGCAGCTGTCACTATCATTCAAGAGACGTACAGCAGCAAATTGCAAAAGAGAACAACATTTTCAAACCAAACAACCCCCAACAAAACACCCTACACACCCTATATCTCCTTCCCTCCATACCGCCCTACGCATCACCAACATTTAGAAGTGTTGCATTTCACACGTCTGGGATTGACAGGCAAGATGGACTGCCCGATCGGAGAAGGGATGGCCCTGATTGGTCGGTCTAAACTCGAAATGATCTCATCCAGAGGCAGACAACTAGAAACAGATAATCGCTCAGAGCATTTCACTGACGGCTGGCAATGCCATTTCTAACAAAGGACACTCACACAAACGGCGTTTCTGCCTATCCGTCTGTATTATCCGAGTTGAACCCTGACACGTTGCTAATGTGAGGACCGGGGCGTGCACCGCTGCTCCTGAACACTCCTGTCTCCAAGAGTGCGTGTGAGATAAGCATGCCAACTTAAACCTGTCAGACAAGGTGAATTTGCGATAAACACACACTCGAGCAGCTTGGTTCTACAGAGCCGCAAACGCTCATCAACACACACACACACCACTGGATCACACCTCGAATGCTGCACACAACAAAAAACCAACTGGATAGTGACTGGCGCAGTCGGAAATTATGTCTGCCACCTTTGCCCAACTGAACCCCTTTCAGTGTGTGTGTGTGTGTGTGTGTGTGTGTGTTTAATAAAGCAGGGTTCTGGGGTTGTTGCCCAGGGCTCCAGTCTGTGCCATTGTATCTTTCACAAAGACATAAAGACGGGGCGAAATGTCACACCAATAGATGGTGGATAGAGACGGGGACAGGAGAGATAGATATAGAAACAGAGAGAGAGACGGGGAGAGAGAGAGAGACGGGGAGAGAGAGAGAGAGAGAGAGAGAGAGAGAGAGAGGGAGAGGGAGAGGGAGAGGGAGAGGGAGAGGGAGAGAGAGAGAGAGAGAGAGAGAAGAGAAGAGAAGAGAGAGAGAGAGACGGGGACAAGAGAGACGAGAGAGAGAGAGACGGGCACGAGAGAGAGAAAAAGCGAAAGAGCGAGACAGAGAGACACAGACAGAGAAGACGGAAAGAAAGGGGAGTGACATAAGGAAAGGATTTGAGGGAGTGGAAGGAGACATGATGGTAACAGCTTGCGGTGGTCCTTTCAGGGGGCAAACCTGTCACCAGAACAGCATGGGGCGGTCTGCACATGACTGTACTAGCGCTGAGAAGAGGGTGTGCTGGTGTATGGAAAAACGCTGGATAAGATAATCGTACATCTTCCATTCAAACAGTGCCAACAGTGATGTCATCGGGTATTGATAAAAGCATATCAGATAATACATCTATTCAGCTGCAATGAATGTTCATCCTATAAACATATTTTGTCCTGAAGGTTACATCCAAACCATTGAAAACAGCACATTCTGTGTGTTGTGCTTGACTCCGGCATGTCATCATATTGCGGCTGCTACTGCTGCTGTTGTGCTTCATGAACCAGGTATAAACTCAATTCGAAAACTAAAGTTTCCATAACTTTCCTTTTGGTGCAGAACACATCAACAACCAGACGGGATGCGTGATACCGTGCTGTCTTCTAATGCAATGTAGGGGAAAGTCTTTCAACAGCTCTGTGATCAGATCTTGGAACAATGAAGTGAAGGGAAGGAACGGGAAAATGGGTTGAGATTTGCATAAAGGCTTTCATGTGCACAAGGAGACTCGCACAAACATGAGTAAGAAACATGAAATGTGTGCAGAGAAAAATGTGCACTTTTTCATTGCAAACTCAATTGTGCACATATTAAAAACATAATAATATATGTATGCCTTGGCACGCACACACAAACACACTGGCGCACGCGCGCACACACACACACACACACACACACACACACACACACACACACACACACACACACACACACACACACACACACACACACACACACACACACACACACACACACACAGGAGGCAGAACCACTAACACAGAACCAACAGTCATCAATCACAGGTGTGGAGATCCGTCTCTTTGGGGGGGTTGTGGGTGTGAGTGTGTGTGTGTGTATGTGTGTGTGTATGGGGATGTGTGCGCATTGGGGGTTGTGTGTCAGCGAGTGTGTATGTATGCATGTTAAGCAGGATGTGTTTAGTTGGGCAACGGACAGAAGCTGTGTGCACGTCTGTTTGCCGTTTAGACACTCATTTGCATTTTTGTGTGCAGACTTGTGTGTGTCTGTACGTGTGTGTGTGTGTGTGTGCCAATAGAGGGACACCTGGTCAATGTGATTGGAATAACGGCCCCTAGGGGTGACCAGGATGTCATAACAGGAACAGGAAGGGGTTCGACCAACCGCTGCTGAGCTCAGACAAAGAGGCTGTGTTTGATTGGCTGAGGGGCAGATGAGACTTTCACAGTGGGGCTGATTGAGGGGAGATAAGACTGTGTGTGTGTGTGTGTGTGTGTGTGTGTGCGCGTGTGCGTGTGCGTGTGCGTGTGTGCGCGCGCGCGTACGTACAAGAGAGAGATGGAGGGCGAAACACAGTCAGACAGACAACTCTGCTGGTGTTTCATATTTTGCCTGATATAGACCTCCCAGTCACACACAATAAGCCCAGTGTATAATTTGCTCGTTGTCATTCTGTGTAACAGCCAGTGACAACATAAACGTGTACGTGATGCCGTCGCCACTTCAGCTAATGTGCCATAACGTGTGCGATGTGAAAATAATCAATTATCCTTTTGTATAATTCATCCACATTGAACTAGAAAAAGCCTGGTTGGCTTTCAAAAGCAAATATCTGTTTATTATATCGTCATCATCATTGTAAGAGATCTGTTTGGATGCTCGTTAGAAAAAATATCACACTTCTAATGGGATTCATGATGCCTATATTTTCGTTGGAGAATCTGCAAGATGGAAATACCCGTTCCAGGCCCTCATGAATGCTACGGCTATTAGAGACTCTAAGTGCTACTGTCCTGTAACAGAAGCTTCTTCAATCCACCATAGGAGCCTGTACAAAGCCACACTGTAATTAAATGTGACCATTGTTCGCAACGCATAGATAACCAGAACGCCTACTGTAGCCTACATCTTAGTAATGACCTCAATGTCAGTCATGTACTGAATGGAAACTAGCACGGAGAGAAAAAACAAGAAGCGTTCAAATGTTGATGTTTTGATTGCCCCGTGTCACAGCCAGGGTGGAACTTCCTGACGCGCCGACGACATCACTTCCTGTGTGATGCGCCCGAGACTTTCCACCAGCGGTTGCGTCCACCCAAAACCCGTCGGTGGGATCAGGGATGTATGGGAACTCTTTTTTAAATTGGCGGGGCTCTTTTTATTTTCGTTCCAGTGAAGATTTCGAGGAGCAGGTAGACAGGAAACAAGTCAAGGGTAGACAGCCTTCAGCACAGGATGCCCAGGAAGTGCTTCAAGTGTCGGCGGGACATAAACACTATTTAACGATGTGCGTAAATATCAAGTTTCCATTCACTTCACGGGGTCGTTGGGTTCGTCTGGGCTGACCTTTGACACCGGGTAGGCTGCGTGCAGGAGGTCCGTGCTCAAACAGTTGAGTGTTGAGCTATTGGTGTTGGGTTTCGCCTCGTGTGTGAACTCTAGTCTGTGAGTATGTGTTGCAAATTGGTAAAATAACAAGTCAAAGATTGAAAGGTTCGGCTATCAGTAGCAAAGCCCTCTCAAACTAAAGTAATGCTTATCTCCGTGTCTGATAAGCATAGTGGCCTTAAAATGAGATTCCACTGTTACATGGTTCTACCTTAGATCCCTGCCTGCCTGTGTTTCCTATTATAGAAGGTGTGCAAATTAACCGTAATATTGTATCGCAATTTTTGCAGAATTGCACCATTCAACGAATCACATTTCAAATCGTATCGGCACTCTAAAACCCTTATATTGTATCATCAGGCTCCCGACGGAAAGTAGCTATCAATGTATATACATACATTTACATGCATAACATATGTTACTTGTGACATACAGGGTACACATCAACGGTAACGACCCCTGAGATTTACAAGTCCACAGAGCCGTGACCCAAACACGGCCTCTTATACTGGGGTCGCGGATGAAGCTGTAGCTAGCTGTCCAGGGCGGCCGCGCGGATACTTTAACGACAGCTGAATGGCATAGCGGTGGGCTGTTTGCGGCTAAGCATGTAGCCTTTTCAACCAGCGTGACCATCTCCATGGCATAGCGCCGGCGGCGCCAAGTCGGGCTAATCCTGGTGGGACTGTAAGCCGCGGGCCTGAAAGCCGCGTCCCTCGCGGCTAACGCTAGCTCCTGGTTTGCGCGCCGCACGCAGCGCAGGAGATGGGAGGTTAAGGGCTCCCCGGGGACCAGGCAGGTCCGACCAGCTGTTTTGCCTGTCTGAGGCCAGGGGTAAGCTGGGGTAGAGCGCGCCAACGGGTACCACCCGTGGAGGGAGCCGAGGGACGTTTGGAAAGGCACCAGCGCAACTCAACTGGACTGATGCACCGTAATAGAGAGTCAGTCTCTCTCTCTCTCTCTCTCTCTCTCTCTCTCTCTCTCTCTCTCTCTCTCTCTCTCTCTCTCTCTCTCTCTCTCTCTCTCTCTCTCTCTCTCTCTCTCTCTCTCTCTCTCTCTCTCTCTCTCTCTCTCTCTCTCTCTCTCTCTCTCTGAGAGCGAGCAAGCGAGCGATGAAAGAGGTAGACACTGAAGCACAACAATGGAGGCTCGACAACAGAAAAGAGGCCGCGTGTCACCCTGATTACATGCCTTCACGTCAACACGGCACACACATACTTTACTGTTCAGACAATAGCCCAGATTATGGAGACTCATTCATTCAAGATTTCGCACACTCCCCCTGCAAACAGAGTAGCAGCCCCAAAATGTTATGTTTCAAGGTCAAATCCACTGGAATTCCCATAATTCACGTCTAACCCGCGAGCCAAACGGAACGGGAAAGGTGAAAGATCAACAGGCTGCCTTCTGTCAAGAGACAGCAAAGACGACACTCTTCTTTTAATCAATTCATGTCATTTCCTGCTTCAGGGTTAACCCTTACTTATACCTCGTTTTTAGTTTTTAGTGTGAAGATTTAAACCACGAGAAGAAACCCCAGCAATGATGAAGTTCGCCTCAGGGGAAAAAAAACAGACGCACATCAAGGTGAAAAAAACAGAAGCACATCAATGGAAAAGGCAGAAGATTCCAAGCGTCTCCCAAAAGGGATTGGGACCGGGGCCCCAGCAGGGCCCAGTGTGTCCCAACAGAACACAGAGACAGCTGGGTTCCCGGTGCCAAGCCCAGAACCAGAACAGTCTGTCCGTGAGCAACGCCAGAGCGCTTGTTCTTCCTCTCCGTGCGTCACCTGCTGCTGGGGAGACGCACGCACACACGCACGCACGCGAACGCACACACACTTTGACACACACACTTTCTGGTCTGTGTGGCTAAAAGCCACACAGACCAGTCATCAACGCTTGATGCCTTGCTCTATGCACCAAGCCCAGGTAAGGAACGGTACCGCCTGACTTTGATCACATCGTCACAAGCGCACGGGAACCAAAACATGCATACGCAGACACGCCTGCACTGTTAAAACACGAAGCGTGCGAGCCACGTTGTCCAGGCACACAGGTACACACACACACACACACACACACAGGCTGCATAATCATGCAAATATCCTCCGGCACACTGACCTAAATATCTGCCTTTTAATCATGCGAGTTGGATCCCCCGGTCCCTTGTTTCATAACGGTGAGAGCCCTAAAATGGATTCCTCGTTTCTAATGACATCAACTTCGGGGGCTGATTGACACACGGAAAACCGCACCCCGACACATAGTCAACACCAACCCAGGGTGAGGCTACAGTCTCTTATGTTAGGCGGCGCAGGCGGTCGCTGGGTTTAGAGGCTGATGTGATCAGCGGCGTGGTCCTTTTTCCACCTCATGTTCCCGTCGCCGTTCTGATCAATGGTCAATGCTCCAACCCAAAGCCCCGGTCGGCGTCCTGTTGTTTGGTGGGCAGGGCGAGCGCCAGAGGGCTGGCGGTACAGTATCAAAGCGTGTTTGTGACACAGCTCGGGTCGGTGAGGGACGGGTCGATGCCGATCGGTTGGGACAACAGAGAGCCTTGAGTAAATACACAACAACCGTTGACCGTAGCAACAGTTAACTTTGTCTCAACTAAAGACAAGCTAAAGCTTAGAACTTTAGCTGGTCTAATCCTCTAAGAAGCCCTCCCTCGACTCTAACCTCCTTCAACCACGAGTCTAGCCATTATTCTGGTTTGCTCGCAGTAAGGGGGGAGGAACGTGTAGCTCACGCACCCAGGTAAACACGCAATTGGCGAACAACATAGCTACAACGCGCATTTGTTTGCGTTCCGTTTGCGCGTTTAGCCAGCCGGACCAGTACGGCTCGGTCCATCTCTGTAGGACTGTAACCGGCGCGGGGCCGGACGTGTTGGTGTTGAGCTCTGTTACGTCAGCGTGTGACTTGGTCCTGTGACAGGGGTCAGCCTTATGCAAGAGCTGCCTCCGCCAATGGCGGCGCGCTGGGATATACATAGCCCTGACCTGCGCCGGCCCGGGCCTGCTAGCGGCTCATTCATAACGTTAGCTCTCGATGCTGCTGCGGAGTGGGGGTTTGTGAGGTAGCGAGTGCGACTCGACTGGCCCTTCATAGAGAGCTTACTGAGCCGGCCCCCCAGCTGTCACTCAAACCGCACACACATAGAGCCCCACACACACACACACACACACACACACACTCACGGTCCAATTTGCTGCAGTTGTGGGTAGTCTAGAGGGAGACGAAGGGTGGGGGGGACGGTGGAGTGAACACGTAGTGGCAGCACAATGTTAAGAGGAGGAGGGGGATTCACACACACACACACACACAGAGGCCATCCACACATGCTCTTTAACCCTAGAATGACCTGGGACAAGGGGGAGGCAGAGCTGGCTAATTACCACAATGAGAGTCAGTGTGTGTGTGTGTGTGTGTGCGTGCGTGCGTGCGTGTGTGTGTGTGTGCGTGTGAGAGAGAGACAAGGAGCAGGACAAAGAAACAGCCTATAACCCAAGAAGCCTTCAGAGGACCATAGTCAGACAGGGGAGTGAGGGGGAGACTATGGGAACACTTAACATTGTTTTATTGCACATGCTTGTTTGCTTTGGCAATGAGCTGCATTTTCATAGCACGGGTGAGAGAGAGAGAGAGAGAGAGAGAGAGAGAGAGAGAGAGAGAGAGAGAGAGAGAGAGAGAGAGAGAGAGAGAGAGAGAGAGAGAGAGAGAGAGAGAGAGAGAGAGAGAGACTCCCTAGTCACGGCTCATTTACCACCCCACCCCACCCCCTCACATATCACGGCCGGATGCAGCATAATGCTGTCTGATGCTGGGGTTGTTATAAATGCAGCACTGCCTTGGCAACCGAGTCTCCATTAAGCAAACCACATGATGGTCGAAACCCCCCACCACACTGCCATCCGCCATACCTCCCTCCATCATTCACTCCATCCAACGGCCCTCGTAGCTGGTGTCCCCGTGTGTGTGTCTGTGTATGCGCATACATTCTTCTCCATGTGTTTTGCATGGCAGTGGAACCGAGAATGAATGCAGCACACAGTAGTTGGTTAATGTATGCGCACAGAGAGAGAGGAAGAGAGAGAGAAGGAGCCAGAGAGAGAGAGAGAGAGAGAGAGAGAGAGAGAGAGAGAGAGAGAGAGAGAGAGAGAGAGAGAGAGAGAGAGAGAGAGAGAGAGAGAGAGAGAGAGAGAGAGAACTGTGGAGCGAGGGAGAGATCAAAGACAAGAGTGAATAAGGAGCTTTCTTCATCTTGGATAGAATTCAACCTAACTATCGTGTGTGTGTGTGTGTGTGTGTGTGTGTGTGTGTGTGTGTGTGTGTGAAGTCCCTCCTCGGGGGAGGGCGGGGGGGCTGCCTTTTGACATGCATGTAGCACACGTATTACTTCTGCATGGCTGTGGAAATAGGTCACACGCCCACATACACACACATAAACAAAACAGAGACGCACACACACGCACATACACACTCTTCTCTTCATTTAAGACCACATGGACGGACTGACTTCCTGGACTAATCTCGAGCCACAGTCAGCAAAGAGTTTCGGGGTCAAATGTCAAGTCCTGTCCAATCTAACCACCCACACCCACCCAGTCAGTCAGCCACACACAGTGCCGTCAAAAAGGTGCACTGGACCTGTTTGTTATGGGTGCATTTATATTCAAGATACATTATCGAAATAATGATTATGACATAAATAGTATAGTCATGTTTCACGGTGTGATTGTACCACGGGAAGATGAGTGAAGTGGCTGGTACGGCCGGGGTGCTGCGTGAGGCAGAGCTGTGAGTCCTCCCGAGGGCAGTGTACTCCGCCGGAACGCGCCAGAACAACTGTGCGTTACACCAGAGTGTTCCTCCGGGGTCTCCCCGTCAATCAATGTTGATGCATTATCTATATTAGTGTTATTCAAAGTTACTGTAGGTACGCTTCAAGAGCTATTATACAATGACTCGTATTACTGAAGGTGCTACAGGTCAAATCGAGGGGCTATTATTGGAGATTTATTTGATACAAATGGCCTAGCCGTACGTCAACTATTAGTGAGTGAATTTCCTAGTGAGAATCTCATTTTGTATTTGACTTCGCCATCTTCGCCAGCTCCCGCTTCATTTCTGACCAATCAGGGCATCTCTTCCCTGATTGGTGCGTGGAATCCTTCTTGCCTATCAATCACGTATGTGAAACGTTGGGTGGGAGCAGATTTGGGAGGGGACCTTCTTTTGTCGGTTTAGTTTTTGAAATATCGGTCTCTTCCGCTCTTCTCTGCTCTTCCTCTCTCTCTCTCTCTCTCCAACTCTTGAATCATAACTACAGCAGCTTTGATAATAACTCAGTCACACAGTGCTTCTCAAGGCACACAGGGCCTCACAGAGCCAGTGCGGGGGTGTAGCATCCACCTGGGTGATGCACGGTCGGCCGTTAGCGGCAGAACACCCGCCACCGTGCTAGCCAAGTCACTAGCACGGTAGCGGGTGGCGTGCATCACCCAGGTGGGTGCTACTGGTCTATTGAAGACGGGGGTGGGGATGTCCCCACATCCCATAGTAATAACAGGGCCAGCTTGTTCCTCTTTAACCACACCACACCTGCCTGCCAGAAGACATTACACCATCAGTGAGTGGGCAGAGGAGCTGTCAGGGCCGACCGCAGATTGGACCGGGAGTCACTTCAAGGGGCCCCTGGTATTCTTGGAATGTGGAAGCCGGGGCTGTCGCACACACACAGACACACACTCTCGCACAAACACACACACACACGAACATCCCCCATTACCAGCTCCTCTGTAATAGCCACTGCTGTCATCAGGGTCGCACTAATCTTGTGGTCTAGAAAAGCTGCTCTTAGTTTGTGTGGTTGTGAGTGTGCACGCGTGTGCGTGCGCGTGCACGAGTGTTGCATGTGGATTCCAAGGTGCTTCGCTGGGATGTTTGCCGTCTGAGTGGACCGAATGCCGGATGGTCAGCATGTGTGTGTCTGTCTGTCTGTCTAGGCAGGCCAATCAGTCTATTTGTGTATGTCTGCCCATGTGTGTGTGTGTGTATGTGTCCAGCGTTAGTCACCTTGAACTTGCACTTTATTTTCCGTCTGTGGCCTAAACAGCCGGCAGATGTTGGTGTCCGGTTTATGTAGACACGCTTCGTTGACCCCAGACTGTGGGGTCAGACTATGAAATTAAACTTGACCGTAAAAATGTGATTTCAGAGCTACTATTTGAGTGCAATTCGTTAGGAATGACCATCCTTCAGCAATCAGCGAGTGAAAAGCTATGTGAGAATATCCCTTGACCTCACCCTGCCTCTGCACGAGGCCTTTGCGGTTCAAACTGCTCCTGGCTCCTTTTCCCCACCAATCAGGGCGTCTCCTCCCTGATCAGAGGGTTCTCTTTTAGGGGGGTTGCTCTTCTTCCCATTCCTGCTCTCCTGCATCGCAACTCTCGAGCACTGGCTTCAGCCCCGTTAACGACTGCAGGCACGGGCCAGGCTCATCATTAAGGTGCAGGGTAGAGAGAAGCGGGGTGACCAGTTTGACAGTTTTACCGCATTCAGACGGGGCCCAAGGGCGCTCGAGCGCAGACACGTTGCCATGAATAAAAAACACAGCTGACGAGGTGTGGTTTGGTTGGGGGGGGGGGCAATCTCTCTCTCTCTCTTATTGTCACTAGGGTGTCCGTCTGTCTGTCTGCAGTACAGTACGCGGTGACTTCCTCGTTGGCGTTTTCCAGAAGCCTGTTCACCAGCGGAAAGAGGATGTTTGAGGTGTATGTTTACTTGTGCGTGAGTGTGTACATGCATGAGCTATGCCATCAACGGCAGAGTGACACACATGCGTTCCTCTATTGAGCCCGACTTGCCTACCGCCTGATTAACAACTTCTAGCGAGAAAGAGGTGTAACCGCCGTTAAGTGTAGGCATTTGTTTAAAATGTTGGGAGTTTTTCTCAAACACACACCTCATTCTTGAGAAATCCTGCTCTCACCGGTGCTAAAATAAAACGCACTACACGTCGCAGTTTCTGTAGCCTGTAAAACAAGCTAAACTTCTGCACAATTACGCGCCCTATCTCTTAAACGGCAATTAAATAATGTGGTATGTGAGCAATAATTACGTTAACTACAACATATGCACAGACTGGATTCGTTCCAAAACGTACAGGGGAAACACAATCACCAAATAAAGACATGAATGCTTGCATTGTGGGAACCGTAGTCAGTTGAAGAGCGAACACTAAGCAGTAATAAGCTGTAGTAGAAGCCGGTTTTCTAGAACAATCTTTGGAGGACCTCTCACACTGGGGAGGGCCCTGCATGTGGTGGGCAAACAGTTTATTTTACAACCGAGAGAGTATCACCGCGGTGCGTGGGTTTTGGTTTGTTGGGTGTACTCTTTCACCGACTACAGACAACGGACCCAGCTTGACATCATATCTCACTGCGGCAAGGGGAGGAAGGAGGAGAAGGGGCGGAAGCAGAGAGGCTGAAGTAGGGCTCTGCGCTACCGTGCCTTACAGTGGTGGTGGAGTGAGCTAAAGAGACACGGGGGAAGGCTAATGAACGGTAAACGACGCAGGCCGGCCACTGGCCCCAGCGGGATCAAACACCACCCGCCTGTCAAGATCAAACACCACCCGCCTGTCATGAACAAACACACACGCACACACACACACTCAAGTACACTTGAGAAAGGAGCCTTCCACAGGCGAGAGGCAGTGTGAGAGGACTTGAGACCGACATGTCGGTGAGACGCCGATCTATCAATCAATTCAAACAAAGGGCTGAGGAAAACGAGTGCAGCAGACGAATCAATCAGGGGGAAAAGATTGGGCCCGTTATCAATCCCGAGTTTGACTGAACCAGGAACGATGGGAGCTCTTGCAGAGCTGCGGTAGAGACAGACAAGACTTAACATAACTTGTTTTACTCCACCTATTTCACCATAATCTACTCATTTACATGTGCGAGAGGGACAGAGAGCCAAAGACAGAGAGAGAGAGAATGACAGAGAGAATGACAGAGATAATAACAGAGAGAGAGTGACATTAGACAGACAGACAGACAGACAGACAGACAGACAGACAGACAGACAGACAGACAGACAGACAGACAGACAGACAGACAGACAGACAGACAGACAGAGAGAGAGAGAGAGAGACAGAGAGACAGAGGCAAAGACGGAGACAGAAACTAGAAAGCTCCAAAACAAAAACAGGGACAGAGTAGGGGCCGGGAAGCCAAGACCCCCGACCCCACGTAAGGGAGCCCCCCCGTTACCGTGCGTCGCCGCTCCGTTCATGCTCTCCGTGCTGGACTGGGACAGGAAGGCTCTCCGGGTGCGCCGCAGAGAACGCTCCGCGCCCACGGGGCTGCCCACGGGCGACCCCCCCTCTCCGCCGCCGCCGCCGCTACCGCCGCTGTCCCGGCGGGAGAAGATCCCGCTGAAGAAGCGCACCAGCCGCTTCTCGTGGCCGCTGGAGCGCCCGCCCCCGCCCCGCAGGAGGTGGAAGGCGCCCAGCCCCGTCCCCCGCTCCCCCTCGCCGCCGCCCCCCTCCCGGGACATGCGCTGCAGGTCGCTGTTGTCCAGCGTGCGGTTCTTCCCGGCGCGCGCGCGCTCCCGCCGGCTCAGCTCCGTGGCCGACGCCGTCTTGCTGAGCACGGCGCCGACCTCCAGGGTGCGGCTCTTCTCCCGGGGCGGGGCCGCCGCCGCCGCCGCCGCCGCCGCAGCCGCGTCTCGGGGCAGAGACGACGAAGAGGGGGCCACCGAGGAAGAGGAGCTGGAGGGAGGGGAGGAGGGAGAGGTGGCCGCGAGGAAGACGTTGTTGTTGCTCTGGTCTCCGGCGGCGGCGGCAGCGGCGTCGGAGGCGGGGCCTGCGGCGGCGTGGCGCCCGATGCAGCCGGAGCTGCCGTGGTGCTTCTCCTTGGACAGGGCGCGCAGCCGCAGCATCTCCACGCCCGTCCAGTGGCGAAAGCTGAAGCTCCGGCGCAACAGCCCCGGCTTGCCGTCTTGCGGGGGCGTGGCCTCCGGACTGGAGGCGCCGTTCTCGTTGCTCCCGGAGTCCCGGTCAGACGCCGGCGGTGACCGGGGCGAGACGACCTCGGCCATCTTCTCCTCTGTGCTTTTAGCCTTCAGGAGTCTTTTCCGCTTTGGAGTGCTGCCGTTCTCGGTGGGGGACGGCGTCCCGTTGGCGTTGGCGTCCCCGAAGCCCCTCCCTCCCCCCTGAGGTGGGGACACGGCGGGCGGCGTCTCGGCCAGCGGGCTGGTCGCCGGCTCCCGGGCCTCCTTCTTGAAGAGGTGCTTCCGGGCCAGCTTCAGCCGGCCCAGCTCCAGCTGCCCCGTGCTGAACGTCCGGAAGTTCCTCATGCGCCGGTGCGACGGCGAGCTGAAGTCGTCCGTCTCCTCTTCCTCCACCACCTCGCGCAGCTGCTCGAGCAGCGCGCCGCGCTTCCGCTCGGAGGAGCAGTCGCGTCGCGCGGCGGCGCACGTCTTGGCGTTGTCCGGACGGCGGCACGGCGCGGGGCTAACGTCGTTGTCGTTGTTGTTATTGGCGCTGGTGCTCCCATCTTCCGCGCTCTCCTTCTTCACCAGGGTGAGGGAGATGCGGTACACGGTTTTCCTGGTTGGCGTATCGCGCTCCATCGTGTCCTCGCTGGTGATAAGTTGCATTCTTCACCGACCCAGCAACGTGGACCGTGCGCAAATATAAATAAAGACTTTATTTAGGTTTTTTAACGCTGCAAAACGTTCCGAAGAAAACAGCGCACGGAAACGAGCAGCATGAAGAGGCGAGGAGACAGTTGGCACTTCAGACTATCCAGATGTGCGGAGAGAGAGAGATGGGACTCAGTCGCCGGAAATACATTCCAGTTATCCCAACGGAATTTTTTAACTGGTAACAAATGAAACACCCACACGTCCGTCCTCTCTGTTTAAAACCGCGTACTGCCCCGGGGGCTGCTGACAAGCAGAGCTTTACAAACCCACCAGAAACAAACTACCAACCGGGCCCTGTCTGATCCCGTCTGGATACCCGCTTTCCCTCGACCCGCTTTCCCTCGACCCGCTCGTGACGGCGCACGTTCACCTGCTTTCCTTTCCCTTTATTGACGTTCCAGCTCCGGTGATTCGCCCCATTATAGACCGAGAACCGAGAAATCCTGACACCGTGGCCCGGGCGCAGCGAGCGCGACGTCCCCCATTGTGTGCGCGCACATCCCCCGCGGCGAAGCCAGCTTGCGCTCTCCAGCTGATGAAGTGCACTTCGGCGCTTTCATCGCGCCGGGTACAATTATGATGCAAATGGGATCGGCGGTAAAACAAGCGAAACAAGAGTGTCTGCCTGCCCGCTTTCCTCGTGTCTCGCTCCCGCGGTGGCTCTTACTTAAAAGACGAAGAAAAAAAAGAAAGCGAGCGAGCGCGCGGCAGTCCCGTATCCCTCGCACCAGGCTCCTCTCTGTTTTACTCACAGGACAGTCTGCACGGGGACATGGATCACCCAGGAGAAGGGAGACCGGCTGGAACACACGGAATGGATCTCAGAGGAACAGGACAGGATTTTTGTCTTTTACATTTCGCTTGTCACTAGTGAGGTGATGTTAAAACGTGATGATGTGATAATTAATGGTGAATAATAAATTGCGAAATAAGATATTAGGCTAGAAGTATTCCAAAAAAAATGACCTAATGCGCAGAAGCAAATACTATAGGCATGATCTCAGATTAAGGTGTTCTTTCCTTTTTGCACAATATATTAAATTCCTTATTGACGTATATATAATACTATCGACCAAATAGAGATAAGATTTTGCAGCGCTTATTTATTTGCATTGCATCTCTTTTTGGCATCCCCAAGACACGCAGTTCGCCCAATGCAGGGCACCGTGATCCATTCCGGGTTTTGCAGCGTGCGGTTCCCTTTCAGGGAGGAGTTTAGCCTCCCCTCCCTGTCCATCAAGACCTTTAAAGCTCCCCGCGACGGAGATAACCTGAAGAACGGCAGCAAGGAGCGATAACATATCTCCGAATAAAGAGTGTCAAGAGGGCTTTTCTGCTCCACACGGGAGACGTCTTGCCTCGTCAGACACATGGACATGTTAAACGACACACTGATATTAATTCACAAGTGAATTATGATGAGTTGTAGGTCTAAACGAAATGACTCCCTACTAGGTAATGCGATTTTTTTTTTCGCATCTATAATTGTTGAATTCACCATGTAGTCAATTGAAAGTCATTCCTATTTCGATCTTCTTAATTCTTTATAGTTTTTCTGGGCAGGTCAGTGTGGCGCTGATGAGATTAGCAACAACCACCAATAGCCTAGATTCTCTTAACGCATCACCTTCGACAATCTCTGGATCGTTACTCCAGATTAGGAGGGGATTAGCGGAAGCCGTGATCAACTTTCACCCAACCACACACACACACACACACTCCTGATCGGTAGCCGAGCGGTGAACGCGGAACGCATTCTCGTATACAAAACACACACACACCAACACAATTTAATTGGCAAGAAGAGAAAATTCACACTACTCTCGATTTCACCCAGGTTATATATAAAGGTTATAAATAAAGTCATCACAGACACACAAATAAATAAAGTCATCACACATACAAGCACACAAACACACACACACCAGTGTGGAAGTGACAGGTACATCAACCGACAAACTACGAATGGCGTACAGGTTTCCCTCCCCCTCTCTCCCTATGTCGCTTTTCCCCACAATGTTTCGGTTTTGAGGCATTCGGTGGGTAGGCCTACCAACACACATCACCCCACCAACACACGCCTGTCCCCTCCTCTCGGCTTGCACAAGGGGACGACCGGTAAATTATACACATTGCGGGGGAGCCATCCGTCGCGATCGCAACATCAAACGGAACCCATCCCAGTCTTCCCCCCGTTTCATCACCCGCAGCCCCCCGACACACACCCACCCCTCAAAGCCCCCCGTCGCCCTCTCCTTCCCCCAGTGCGGGGGGAGAGCGTGCGAAGCAAGGGAGCGTGTGTGTGCAACAATGTCGAGAGTATATGTAACGTCTGTGGGGAGGTCACACCAGGCAGAAATACCATCACCACAGCCGGGAAATGTGTTGGATTGACCGCCATTGATATTCGATATTCTGTGCAATAAATGCACGGTTTTCTCTATTAACTACAAGTGAGGAAGGAAAACATTGTTGTACGACTAATGATGGTACAAGTCGAGGGGGGGGGGGGGGGGGGGGGGGGGAGTAAGAGAAATGCTGCAATAAAGGTAGGATTACCGGGGGGTTTTTTACGGCCCGTTCCTCCGCAGTCTCAACTGACGGTAGGGGAGCTGGGGTAATCACAGACCAAGACTGTGAGATATACATCTATAGGCTCTGCTTTGTTGAGAGGGAGACACTCACACAGAGAGAGACAGAGGTAGAGAGACTCACAAAGAGGGAGAGAGAGACTCACACTGAGGGAGAGAGAGACAAAAGTAGAGAGAGAGAGAGAGAGACAATGGTAGTGGAGTGAGAGACTAGCCTAGGCAGAGAAATTCACACATAGGAAGAGAAAGAGAGACTCCCAACAGAGCGAGGGGGAGTGAGAGACATAGAAAGAGAGATACAGAGAGATAGGAGTGGGGGGTCTACCTGTCCTGCTCTAAAAAGGGTGTACATTCCACACTTTACCGTTGGTTTGTATGCAAATTAGAGACTCATAATTGGGAAGTAAAAATTGCAGAATACATTTTGTAATTCGGGCGCGCTTATGGATGTTGTATACTATGAATTATGCTCTGTTCCAACCGCTTAACTGTTTTTTTTTTGTATTTCTTTGCATTAGTGAAAGAGAGAGAGAAAGCAAGAGAGAGAGAGCAAGAGGGAGAAGAATAGACTGGAAAGAGACAACGATAAAAAGAGCATGAGAGAGCAGAATGAGCTGAAATGCTAATGATGTGGAGTGGGATAGAGTGTAATAACAAGGCTTCTCCCCTCATGACCTCCCGGGGCCAGAGCAGCACAGCAGGGGGACATTCAGACGTGCTCTGCTCCATGTGAAACATCTTTTTAAGGGAAAAGGGAATGAGAATGAGATTTTCGGGGTCCAGCCAGGCAAGGCGTGTCAGCCTCACGTCATGCCCTGTTTAGGATCCGGGCTTTGAAACGACCGCCCCTGTTGAGGTGTGGCGTTCATCACAACATTCCTTCTTCTTATCCCGGTTCCCAACAGTCCGACGCCATTCGAGCGCTTTACTGTTTTTCCCTCATTCGTTACATCGTCTTTTTTTTTGTAGTGATATGGTGTAACTTTTAAATGAATAAATAAAAACGATTCACCTTGAGGTGACAGATTCGGTATCACACCGCTTTGATGCTCAACAGAAAGCAGATATACCACATCAAAGATAGACCTAGGCAGTACCGTACAGCCTCATTAGTAAACTCCTCCGCATTTTTCCAAACACACACCCCCACTCTTCCGAACCCGTCTTTTTGATTGATTGATTGATTGCTTTGGCCCTCATCCAAACTGGCACAAAAGGAGGAGGGGGCGGGCCCAAGGTCGACCTATAGCCACAAAAGGAGGAGGGGGCGGGTCCAAGGTCGACCTATAGCCACGCGGGCCGAGCGCTGCCTCAGGCCATGCATGGCTGTTGTTGATTTAGAGGTTATGGAGATGGGTTGGGTTCTGTGTGGCGGTTGGGAGTGTAGCACCAACCGCAGCAGGGCTGAAGGGTGGTGCTGGGAGCAAATAAGGACGACCGTGGTGTTGGAAGCAATGTATATTTAGTTTATTACATGCAAATATGAAGTACATTTTGACATTTGAGAGTAAAATGTTCAAAAAACCACTCGTTTTGGTTTGGCTAACGTCTGGGGTACCTATAATCTCCTCGTCTTTAGATCAAAACTACTCCATTCCGATGTTGAATTTCACACGTGTGCACACACACACACACAAGCGCAGCCCTTTTTCCTTACATGTTTCACATCTCTAGTCGACACGTTGGTGTCAGTTTCGGCGCCTCGATTTCAGCGACGCAGGTGTTCCAGTGTCCCCCCCCCCTCCCCCCCCCCCCCCCCCGATGTTCCATTTAAGAAACGCTGTTTATAAACTCGATTCGCCCCCCTCCATGAGGTCAGACTAAATGGAATGGTGCAGAGCACGTAAGGGGGGGTCCAAGATGGACAGTGGGTCATAAATTACCCAGGATTCCCCTGGAGGGGCCGGGAGCCTTATCACAAGGTCCACAGACTGCTCCGCCCTGACCCAACCACCACCACCCAGATCCAATCCCTAGGCTGCTGTTTCACCTGCACATCAGGGTGGAGGTCAGATGAGCTAGCTGGAAGATCAGAGAGAGAGAGAGAGAGAGAGAGAGAGAGAGAGAGAGAGAGAGAGAGAGAGAGAGAGAGAGAGAGAGAGAGAGAGAGAGAGAGAGAAAGAGAGAAAGAGGAAGGGAGAGAAAGAGAGGAAGGGAGAGAGAGAGAGAGAGGGAGGTAGGGAGGGAGGGAGGGAGAGAAAGAGAGAGAAATTCCTTTTGAATGTAAAAACTAAGCGATAAAGAAATGGAGGGCGAGAGAGAGAGAGAGAGAGAGAGAGAGAGAGAGAGAGAGAGAGAGAGAGAGAGAGAGAGAGAGAGAGAGAGAGAGAGAGAGAGAGAGAGAGAGAGAGAGAGAGAGAGAGAGAGAGAGAGAGAGAGAGAGAGAGAGAGAGATTCCTTTTGAATGTAAAGCTTTAACTGGTGGACTTCCAGGGGGGGGTATAGGTGTATGGGGGGGGTCTTTGCCGAACACAAAGTGGAAGATGAAGCACCTTCAGCGGTCAGCCAGAGGCGCCTCCCCAGAGGAACTAAGGTGGAAGTAAAGGAACAGCATCCCCATTCATTATTTAAGTGAACTATTTCCACCCTTTTCTTCTCTAACCCCGCACGTCACCGTCCTTTGTTGAGGACTCGGAGCGAGGGAAGTGACAAGTGGCACGCGCCGGTCAACAACGCCAGAACTTCCTGTCCCATAACACGTGGTCCTCCTCTGAGGGCCTCAACACCGGAGACCTGGAGCTCGTTCTCACAGGCCCGCGTGCAGGACAATCGATGAGCAGCGTTTCCGGCTGTTTCCGGCCTTCGGAGAAGCCCCGGGAAGTTGTCTACCGGGGTGGAGATCTGCGGATCGATGTGAACGACGCGCGGCTATGTTCTTTACCCCGGGGAGAGACTGAATACTTCTGGACTAACACAGAGAGCCTCGCAGATCGCTTCATAGAGTGAGAGACCCCCCCCCCCCCCCCCCCCACCCCCACCCCCCTCTGGTGAACCACTGGCAGAGAACGAAGGAAAGGGGGGAGGAGAGAGGAAGAGAGATGTACCATTATTCTGCGGACTTCCTCACCCTCTCCTCCCCTGTTCCATTTATCCCTCCCCCCCCCCCTCGCCCTATACTACACATGAAATATGCATGCTTGGCCTCAACCACTAGTTACTGCAGGCTGAGCTGAAGCATTTCAACGGTGCATGTGTGGGGAGCTGCGTGACGGCCCCTCACACACCCTCAGTCAGACACACACCCACAGTCAGACACACACCCACAGTCAGACACACACACACCCACACACACACCCACACACACACACACACACACACACAGAGCTCTGCATTGACGTCCACACCTCTCAAAGCTAATGGCCATGGCTCACACAGCTGGTGGCGGACACGCACAGAGAACACTCAGCTCAGGAGAGTGTGAGGAGAAGGCCAGATGGACAGGAGAGGGACTAGAGACTAGACACTAGAGTATAGGGCACAGCAGAAACTAGAGTCGATTCTAGAGTAGAGACTTTGATGGAGAGCCGAATAGAGAGTAGAGTAGAGACTGGAAAGGATGGTACAGCAGATTTTCCATGTTCACTTATATCTCTCCCCCCACCCCAAGCAAGATTGGGTCAATTCAGAAAGGCCTCCTGCTGGCTGATTGTCATGAGCGTGCACACACAGACTTTTTTTTTGTTACGGGATAGGATAGTCTCCTTAATGTTTAGAAGAAGAAAAATAGATTGGAAAAAAAATGCCTTCATCAGCACGAGCAGCAATGACTTGCTTGTTAACACACAGTGACACAACGCACACGGCACGTACGTAACAATCAATAACCTATGTTCACACAAAACCAGTTAGACGCTGCACTAGGATTCAGCCACACATGCCTAAGCACTCGCATACACACACACATAAACACACAAACTTTGAATGGAGGCCTATCAATCTTGGAATCAACAGTAGCCCCATCTAGTGGTAGACTAGGCAATGGGCCACAACACAGTCACAGTCGACGTGGATCCATTATAGAAGTACCGCATGTTCAGCCGCACAACACGCATAGCCTCAAAACAGTTACAACCAGAAGCAAAAAGACAGGATGTATTTTATGTTTGCCACATTTTGGGACGCATTGTGTCATCGGTGCTGGTGCCTCATGCTGTACTCGTGATGTGGATGTGTGTGTCTTTTCCAGAGCCAACGTGAGGGCTGTGAAGACCCACTCCTGTCTTACAAATGCGGGCTGAGTGGAAACAGCCCAGTCTAGAGAGGCTGCAGCGACATGCATGTCTTTCAACCAAAAACAATCCAAAGTGTGTGTCCACACATTGGTACAGAAATCGAATAAGCATACACATTTTGGATTGCGAGATCGGACTGAGAGATAGATTGATCACGTGTGTGTGTGCAGGCGTGCTTGTGTGGTGCGTGCGTGCGTGTGTCTTTACCTGTGAGAGGAGCCATGGAACAAGGTGACGGCACCGATGGTGGACATAAAGGAGAGAGAAAGTAGGGAAAATATATGTTAATTTGGTTGATTTTTTTTCCTCATCTTTCACACAACTGGCTGAACTTTGACGTTATTCATTATTCACCTCAACGTGGCTTATGATTGAAAGCCGGGCTTTGCAAACACAATAAACTAAATGAATAAAATCCGGCCTTCCCGTCCACGGGTCAGTGGTTTTGCTGACCCTATTAATAACATGCTAATCCTAACCATAGCACTGCTGTTATTGTGTCTCTCCGGCGTCTCCGAGCCACAATGGAGACGGTTCGACACGCAGAGTCGAAGGAGCGTTTCAAAGACCCCTTCCCGCCCTCTGAGCGGCAGACAGACACGGGGAATAGATCAAATCATCCCATTTCCATTTTTTTTTTTTATTTCCAGTGTATCGACGTGGAACTGTGGGAGGCAGTTCCGCTGATGCGGGGAAAATCTAGATGTACACACACACACACACGCGCCGTGTCAACAACACACACACATAACCACACACTGTCAACACACACACCATAACAAACTGATTAGCCCCGCCAGAGACAGATGACCTTGCTTGAAATATGTTCCATACAAAGGCGAGGGGTTCAGGGTTGTGTGTGTGTGTGTGTGTGTGTGTCGGTGTGTGTGTGTGTCGGTGTGTGTGTGTGTGTGTGTGTCGGTGTCGGTGTGTGTGTGTGTGTGTGTGTGTCGTGTCGGTGTGTGTGTGTGTGTCGGTGTGTGTGTGTGTGTCGTGTGAGTGTCGGTGTCGGTGTGTGTGTCGGTGTCTATGTGTGTGTGTCGGAGTGTGTGTGTGTCGGTGTGTGTCGGTGTGTGTCGGTGTGTGTCGGTGTGTGTGTGTGTGTGTGTCGGTGTGTGTGTGTGTGTGTGTGTGTGTGTGTGTGTGTGTGTGTGTGTGTGTGATGAGCAAGAGGTAAAATAATTTAAGGTGAGGTGAAAATGAAAAGGAAGGACAAGAGAGCGCGTGAGGGTGGGTGGGGATTGGGCAGGTGGTCCTAACCCCCACCTCCCAGGAGCATCACCCCCACCAATCCCTGGAAGTCCCGAGGGGCAGGGCTGTTGCCATAGTGACCGGGACCAGCCGGTGCCGTTCTAGGTATCGCCGTAGCAGTTGACGGACACAAGGAGTACAGAATGATTGAGTGAGTGAGTGAGTAGATACGTGTACTTCAATGTAGTGCCACTAAGGCCATCAGTCTGAAGGAGGGGGGGTTAGTCTTAGTGGCTCAGGGAGGCAGCTAGTGTCAACCAGGAGATTGCTGGTTCGGTCCCCGGCTTATCTTCTCTTTAGTGTCGAGGTTAGGGATGGGTCAGAATATTTGATTATTCGATTATTCGTTCCCGAGGGTCACAGTCGATTTTTTTAACATTTGGACCGTTAACATTTCTTCCCATTCAAATAAACAAGAATTAACGGATGGGACTAATGTTGGACAGGTGTCCAAAGGCATTATCCCGCTTGTACCATGGTCACTTTCCATAGAAAGACCATTCATTTATAGGGGGATTATTTGTTTAACAACACGGTGGATGTGCGCAGAATTAACGCCATAAGTAAATGTGAATGTCTGGATGCATAGGTGTAGACTGGCTGAATGTTAAAAAAAAAAATGGCAAAGAGCTTGGGGTGGGATCAGGCCTGAAAAGCGTTATTCAAGAGCACTCCATTCACGTTTCAATACCTTGTAACTACACTATGAGTTAGAGGCCCTGCCATACAAATAGGCAACTGACAAAAATGCAAACCAAGATGAGCGCACAAAGGGAGCCGGCGTCGCACAAAAGGTTCACACACACCACCTGTCCCCTGGGCTCAGTCCACTAATCCTTGACTCCCCACGCGGCCCGCTCCTCCAATCAAAACACAGCAGGGGCGGGGCTACCGGAGCAGCAAGCCCCGCCTCCTCCCATTCCAGCAACCCATGCCGTTGTTCTCCCCCCAAAACGACCCCCTCCAGGGGGCAGGGGGCAGGGCCAACCCAGGCTCTCCCTCCTACACGGGTGCATGCCAGGTACTAGTGTGATGAGCACGCTCTGAACCGAGGTGAGGACCCAGA
Organism: Gadus morhua; assembly: GCF_902167405.1. Lineage (NCBI taxonomy): Eukaryota > Metazoa > Chordata > Actinopteri > Gadiformes > Gadidae > Gadus > Gadus morhua. The sequence continues at coordinate 34,544,044 of NC_044051.1, forward strand.
TGGTCCCCTCTGTGTGTTTGACAGCGTCTACGCCGGAGCACGTAGCCTGGAGGTGCGCCGCGGTGCCCAGATGTTGCCCGTCCCACCGGAGGACGCGCTCGCTCACCTTCAGGAAGAAGCGCGGACTCGCGGGAGGTTCAAGGCGCCGCTGTCACGGGGAAAAGAGATCCGCCGGCAGCTAGGGCGTTGACGATGAGCGCGTCACCGCAGGAGCCGAGCTTATAACCGATGTCATTCCCTGTTTGTTTTTTGACATCATCCCTGTTTTTTTTTTGTTTTTTTGGGTGGACGTAACAACAGTGCATGTGGTGTGTGTATGATGAGAAATATTAATTATTGTTTGGTTATTATAATGGGCCGTCTCCAATCCTTTGTTCAAGGGGCTTCTGGAGCAACAAAACATCCGTTGCTTTGCGCGCGAGGGGGATGGACAGTCTGTTAAACATATGGGGGATTTCTTGTGTGTCCGATTACTATTTAGCATTTCTAGGCTTGAGGCTCACTACGTCTGTTAATGAACAAACACACAAAAAAAAAAAACACACACACACTTAAGTCAACAGTTACAATAATTACATTTCCATAACAAGTGCTCGTAGCAAACACTCTTCTCTTGTGGGGTTATGCCTTTGCGGTAGATGGCCAATAATAAAGTAAAGAAACACGTCAAGTCCTAGATCACGTCCAAGTTTTATCCCTCTTGCCGCGTTCGGACTTGGCGGCAGCTCACCTGGCTCAGGCCAAGGCAGGCTACAGACTAGGACCAGCAGCCAGTATTGAGGTCTCCAAGGTTTTTCTCAGAGGAGTGAAGCTACAACGTGACTATCTGCTCTTCACTTCTGCGTTTTGGGAATACTGCGCGGCTTACTTAGGCTTCCGACTGACAGACTTTAATCAGATCAAAGTGGTGTATCTGCAAACCACAGGGATACGTGGCTTTTCGCCGTGGTCAGCATAAACCCAAACCGTCCCGCGGTCGACCGACGGCAATAACCTGGTTATGCTGATCTGCGCAGACCGCCACCAGGACCCCTTTCATAATGTCCTCTGCCCAGGACAAATGGAACCTGATCCATTACAAGACGGCTAACCAGTCTGGTGTTTCAGTGTGTGTCCATTTAGCATGGACATCAGTTTGTTGGTTATACTATGGTTTAGCAGCACTGGTAAAGGTCCCCCGTGAGTTTCAATAAGAATATAGATAACAATATCATACCGTCATAAGCAAATGTACGACACCCTCCCATTGGTTGATTGTATTCAAATGGAGAAGAGCCATAGTGCATTACACACAAGACACTATTCAAACGTTCAGAACGCAACAAACATGAAGTTAAGGTACATTTTGTGTTTGGATGCTCTGTTCCGCACTTGCCGTTTCATGGATTATAAATGATTATATTATAATTTAAGTGTATCCAATTTTAATTATCTCCTGGAACGGGATTGGAGTAGGGGACTGTCAACTGGGAAGTCTCCTGGGCATAGCGGAGCATGCTGACGCGCTCACACACACACACACACACACACACACACACACACACACACACACACACACACACACACACACACACACACACACACACACACACACACACACACACACCATTAGAATGCAAAGAAGATACAACATATTCGCCGCCAGTAAAATATCTGTGTGACTGAGTTTGAGGGTGTTTGATCCCCTTGAAGTAGGTGAATCATGCAGGATAAATCCATCTTGTGAATCGCCCTCGCATATATAAAGGCTGACGTAAATATGAAAAATGTTGGATTGATGAAAAAAAATTGTGGTGATTAATCATGAATATCACAATGGTTGTACGGTTAAACGACAAAATTGAAATAAAGAAATGCTTGCATACTGTATGTATTGAATATGGTATGCATCGGTTCCCCCGACAACCAACCACAAGCACCCCCCACCCTCACCGCCCTCCCCCTAGCTAGCCTGCAAGAAGCGTGACGACCACTCTGTGTCCTCTTGAGGAAGTCACCCTGCCAGTCATGATCACAGCCCAAGCTGGTTGCCAGGCAACCAGACAGTGGTTGGTTCAAATCCACAGGAGTGTCCTTGAGCAACTGAAATAGACCTGAAACAAACCGATAAGCTGGTAGTGGCTGCATATGAAAGAGAAGTGACCACTGCACTGGGTGGGACTATAAGAGCAATCTAATGCAATGTAATTTATTCAGCCGACTGGAAGCTTTCATATATATATATGTTGTGTGGCATTTTGGTTTTTGGTTGTTCTAACATTGATGTGGCCAGATATCTCTTTTACACTATGGTAAAATAAACAACTAAAATGGTCACTTTCTGAGAGGCCAGTAGCGATATAAAAAAGTAATCTCGGAACCTGGAGGGTGTCTGTGACACACAAAGATAAGGCTCCACAGGATATGGTTCGTGGTGTAAAAGCTAAGACTCATTGCTGCCGCCTAGTGGTCGGCCTCCCAGGGTACACCCGGAGGCACGCTAACTGTCATCAACATGATGAAAGAGACCGGAAAACATGCATTCAACAACTATTATTTGAGTTTTATTTGTTTGAAATTTCATATCGCCATCAGTTAGTTTAGCGTGAAAAATCGGACCCATTAGTGAATAAGTGTTACGAGCAACAGCTGTGTTTATCCTATAAAGACACATCTGTGAAAGCAGTCAATGGATTTATTTGTTTACTTGATATAACACATGTCTATTGAGTGATGACAAAAACATGGGCTGAGTTTAGCCATCCTTTCAAATTGGTCGTTGATGAACACCTTCTACGATTGATTAAATTAATTGTTACCTTGCCAAACACACAAACACACTTTTTTGTTACGTGGTCAGCATTTTAATCAGTAGTAGTAATTAGTTAAACATTCAAACTGTATTTGAAATTCAGGCAGGAAAACTGTTCTTAAAGAATACATTTATTATTATCTTATCGCTGAGAAAAAGGATTTAAAAGCCACTGAAAGTAGTTCCAATAACTTCACTTATTTCATTAGGACCCGACGGCAGCGCCTAGTAAACAGAAAACCGGGTTTTGCTGAGTAGAAACGTGGGACGTCTTTGAAATTGTAATGCGCTGATACTTCCAACAGAGGGCGCTGTTGTGTTTTGTCCTTGTTGGCTCCCCTTGATATGGATCAGGCAGCAGTGTTTTATTTGATCAGTCTGCTGCCTATGTTATTGATCGTTTTTCACAATTATTGAATAAGTGTTCAGTATTGTAAGTGAAAATACATTGTTCAGTCACATTTGTGACATTAGCATCAGTGAGCAAAACATTTTCACACTGAAATCAGCTGTCTTTGTATTACCTCTCCCTTCCACATAACCACACCCACACCTACAAACACATTTAGGCTCTCTTGCTTGACAAAAAGACATTCGAGGTTCTCCATGTGTGGTCATCACACACACACACACACACACACACTCTAGCGTGCCATGCAACATTGAAACAGGCGACGTATCGCTTGCTCAGCGAATGTACGAAGGCTTAGAGCGCAGGCCCTAAGCGAGCATCCAGTTCCTCCCAGTGACACAGATAGGACGGGAACAGATTGTGATGAATGAGTGAATCAGGCGGGTGAACTCCCCAAAGGGACATCATGACGGGGATGTGACTGGGTTAGGAATGAAGGCCTGCTGCCAGTTCGTTTGATTTTGGCGGCGGAAGAAGAAGAAATACATTGTCACTACTGATGACGCCATTTTGGTGAGGTCACGATGAGAAATGTCCCGGTAAGCCCAATTAGTGACAGAGCTCTTAAGTGTGTTTTAAAGCAGGACTTGGAGTTGGGCAACATAGGTACCGGGTTCGATCCCTCATGTCAGCTGACTAACCAGTATGGTTAGGCAACAATTGTAATCACGCAAGTTAGAAATGAGTCAGTGGCAATTTCCCACAAAAACTAAATCACTATCGGATTGAACAGACGATTATCAATCCCACTCCTTTTACCGTCGCCGAATGATCAACGTATGTTTAGTGGGTTTGCGAGAAAAACCATCCATTGACATATAGACACCACTACAGGGATGCAGAGCGGTATTGTATGGGAATACAGAGTGGATGTCGGCAGAGGGTTTGAATGGATGAGGTCAGGTGACCTGCTGACATCACCTCCTGCCGGTCACGGCGGAAGGCGGGTTACCGTTGAAAGGATTTACACCCAACTTCCAGGTAACCGTCACTGACTTCCCCTCCCATGAAGTACGGTTCCGCAATTAAAGGTGCACCACTGGAATGAAAACAGCAGCTGTAACCATCGCAACCAACTGTCTCATCGGCCAATTATGTCGCCCTGTGTGTACACACACAGAGACTCATGTGCGATTCCGCCATAACGGAGAAGATTGGATGTATTACTGGAGGGCAGGATGGGGCCTGCTTTAGAGAGAGCGAGAGAGAAGGGGAGCAAGAGAGCCTGACAGCGAGAGAGAGACTTCTAAAACAGGTGGGAGACAAAGACAGAGTATGCTACAGACTGGGATCCTCCTGCTGAATGACATGTTTAAACAAACACACAAAACATGTTTCACTCTTGCAGAGAAGCATTCGAGCAACCGTGTTGTCACACACACACACACACACACACACACACACACACACAGACACTACCTTCTCCATTTAAAAATGTTTGTGCGTGCGGGAGAGAGCATTTGTTAAGCAGAGTACAACAGTGAGTGGGTGAGAGAAAACGTTACAGAAACCCAGAGGGGATGTGGGTAATATAATCATTTGTCGACAAAACACAACAGTGTCCTGCCAGCAAAGCACATTTCACTGAACCGCTCAAATAATTATCTGGTGTTTAGAGGGAGAAAACTGAAGCAATATAAAAGATCAGGGCATGACAAATATGTGAAACAAATACTGTTTAGGTGATCACAAGAGAGATGAAACGTGTCCCCCCTCAGTGTGTGTGCGTGTGCGTGTGCGTGTGCGTGTGTGTGTGTGTGTGTGTGTGTGGGCGTGTGCGTGTGCGTGTGCGTGTGGGTGTGTGTGTGTGGGTGTGTGGTCCTTATGCAAGACACAAGACACGTCGATGTCTGTGTCTGTGCACACACTAGGGTACGTGCATGTAACGGTGTATGCACTTGAAAGTGAGCGTGCATGAAGTGAGAGTGTGTGTGCACATGACTATGAGTGAGTCTATGTGCAAGTAAGGGTGTGTGTGTGTGTGTTGGTTGAATGCGAGTGTGAAAGAAGGAGGCGTTTTGCCGACACACACACACACACACACACACACACACACACACACACACACACACACACACACACACACACACACACACACACACACACACACACACACACACACACACACACACACACACACACACACACACACCAGCAATCGCTTCATACCATGTTGTGCAGTGCCCGCAAGCGACCGATGACCTAAAGTACACGGTTATCATTATACGTGGTGCTGCAGTGTTCACCTGTGAACCCTCCATGTCCAACAGGCCCTGTTCACTGAGGCCTCATCGTAGGGCCCATCCCAGGAGTCACTCAAAACACTAATGATGGGTCTGTTCCTTGTATGTACCAGAGCCTGGGGAGCAGACTAGCCTCCACTAGTTTAGCCTGCTACCCCTGCACTGGTACATGAACGCAACAGACCCATAAGCAGGGCTGGAGCCGGCTCTGACGTTGTAGTGTGGGGAGTCTCAAGACACATTATTTCGGGGGCGGGGGAATATTATTAATTAAAATTGGTTTGATATTATGACCGACTGACTTAGTGTTGTGATGGCAATAACCGTGGCAACGACCAATGGGAAGAAACAAATGTCTCGTTCCTCTTAACAGATAAGAATAATAAAATAATAATATATTTAATTCAGAAATCTCAAAGTGCTACAGAGTTTAAGAGAGAGGGCTAAGAAAACGGGTTGTTTAAACATATAATGCATAAACAGTAAAAGGGAAATTAGCAAAAGGCTTTTTTAAAAAGATAAGTCTTAAGTTAGATAACTCAGTTCTGGATAAAAATGTTGACTATCAAGCATAATAGCAAGATTTTCTTCCCTGTAATTGTATGCGGCTTAAATTGCTGCCTAACTCGTTGCTAACAGAGCAATAACTCCTTTGGTCTAACCTGCATGAGCGCACTCTTCAAAACGGGGCTTGAAACATTTGCTCCAACCACACAGTCTCCTTCAGCCTGACAGTGTTTTATTTTACAGCAAAGATCAATGTGTCAAGGACAAGGACAAAACACAAACGTACAGACAGAGGTAGACACAAACAGTCATACACACGGATGTACACACAAGCACACACAGATGTGTCTTGTATCACGTATAAGGACGACATACGTACCGACACGTACACACACAACCACAGAGTTACACGTACACTCACACACACAAACTCACTGACACACGCACACACACACATACATACATTCACACCAAGGTGACCTCAGCAGAATAGATGTACCACAGTAGCTGAATCTAGGAGGAAACGAAAGCTTTATAGCTGGGCAAGGCAAAATACTAAAAAGGATAATGATAATCGAAAGTATAGAAACAACAGTGCCACAAATGACTCTACACTCCCTTCAATCAAAGAACTGAAATCATTCAAATCTAGAAAAAAGGTATTTGCAACATAGATACGGAAGTCACCAAACCCTACGTTTCACACGCTACAGCGACCCTGCCGACCGCTGGTCGCTGCTCAGCGAGCCGCGTCGGGCCACATATTTCATATCCCAATTAACAACGCGTTAATAACTTCTGCTCTAGTTCCCCACCGCCGAGACGGGGACACGAGGGGGAAACCGTGGCTCCACCAGCAGAAGACGAGAGAACCACACCACACGAGTAAATCATGGAAATAGTGACCATCACGACATGGCAGAGGTCGGCGTGGACCTGCGATGGGGAAACGCCATCTTGTCACAACAACAGCAAGAAAACGGACACTCGTACGGACGGGAGAGGGAAATATGATAGATTCCTAAAATGTTGGACGGTTTTAAATAGGACATAGAGAGAGGGAAAGGGGGTGGTGACCAAACGGACAGAGGAACGGACAGAGGGACGGATGAATAGAGAGAAGGGACAGGAACGTTTCAGAAGCCGCGGGGCTGAGGAGGGCCAGAAATAGCGCAGCGGTAATGCGGAGAAGAATTGTGGTTCTGTGCCCTGTGAGACCATGGTTGTCACTGAGCTCTACCAGGGCCAGGCCAACAAGTGGGATTCAATTGAGACTAGAAGGGAAGTCAAAAATAGAGAAACGTCTACCGGAGTTGTTCTTCAAAAAGCCGGTTGTTATACTCATTGAACCATAAATAGTGGATGGTGGAATGGCACGGCCGCCATTATCATGATTTACTGCTTTTATTATTATTATATAATGTCATTATTTAATCAAATTATTCCTTTAAAACAGAACTGTGAAGATTTTTACATATTACATTGATGTGTAATTAAATTCAATATATTGGTCACATACTGAATCAAATTCACACGATGTGTTGGTGAAAAGCTAGGCTCAGCCTGGTGGTTATTGTGCTAGCACCGCTTAGTGAAAGGCAGCTGATCGTGTGTGATTGGCTGGGGCAAGGTGAGGTCACCTGCCAGGTATGGAACACAGATTTAGACCGTTGCAAAGCCTGCTTTTGGTGCCAGCCCAGAGCCTTCACTACAGCAGTTGACACTTTTATTTTTCTCAACCGTGCGCTGATACTTAAAATCACACACGGACGGCGGCATGACGACGTTCTAATTACAATCACGCTAGCTATCACTCTGATTTAGCAATTAGCGATAATGGCCAATTACCGACGCCCACCCGGCCCCCCCCTTCCACAACTCGTCGCATTTGTTTACAACTGTTGCTACCCATGATTCATTTAACCAGGGCTAAATATGCGGAGTCGCTGAAGTCTTCTTGTGTTCTGAAGAATGTGGGGTCTTCCCACGCAATGCTCCGTTTCACAAGGATTCAAGTTTTATTTTGTGTGTATTCCCCTTTATTTTTTCACAAGAATCCTCTATTGTCTTAGACAGGACTAGGGGGGGGGGGGGGGGGGGGATTACAGACAGGAGTGGGCAGATGACCGTCCCCCCCCCCCCCCCCCCCCCCCCTTCCCCGACCCCCCCATGCCCTTGATCTCTCCTACAGCTCCATCATCCTCCTCTTCTGCCTTTCCTCTCGACCTTCTCATGGATCCATTCCTTGGTCCCTTTGTCATTTACTCCCCCTCCTCCCCCCCTCTCTCTCTCACCCTCCCCTCCCATCTGGACGACCGCAGACCTCTGCTCTGCGACCCCGCCGGACGGGCCAGTCCCGAACCACAACACAGGGCTCCAGACGACAGCGGGGCCCTTGTTGGGTGGCGGTTGCGTGAGAAGTCCAGTGTGTTGATCAGGGCCCCGGGTGTACACTACACATGGACCGCCGGAGAGCTGGGTCCAACACGAGGCCGGGCTTAGACCCCTCAGATCCAAAGAGCAGCACAACAACACAACTAAGGGCAGGGTAGCTGTCGTTGTACTAGTTGTTGTTGTTTTGTACGATGTCCTCATCTCCTCATGAGGCTCTCATACACAATGGATATATAATAATATACCTCATGATGTTTTAGAAAACATGTTAAAGAAAGATGCAGCAAGGGCTGATTTAACAGCTGTTGTTTGAGTTTGAGGTGATAAAAATGACCCTAGCCATACTTATGTGAGTGAAATGCAGTGGGAGAATATCTTTATCCAGATAACGTGCTGATTTGGGTTGGCTTATTTCTGCCTTACTTCCCTGATTGGTTAAGAGAATCCATCTCGCCCGCCAATCACAGGTGCGTAAAATGTAACACAACTCATTGGCAGAGAAAAGCACGGAGGGAGGGGTCAGAGAGGCTGGTTTACCGGGTCACTTTCAGAACCGTATCAGAGTCCACCAGTGTCGTCTTCATCTCTCTTAACAACCTCATTTCCTGCCCTCTTGTCGACATTTGATACAAAAAGAGTATTACAGTAAAATATTAAAGCATCCTCATGTTTCCTTCATGAGTTTTCCAGTAGACAAACGATCAAACAAAATTATTTGGCCAGCCCTATTTCCATGTGGGGCAAAATAATGATACTGCAATATTTGTGCTGCAACAATAACACCGTTATGCCATTTAACTGTGTACAAGGGGTTTAACTGTGTACAAGATAAAGACGGTGAAATACCCATGAGTAACGCGATTCGTACGGCTGACATCATTACCAAGTGGAAGCCTCCAAAGATTGGAAACATTTCCCAATAACGTTTTTGCAACTTTTCTGGATCAAAATAAGTCACAAAACTTTGGCAATACTCTGCATCCATGAGCTACTGTGCACATATGAGCTGTCCCTTACAAATACAAACTCTGCACCATCATCTTTGTTTCGTTAATGGTCTGTTCCCATTACTCTGCAGACTCTGGCTACCACCGCGTTCTTGATCAGTTGGGTCACGACAGTAGAGACAGCAGCTACCCACATTGAGCAGAGAACCTGCACATGTAGAAAAGCACTAATTCAAAGTCAATGTTGACATGTGTTTTCCACCCCCAGTTAAAAGCCTCTCGTCTCCCCCTCTCCCCCAGTTCTCTCCAGAGCACCCTGCGGTCTGATGCAGACTATATCGTCTCATTGGCTGAGAGCCAGATTCTCTCCCCCTCTCTTTCTAGCCATCATTCCTTGTACATTGATTGTTTTCAATGCACAAAGAAACGTTTGGTGACGCGACGTTGTCGGGCCAGTAGAACGCCGACCGGACGCGACGCTGGTGACGACGCAGCGTTTTCCTGCAGTTGGTCACGCTCCCCTCTCCCTGTGTCCCCAGTCCTTCTGGCTGTCCTCAAAGTGCCTCTCTCGCCCTCGCCCTCTTCCCTGCTCTAAAATCTCAGCTACAGCGGCCTCTATAACCAGTTTGATTTGGTTATTACAAGGTTATTATATCAATTATAATTCTTGAAACCCACGATTGTTTGTAAGACAGAAATTTCCTAGACTTGAAAAAATATGATTATTAAAATGTTAGGGTACAGCACTTCACTAATGCTTGCCTCTTTCACAGAGCCTTCCCCCCCCTGCCAAACCTTTTTGGTGGGGAACCCTGCACACTGTAGTGAGATGTGTCTGACACAGAAACACACAAAGCTCCCTTGCCAACTCCCCTGTGTGTGTTTTCGTCTCATCTGTGTGTGTATAAATGGATGTGAGGGGACATAAATACGTGTGTGAGTAATGTCTATGTCTGCATAATAACAGCTATATTTCCCCTGCCAGATAGGGGGGTGTGTGTGTGTGTGTGTGTGTGTCTCTGTCTGTGTGTGTGTGTGTGTGTGTGTGTGTGTGTGTGTGTGTGTGTGTGTGTGTGTGTGTGTGTGTGTGTGTGTGTGTGTGTGTGTGTATGTCTGCAGCAGGAGCAACAGAGCCAGGCTACATCTCTGGCTGCCAAAATGAAAGCCCCCCAGGTCAGGGCTCTCCTATGGAAGAGGGGGAGCTGAATCCCTGCTGGTAACTACAGCTAAGCACGGCATTAATCCCTGCTTAATATGACAGGATTTGTCCTTCCCTCCTGCCAGACATGTGTAGCCAGCTATCGGAGTACTGTGTGTGTCGCAATCTGATACCGGGGACAAACATAAATAAATACACACGCACGCGCGCACACACACACACAAACGTACACATTGTAGAAACAGCGGAATGGCAGGGGCTGGGGGAGTGGACGATTCAATAAACTGTGGTTCATCCCCCTCTCTCTCTCTCTCTCTCTCTCTCTCTCTCTCTCCAGGTAATTTCTTAACCAGAGCTAAATCAATAAATAATAAAAGCTCAATCAGCAAAAGGTCAGCTTAAATCAATTTAAAATCCCATGAGCAACCGCATCATTTCGGATCAGTCGAGTCCAGATTTAGGACACTCATCACTCTAGGTTTCAGATTAACCTGTCTGAAATACTCCTGCCACCACGTTGGGAGATAGTATAGCCTTTAGCAATTAGCATAGTTATTTCATCGTCATTAATCGACACTTTTTTAACCCCAATGCAAGCATGGCCCACATTCACTGGGACACAATATGAGGTTATTTAATTAACGACCGGCCCCTTGCCGAGGTTCACGGCCTGAACACGGTACGGTTCATCAGCACCTCAGAGAGGTGTGTGTAATGTGTGTCTGTTCTGGACAGAGCTGCCTTCTGACAGATGGTGACCTGATACATGGACAGGGTCTCCACCAGAGACAGGGTGTGAGAGAGAGAGATACACACACACACAAAGAAGGGGCGAGAGAGAGAGAGAGAGAGAGAGAGAGAGAGAGAGAGAGAGAGAGAGAGAGAGAGAGAGAGAGAGACACAAAGAGGGGGCGAGAGAGGGGGGGGGTTACCGAGAGGACGAGTGAGTGGACGAGAGATCAAGAGTGAGAGAGAGGGCAAGAGAGAGAGAGTAAGAGAGATAGAGGGCGAGAGATAGAGGGCGAGAGAGCGAGAGGGCGAGAGAGAGAGCGAGAGTGCGACCCCCTGCCTATGTAAAAGGGCCAGATGGGTGGGATTCTCATTACACTGATCTGGTGAAGAAGGCCTATCTGAGGAGCCTACGCTGTAAGTGAGTGAGTGAGAGCGGGTTTTTTAAGGTCCTTGAGGGACTATGGGAGGGGCCCAATGGTCCGAGATAAAGTGACGACCCCCTCTCCTATGGATATTATGCACACTTGTTTGGCATCGAAACAACCCCCATCTAAATATGTCATCATGTAATATTCATAACATCATCGGGAGAACATGCTGGAGCCGTATTATTCGACTGAAACAACGAACACTAGTTGGGCGACATATTTAGCTTTCGCTGATCACAGAGTAGCGCTAGCAGCTATCACTAGCAGAAAAATGACTCCTTGAAATGCAGGTCAAGCCTTTCTGGTAAAACACCAGATCAGACGCGTACTCCATCAGGAGCTTCTCTAGCCTCGACGATGGAAACATTTAAGACTCCATGAATCTCTCGCCTCGCCCCAAAAAGAAAAAAAGGAAAAAGCGACAACCCTAATTAGGCTAGTGGGTGGCGGTTGCGGCGTTGAGATTAATTAGTCAATTCATCATTTATTGGGGAACAAGACAAGGCCCTCGGGCCCCCGCATAGCATCTGTCTTTCCCCTCTGCGAACAAGAAGCAATGGATGAGAACGCATTAATGAATCTATGAGAGCAGGACGCGGTGTGGACTGGGGCTCCAGACGGCGGTATAAAGTCTCTGTCCCCCATTCATCTCCGAGCGTCTGGTGGACGTCACTTGGCTCGGCTGCTTCCGGCTCGCTCCGCGGCCAGGGGGGCCCCCACTGGGACCAGAGGAGCGCCGCGGCCCCGTCTGAGCCCCCGCGCGGACGATCGATGCGGCAGGAAGTGACATCAACCCCGCCACCTGGGAATGTATTGTTGGCTTCGTCCTCTCCCACATCCTTCTCTCTCTCTCTCTCTCTCTCTCTCTCTCTCTCTCTCTCTCTCTCTCTCTCTCTCTCTCTCTCTCTCTCTCTCTCTCTCTCTCTCTCTCTCTCTCTCTCTCTCTCTCTCTCTCTCTCTCTCTCTCTCTCTCTCTCTCTCTCTCTCTCTCTCTCTCTCTTTAAAATCCCCTCTATACTGTAACTGCCCTTTTACCCTTATCTAATCATTATCCAAACACTGCATTTTCCAGCACACACACACACACACACACACACACACACACACACACACACACACACACACACACACACACACACACACACACACACACACACACACACACGCACACACGCACACACGCACACGCGCACGATTCCGACTAGAAACTCAGCTAAAAAAACAGTCTCCTGTGCTGTGTTGTGTGTTCCCCCTGTCCCAGTAGTGGGTGCGTTTGCAAAGTGCTCTGCCCTAATGTGTCAAAGCGGCTGGATGATTGGGCCAACAATGCATCTGTTGTGTCCCGCAGTAATCTGGTCAAACTGGTACTCAGTGCCGGGGTTGTTGTAGATAATAGCGCCAACTATTCGCGAAAATAAAAGGAGCGAGCGAGCGACGATTGTGTTGTCGGGACCGGGCAGGAAGCCAGAGGGCCTATTTCGGGGCCTGTATGGGATCCTTGTTGCAGGGACCTGTGCTATTGTTTGGCTAAGGACAGCGTCTGGTGCTTCCTCTACACCAGGGGACGACACGAAACCTGTGCGTGTTTGTGTGTGTGCGCAGTAGAGAGGATGAGGATCTTCGCCTTAGTTCGTCTGTCCCCCTACTCTATAAATACACCCATATTATTGAATTAGACCAGAGTTTCTCTTAAACTCTTCGTTAACTCTGCTCCTCCCCTGGCAGGGCCATAAATCACGCCATTGTGCGCACTGAATGGATCTCAAAAGGCGAAACAAAGTGCTTCTCGGCGTCCATTCTCAAAGCGGGTGTCCAAGAGGTCATCGTTTTTACAATCATCTACTAATGGACGAGCTCCTCTGAACAAACCAGGAATAAACGAGTCTGAGAAGAAGAGAAATTGGCGGGAAAGATCAGAGTACATAAGACGGTTATTTTGATAAAAGGATCACACGTCAGTCTCTAAACGCTTCGCTCAACGAGGTTGAGGACAGGTTGCCAGATTGTCGTTGCTAAATTGAGTGGAAACAATTACGTTTTAAAAGAAAAAACTGCCGTTGCAGAACCAATCAAAAGCCTTTGTGCGTGTGTGCTGGTAAACACTGTCAAAGCCAACACGTCTTGCTTTTTCTAGATTCATATTTAATACTAACTAAGCCGCTGGAAATCCTGACTTTCAGTGAACACACATTGGATGAAACAGAATCAAATAATGTAACCTCTCATCCGTCACCAATATTTACAAAATACTCCATTATGACAAAGTGATTTACTACACCCCCAGTTTATTTCACTGAAAGATTATTTCCCATAAGCGTAATTTCCAGAAAAATTAAGGGGGCGATGCCATATTACTATGGTAATCGGCAATATTGAAAAGATAGTTGATGACTCATAGCACTTGCAACGCACCGCATCATTCAAATACGCTTCAGATTCAATTCCAAAGCGGTCTCCCAGGGTCCATTGCGTGTGAGTCTGTACTATGTTGCGTACAGGGGGAACCCAGTACACACCCAGTATCTTTGTTGGGATTGCTGAGCCGGATAAAATTGAAACCTGAGCCTCTTTAATTCCTGGGTGGTTTCCGATGGTAGTATTTGTTGGTGACACCGCCTGTTTATGCTGGCAATGAGGGTGGGCGGACAATGAGAGAGACACAAAAAAGGGGCGGGACTCGGGAGCAGCTGTTACGAGAGTGACCAACCGCGGGGCTCCGATGAAAGCACTGCGTGGCCATTAGCATCACGTGCACTCCCTGTTCTACTTGCCCAACGACTGCGCATCACCAAGCGTTTCTATGTGTATTGAATCAATGGTATTAACAACTTTTGGTTTCAAGGTTGGATTAATCATGCCCGAATAAGGGAATGTGTTGGAATATGAAATAACACAGGTTGTCGTTTTGCTATAATAGATGCTAGTTAGCCGAGATCTCCTTGTTTATTAGCGCTCTGGGCTTGCAGTGCTTATGCCCTGTGTTATTGAATAAATAATGACAAGAACAAATGCATTGGTAGTGGAACAACAATGCAATATAAACAACATCCATCGAGGTGCCTAGCAGGAAAAACCCTACTCGCACGCGAGTACTAGATCCTTTGAAGTCGAATTCTGTAGCTATTCCTCCCCAAGCCTCTGGGGACAACCCTGAAGGAAACACAGTTCCAAACAGCAGTCACAAAATGACATCAGATATACCCATGGGATCGATCGCATGAAACAGTGGAGGTGAAGCGAAGGCGCTGGTTTCGTCTAATCCGGTTAGGATGAAGGACGGTCCAGCCTCAGTCCAGGTCAAAGGTCAACCATAAATGACCTTGAATGATTACCCTCTGCATGTGCCCTAAAGGCGGGAGTCTTAAATGTTGCCTCTCATACTAGAGAGGATCCTGGTCCGGTTAGAGTCGAGGTCTAACAAGACCAGGACCCTCTCATACTAGAGCTGTGTTCGAAATCGTTCCCTATACACTCGTTCCCTATTCCCTATATAGTGTACATGATATAGTGCACTATATAGGGAATAGGGAACGAGAATTCGGACACTACGCTGAACATTTCTAAACGTCATTTGCGTCAGTAAATGCGCCGGGTATTTATGTGACGCAGACAGATGCGCCCTCATGTAAACAAACCGGGCACTCTCGAGGAAAGCTGGAGGTTGTATTGATGTTGAATGTTACATTTCCTTGAACAAGGTTTTTCTTATTAATTTTGAATGTTACATTTTCTATGTTAAATCCCAAATAAATTGTTGACATTTCTAAATGAAAGCCGGAGACTCCATCATTAAATGTATTCGTTTTCGCGGTTATTCAGCTTCTTCTTTTCCTCCGGAAAAATACAACCGCATTGCATTGTGGTATACGGGAGTAACATGTAGGGAACATCGTATGTACCCTATTTTAAGTCCACCATGTAGTGCCCTATATAGTGGACCACTGAGAATTCGAACACCCTACAAAATGGCGTGCACCCTATTTAGTGCACTACATCCATGATAGGGAACGATTTCGAAAACAGCTTAGGGCTGAACGATTAAACAAATCCAAATCCAAATTGCGATGCAATAGAACGCGGTTATATGCAAATCGCAAAGGCTGCGATTTAAAATAAAAAAATAAAAGTCACAACGAAACGTCATTACGATTCATTTATTTTTATTTTACAATTCAATAGGTAAATAAAATAAGTTTATAATATAAATTAATCTTAACACATCGGCCTGGCCTAAAGGAAAGAGCAGTTTTCATGTTGACTGCTTCCAATGTTGTGTTGGTCATACTAAAGAATGATTTATTTCTTTTTTAGTGAATAATAAACAACATAAGGAACTTAATAAATTATAAAAACCGCACATAAAATCGTAATCGCAATATTGGTCAAAATACGTAATCGCAATTCGATTATTTCCCCAAATCGTTCAGCCCCATCTCATACTAGAGAGCGTCCCGGTCAGGTTAGACTCCAGGTCTAACCGTCCCCTCTCATACTAGAGGGTCCTGTTCCGGTTAGATCCAGTTCTAACAGGACCGGGCCCCTCTCATACTAGAGGGTCCTGTTCCGGTTAGACTCCAGTTCTAACCAGCCCCTCTCCTACTAGAGGGTCCTGTTCCGGTTAGACTCCTGGTCTAACAGGGCAGAACGGTACTACTTATGCACCGACTGAGGAGTCATCTTCCGGCTGCATCGGCAAGCTGGAAAATCAACGCCACCTTTTCCGTTGTGTTGTTGGTATCCGAAAGGTGACATGAAGGACGAGGGGGTTTTAGCGAGCTGGAGAACGTAAATGATTAAATATTCAAACGCCAATTTGAGTACGCTAATGTTAATGTGTTGTTCTAATTAAAATGATAATAACATGCAGAACACATTTTGAGTGTGTGACCACCTACCCGGCAGCATTGGATAAATATCTGCCTTTCAAAGTTTAGATGAAGACTAGCTAGAAAAGATACAACAAACCATTTTGACGTCGAGGTGGATTTCAACCAGGTCAGCAAAGCTTGTTGGGCAAACGCACATCTTTGCAAGTCATCATGTTCTTGGCCTCGACTTTGGCACTTCAAATTCGGAAAGTGATCACGAGAATGTATGGATGCTTGAAACTATTTTTGTGATGACACTGGTGCTTTTTGAAGTACTATTAACCGAAATGGGATTGCGTGTCTTTTTTTTCTTTTTAAGATAGTCCCTGGTTGAGTAGATTGCAAGTCAAGCGCAGGCCAACAGATCAAATAATTGGGTGTTTTTTGTGTACTGGGAAGAGGCCAGGGTGTCACTCTCTCTATTGCACTGCAGAGTGCAGATAGGGTAGAGTTTTGCCATGTGGCTTGATAAGAGACTTCACATGCAGCAGGTTGACCGGCCAAACCCTGCAGCAGAGAAGGGGCTCTGTGTGGTGCATTATTCAAGCACAATGACCCATTAAAATGCAGAGGGAAGAAAAAAAAAAACTGCATTTTCTTTTTCAAGGGGGCTTTGAAAGGGAAGACAAGGAAAGAAAATGAGATGTTTAGAAACCATACAAACAGCAGGAGGGTGAAGGGGGTGGAGAAAGAAGTGCTGGGAGTGGGCGGGAAATAAAAAGCAAGGAAGAATTCCTGTTTTGTGTGTGCTAAAGAGATGTTGTGCGTTGGGTGTGAAGCCCCTAAACTGCACGTTAAGGGGATTTCTACATAAACCTGAAACCATTGCACAAAGATGTGCAATTTATATTTGGTGTTTGGTAAAGACAATCTGCTCTCTGCCTATTTGGACAGTAGTCTTTGGATGCTTTGACTGTGGTGGCCACAAAACCCAGCCTTTGAGTCACATAGGTAACTGTTTAAACATCTAGAATAAATGCCTCACCCTGTGAGTGTCCATCATTCATTAAGTACAGAACATGTCCTTTGTGCGACTATTGTGTCCGGCTGCTGCCTTTTCAACCCTTCTAGGAAATTCTAACCGTATCCAGGTAGGTACAGATGGCCAGACAACTTATAACAAATGACACTCAAATAATCGCTCCTAAATCCTAAATCCTGTTGAGAGCCCCGTCATTACCCACTGCTGTATTTGTTTGCTGATCCCTCTGCCTGGCCTAGACAACATATCTCCCAACATATGGATCAACCAACTCACTCGCAAAAACACCACAGTAATACACCGGCTGGCAAGGGGACATATGGTTATTGTTGTACATCTATTGGTGGTACTGGATGGCCCAATCCCAAAGTGAGCCCTGAGGACTAAGGACTAAGGACTCATAGACTAAATTGATCTCAGGTGCTAAATGAGCGAGTGTGTGAGGCCACATGGGCTCAGATAGGTATATATCGGATTGGGACAGCACTTCACAAGAGCACATGTTACCTTGGCAACGTGTAAAGACAAAGATGTTGCTGATACTTACCTGTTTGGGAATTCTCATTTTTAGTTTTTTTTGTTCTTTTGTAAATGCAATGAACTGTGAATAATCCAGCATTCAATCAACAGGGGTGTAGTCACGTCATGAGATGTAGCTGGAAGAGGTTGTATTTTTAAGGAAGATGAAAACATTGTTCCGTTCTGCTTTATTTATTTATTTAAGGAACATGGAAAAATTACCAATAAAGACTTCAAAGCCTGTGTAGGGAAATTACTTGAATTTATATACCTAGTGTTTGTGCGAATTGCGCCATCACTTGCAAAACTAAAGCTTTAATGAACCATACTACAGTATGAACCATACTATACGTCAGTCACAATTACAGTCAAATGCAGTCATAATAAATTACCTGACAAAATTGACAGCCCCATTCCTTTCTAAGAAACTCATTAGATCTGAAGCTACTGAGAGCCAGCTTCTCACTGATAGCCCCTCTGTGTCAATAGCTCAATGCAACTCAAACCAAGTGGATAAAAGGGATTTTGGAAAGGGTGTGGTCCAATCCCTCAGCCCAGAAAACCCACTCCATCCACTCTTGCAGTCAGATTGCAATGCTTCACAGTGAGGGAATACCAGCACATGGCTAAAGGCAGAGATCAAATTCCCCAGTAAGGCTAAACAGTG
The DNA here is from genome assembly GCF_902167405.1 of Gadus morhua. Classification (NCBI taxonomy): domain Eukaryota; kingdom Metazoa; phylum Chordata; class Actinopteri; order Gadiformes; family Gadidae; genus Gadus; species Gadus morhua. The sequence continues at coordinate 34,562,693 of NC_044051.1, forward strand.
AGTACACAGACCTAATGCTAACGTTGCAACAATCTGCCCGTCACGGTGGCCAGGAATCTACTGTCCAACAGAAACCTGTCCTCACTGAACAAATCACTTATTTTGTACTCATGTCCTGCCAACATCTGCGGTAGCCAAGGTCAGAAACTTCCGGTTTCCTTGTGGTTAGATTCTTGTAATCCCATTCATCTAATTTCTCCGCTCTATTCTAAGTGGTTCACAGTGACTATGTGTATGTCTACTACGTCATTGCCGGCATTCTGATATAATAACCGCACTGGCATAGTGTCCGTAAAAATAAGTGCTGCATCCTGAACGCATGACGGCGCAGACCCGGACCGTACCCTCCGCACACCACAATGGAGACATCTCTAAAGGAAGAAAGACTCCATATAGGAGGAAGGAACAACTAGGAAGCCGCGAACCGACAAAAGAAACACAAGCACAAACAGGGGGAAAAAAACACTGCAAAGTGCATGCGTCATGTGTACACTGAAGAGTATGGCTGCTAGCGCCGCGCGGATGTTGGATACATTTCCCTAATGGATGCCCGCCCCCGGGGCCAAGCATGGGAAGAGGAAGTGGGCGGGATGGAGGTGGGTCACAGGCAGCCGGGTATCATCTGCATACGCGCCGCCTCCACTACAGTAGATGTATACTTAGCCCTGCGGTTGCGTAGGTGATACAGCCTCACCTGAGTCCTCATTAAACCAATGAGGGAGAAAGGCAAACACAGCCTGCTTGATGATGAACGGGAATAACCATGACGGATATGATCGTCCCCGATTATGGTGATGAAGCTATGATTCCCTTCCGAGTTTACACTTAGGCTTTCTGCTACACCAATCGCAGGGATTTGTACTTACAAGAAGCCAGTGCCGTCACCGACGGGGAAGAAATTTATATTAGTAAAACCTAGGAGTCAGACCTTCTTGCAATGTGTCGCTTTTGGTTGGTAACTAGTTAAACAACTTTGATTGTACTACCTCTGACTACCTAGAGATGTTCATCACCAGTAAGACATGTAGAGGCCTGCCACAGTCAGAATAAGGTGCTACCGTTTCAAAATTAACCTAAAAAAAGTCTATAGGCCTATCTATAAAAAGCCCCTTTACATTCCCTGACCTCAGGCACTTTAAAAGTGCAACTGACATGAGCATGTAGATCTTTACATGGTCATCTTCCATCTGTGGATTTGGCTCAGGGCTACGCCAAACAAACCATTTAACAATAATTGTACGGCAAACTGTAATACATTGTGATACAGTGTAGTACAGTGTGCCCTCTTGAAAGACGACTTTGTGTACAGAACGACAACAACATGGCACAAGATGAATGTAGAACCGGTATTTGATGAGGCTCTTAATCATGTGGTTTTAATTAAGTGTTGTTGATTTTTAAGTGCCCATTTGCCTGAAAAAACACTTGCCTGAAGTGGGTGTCAACCAATACACTTCGTCAATAGCCAATAACAGAAAACAAATGATCAATATCTTCTAATTGCGGCCCCGAAAAAGGGCCACAAAAACACCAGCAAAACATTTGTTTACATTATCCATGAACACGATGGTAGTAGTAGGTGTGGTCAATGTTATTCAAAGACGTAGACAGGTACACATAACTCAAGTACGTACAGTCCCTACTTGAGACAACTGTTCTGGTCTAGGGGGGAGGGGGGGGGGCAGGGGCACAGCACAGCTCAACCAAAATGAAACTAAACCTTCAGCAAAATGCCTCCAGCAGACCCAGGGACAGCTGGGGGCGACCGACCAGCACGGACACACAAGGGGATAGCTAACCCAATGTAACTGACAGTTTTGCCAGCCTGCCGGAATTGTATTCTACTGCCAAAACAGGTCTGCGGGGGCCTGCTGTGAGCGCTTCTTATTTCATGTTGTTTATACGCTTCACGTTCAACTGAAGGCTTTTAAGACACGTTTATTTTCCCCTCATTTCCTACTGGTGTTGCTAATGCTGTCATTTTTGCTTGCGTGGTTGCTGTGGTGACAGCGGTGCTGCCCCAGCGACGGCGGGGATGTGGACAGTAATTCAATTCTTATTCATGACGGTCTCATACCATCACCCACACATCAATACGCCACCACACCAGAGGACACTGAAGTCAGGACAAACGCATCAAATATACAGAGGGCAGAACAGGGGAAGCTGTTGTTTGGCATAAAAATAGCTTGAGGGAAGAAAGTTTTCATGTTGCTGGTGGTAATATTGTTGCTGTGGGGATGGTCGTGTTGCTGTTGCGATGGTCGTGTTGCTGTGGAGATGGTCGTGTTGCTGTGGCGATGGTCGTGTTGCTGTGGCGATGGTGATGGTGCTGATGCTGTGGTGATGCTACTGTGGGGATGGTGCTGTGGCGATGGACGTGTTGCTGTGGCGATGGTAGTATTGCTGTGGCGATGGCAGTGTTGCTGTGGCGATGGTCGTGTTGCTGTGGCGATGGTTGTGTTGCTGTTGGGAGGGTGCTGTGGGGATGGTAAAGTTGCTGTGGTGATGGTAGTGTATCTGTGGCAATGGTATTGTTGCTGTGGTTATGGTGCCGATGCTGTGGTGATGGTACTGTGGGGATGGTGCTGTGGTGATGGTCATGTTGCTGTGGTGATGGGAGTTTTTCTGTGGTGATGGTAGTGTTTCTTTGGGGATGGTGGCATTGCTGTGGAGATGTTAGCATTGCTGTGGAGATGGTAGCGTTGCTGTGGTGATGGTAGTGTTGCTGTGGTCATGGTAGTGTTGCTGTGGTGATGGTAGCGTTTCTGTGGGTATGGTAGTGTTTCTGTGGTGATGGTAGCGTTTCTGTGGAGAGGGTAGCGTTGCTGTGGAGAGGGTAGTGTTGCTGTGGAGAGGGTAGTGTTGCTGTGGAGAGGGTAGTATTGCTGTGGAGAGGGTAGTGCTGCTGTGGTGATGGTAGTGTTGCTTTGGTGATGGTTGTGTTTCTGTGGGGTGGTAGCGTTGCTATGGAGATGGTAGTGTTGCTGGGGAGAGGGTAGTGTTGCTGTGGTGATGGGTGAAAACATTTGAAGGATCCAGGAACATGTTGAGCAACTGGCTAAGTGCACCTCTTGATAGGACATGAGTCCACGTGATCATGTGGCGATCAGGTGGGCCGCCGGGGCCCAGGTGGGTTCTGCAGTGGAGGGAACAGCGCGCGGGCGGCCTGAGCCCCCGACTGCACCCGGAGACAGATGAGGTCTCGGGTTTTGACAGAGTACAATTGAGGCTAAGTAGAGCATCACCGCCTGGATAAGAGTACAGCAGCAGACACTAAAGAGGCCGATACAGGACCCAGTGCCCCTGAACGACAGCACTGCCCCTCACAGTGAGGCGGGGGGGGGGGGGGAAGACAACACAGTACCATGTAGACGGCCTTTAATTCAATGTTGTCAGCATGCGGGAGGGAGGGGGGGGAGGGACACAAGGCAGAACAAAACGGTGCAGAGAGCCACGTGTAACCTCTCGAGACGGACGGAGAGCGAAGAAGGCCCCGCTTACGTAACGTCGGGTCAGGATACAAACCCTCGCTTTAAAAGAAACAAAAAAAGAAAAACGCACAAAAAGCATCCCTCTCACTGCTATTATCTTCGGCACCGTTGCCACGGTAACGCCGATGCCCAGCGCATTGCATAATCGCACTTTGGCGGGGAGGCGAGGGCGGTCCCAGGCCTCAATGGGAACTGCTTGGACGGCATGATAGCATTACTGCCAGCAGATCTCAGATAACAACAGCAACAAGAATGAATGGATAATTGGCCACTGAAGGGAGCACTAGTAGGCCCATCTCATTATGGCTCGCTGGCGTGCACTGGGCCGCTGTCTGTATATAATGATGCGCGTCCATCACTGTCCGACCGCAGTCAGGCCCGCTATTGGTTCTGCTCTTCTGCGCTTCTGACTCCAGCCGGTGCATCCGTTTCCCTTTCCCCGTCTGATTGACTGGTCTGTCGACGGCGGCAGAAAGAGACATTTGTTCAATGTTTGAAGTTCCTGCCGCGTCAGCAACGCAATGCATCAGAGGATTAAGAAAAGACGCCGGGGCGTGCGGCGTGGTCACGGGCCTGCGTTACGCGAGACGGTACGGTCTTCAGGGCGAGCGCTGGTAAATACTTGACCTTGAGGTTTCCATCCCTCAGTTAGAAGAGACGAGGGGTACGTGTCCTCAAAAAGCACTAGAACACATTCCTGGTGGGGAATAACATTACAACCTTCCAGGGAAACTAAACTGACGTCTACTACTGTTCCTCGGCGGATTTACTTCCACCCCCGTTTGGCTTTGCCCTTGTTCACGTGACCTCCTCCAACCACCCCCACCCCCCACAGGCACTCACTTCCAGCCCTCTAAATAACCCCATGTTCTTGTCATTCTCATGTTCCTGCAGACCACCTCACAGTTGTCGCAGTGTAGGAGATCGTCTGCCGTGGTGGTGCCGGTTTCATTTTTCACTGAGCTGAACCATGTGTCCAGTAGGCTCCGCCGTTGGGAGGAGGGGGGGGGGGGGGGACGTTGATTCAATGTGGTTGGGAAAACTAGGCCAGCACCGATAACTGCACTGCCTTCGCTCTCACAAGAGAGCACACCGTGGATTACAAGCCCCGGAATCCACCATGACCAACCGCTGGGAAAGACAATCCTGTTCGAAATCGACTGGGATGGTTAACTTGGCAGAAGAGAGAGGAGGTAACAAGACAGAAGTGGTGGAAATCAGAACAAATATATACAACTGAAGGGAAGTGTATTTAGTTTGAGTGAAATGCGGGCAGTTAGCGTGCATATCTTCAATGGAACCGTAACGCGTGTCTTTTTTGGTGCAATGAATGAATGAACCCTAATCACGGAGCAGATCGAAATCAATTGAATGATGCGTGTCTTAATTTATGGCCATTTTACAGATTCAGGTCCAATCCAAACCCACTCAATTTAACAACCCTGGTGCGATGCATTCGACTATGCCATGCATTTCTCGTAAAAGTGTGCTACACTCATGACAAACATGGCTAGCTGCTCTGTCCCAGTTAGCATTACGGTACTAAGGACATAAGCAGGAGCATAACGGCGGTATAATCCCAACACTCATATAGGGAGGAGGAGGGGGGAAGGGGGAGGAAGAGAGGAGAGCTAAGTAGGGCACATGTTGTGTTGATGACAGAGGCGGTCTGTCATAAGGAAGCGTGTGGTCCCATTCAAACAGACACCAAAGACTAGGGCAGCCCAGGTGATAGGGAGGCCCTGTGGAAGACCTTCTGCAAGGTTCTGGTTGGTGTTGATATGGGGGTGGACATGCTCAGAACTCATCACAATGTCTAGTTGAGTTAAGGGTGCCTATCTTTAAATCCAAGTCATTTTATTTATGACTTAAGATTACCAACAGCATGATATCAGGGTGGATAAAAACATGGGACTTTGGGGTTTTATTTTTAGACAGCTTGAATAAAGCAAGGAGGCCTCGTCTCCATGTTGCCGATCAACATCACAAGCCAATGCCAAAGTTACGGATAAAGATTTTAATTCAACATAAAGCTCCTCTATTGCGTGACGGCGAAGCAGAGAATCAAAAGTCGTTATTCAAATTTAAAAAGTCACTTGTGTGACTTTGAATGGCTCCCTGTTTGAGCGAGGACAGCAGCAACGTTCACATGATGGAGAGCTGCTGGAGCAACGATCCTGGTTACACTCGGGCCACACCGTTTACAAGGGGTCAATGACACAAAAAGACACAAACATACAAAGACAACATACATACATACAAACTGTGGACATGCGCTGAAAGAACATGTATGGGCAGCGTGCACCTGTGCATACATCCACAAACAGTAACACAGACACAAACACACACACACACTGCCCAGTGGCAGTGACACAGACACAAAAGCACAGATGTGGACAGATCCAAATAAGCCACACATGTAGGGTTGACTCATGCGCACGCAGGCCGCTTCACCCACGACAGATGCAAATAAGGGTCAGGCAGTGATCGGCAACACATGATGATTCACACCCAGTATCGGTAGCTTGGCCTGCAAAGCTCCGCGAGCCTAATAGGCTCACACACACACACACACACACACACACACACACACACACACACACACACACACACACACACACACACACACACACACACACACACACACACACACACACACACACACACACACAATTATCCAAATCAGGATGACATAATACGGGATCGAGTTGATGTCCTTACTACAAATGCCTTTTGTGGATAATAAAGACGTTCTACACTCAACCTCATTTCGAATACGAGCACTCGGTGCTGTACAGTTCTTTCATGCATTTCCTGAACATGCAAGACAGAAGAGGCTCAACAAGATGTGTTGTGCACCAGTGCCCGCGGCGATGAATACTTCTGATGTTTTGAGCTATTTTCAGCGGCAGGGCAAGCTGGCCGAGTGAGTCACCGTGTGCCACTCAATACTGTGTGCGTAAGTGCGTGCGAAACAGCGCGGGCGCGCGGGCGTGTGTGCGTGCGTGCGGCAAGTCACTATTGTGTTACCCGACTCGGACATCCATCCGTGCAGATGCGGGACAACTCCAGAGCCCCGCCCCCTTTCCCCCTGCCATTTCACACGCTACTGTGTGTCTCTGGTCTCCAGGGTAAAGCTGCTGCTGCTGCTTCTGCGGTGATTTGATTTGGGTGTTTTGTGTGCACTCCAGTCTCTTTTCCTTGTTGGCCTATCCTTGCAGCAGTCATGCTGATGTCTATTATGTTACAACGTGTACGATTACAATAAACAAGAAAGGCTGTGCTAAAAGTAGGCCAACATTGTATTTTTTGGATTGCGGATCTATTACACAAGTATTGGGTATGGGGATGTACAATTACACAAATTAAACGAGAAATTGCGCATCGTGGAAGTGAAGTTTCGGAGACAAATCGAGAATCAAGCTCAAAAGATAGCCCGAATATCAATCTCTTGTCTCAGCCGTTCAACGAGTAAGGAATAACAACAACAACAACAACAACAACAACAACAACAACAGGCTCCCTCGGTATAATAAACATACTTTCGTAAGCATCAATATAATACCTGTATATTAACCATGGCACGATCACTCCTCCTCGTTAACGCTCAGGGGGGCATGTATGTATATCATGTGGCATGTTGAGTGCAGAGGTTCATGAGGTTGGGACGCGGGCCAAACTGTGCATGATGACTACAGGTGAGGGAACTGCGACATCCTATGTGACGAGGTCCCAGGGCAACAGAACCGCAACCTACTGGCCGTCCGGTCATTGAAAACGACTCATAGGTTGACCACATATCCCACACGAGATGTGTTGGATTGTGGTCCTAAACATCTCGGAGAACGGCCCATGCTGAGGACTGAGGATGAGGGCTAGCCTTACCTTCGATGGCGATGACATGTTCTCGGATCTGGTTCTGCAGCAGAGGCTCCTCCACCCGCTCCAGCAGCTCGTAGATAGAGTAGATGTTGGGGTGGACGGACTCGAACCGCTGGATCTCGGTTCGGATCGCGGCCGAATTGGCCAGGTGCTGCTGGTAGTTCATGTTGCAGTGGGGGGGTCGATCGCTCCTTAAGATCTCCCCAACAATAAAACCACTGGCCAAGAAAATCCACACAATATCACAGGGGAAAGACTAAATAACGGGTGTGGAATCCGACTACCACGGGATACTCTGGTGTGTTGTCGCCTTGTGCGGAACGCCACTCATCTAGTGGCCGCTGCTGGGCGCCAGGAGTCCCGACCCACCGAACCGAGGGGGTCCCACTCAGTTCCGGAGAAGAGACAGATGCTCACCGCGTCCCCACATCCCTGCTACGGGCCACACGGGGACCATGTCAAACACACACTCAGGCTTTCTTTTCTGGTGTGTCGCAGTCCGCATTAAAAGGCTGTTGGTTACTCACAGACATGTATCATCACAATGTTTAGGACGAGGAGCAATGGATGGAAAGGCCTCCCTCCTAGGTGGCTAGCTAGTCGGGGAGCTAATGCTAACAAGCTGGCGCGTTCGAGCCGGGTGGGTGAGCAAAAAACTCGGGAAAATCTCCACCCCCGGAAAGTGTCCTTAAAAAGACAAGAGCGGCTCGGTCCCACGCGAGGACGGGTGACAGCGGCTACCAACCGGTTCAAGGACGAATCAAACCCGATCCACCGTTGATTTCAGCCAGGGGTGAGTCGCGGTGCGTTTGGGTGCCAGACCGCTCAGAGTACTGTTCCTCGTTTAATGTCGAGTGTGTGACCAGCTGCAGAACCCTGGTCCAAACTTCAGTAGCTGGCCCCGGACCCACTGAGATAACCCCCCGCGCTGACGAGGAAGGGAAAACACAAAAATACGGCCAACGATAGGTCCGAACACACTGAGTGATTCCCAGTGCACGTTGGTGTATCTATTCCGTTAACGTAGGCAGTGTACGTCCAGGGCAGGACGCTAGTGTGTGTGTTTCCTCTTGGAAAAACGTCTGTTCCCTTTCACTTCGAGAAGCTGCACACTGCGTTGCTGCTGCGCAACAGGGACGCGCAGGATCAATGAGAAATCCCACTCGGTTAATTCTAAGGACATGTTTCCATTTAAATGCAATGTACGATGTATTTTTATCCCACCGCTGCCAATGATATGCTTCAACGTATGACTGTTGTTTGCAAAGTGCTTAAAACGTATTTATCTGGGATTTAAAAATGTGTAATAACCATCTGCGCCATTAAAGATACAGTAAGTACAGTAAGGCCATACGCTGATGCACAAAACATGCTTTATTTATCATTGGACACATCTCACCAGAAAAGTGGACTTATACTTAGAAAAACTAAATACCATGCAATGATCTATCTCGTCAAACAGAATCAGGTAGCATAGTGGTAGGCCTATATCATGATAATAATAAAACAAGAAGATGAAGAAGAATGTATGTTTGAGAGACGTTATCATCATTATTATTTGTATTAATATTATTATTATTATTATTATTTATAATAATAATAATACTAACAATAATAATAATAATGGACTGACTATTATTATTATTTATATTTAAGTATTTGGTTCAAAGTTGCTGTCATAGTGCGGGCATCGTCTCTCCGTCGAGCAGCAGATAGTGCACGATGCCGCTCTTCTTCCTCCCACCACTCGTGGCCTTTATGCAGCACTCGTGGTCGCCCACGGAGAAGTTGGTCTCGGTGCCGTCGTCAACAAACTCGCCCTGCACAAAACAGTTCAAACCAGAGGAGAATAAAGTTAGGTGCATAGGATAAAAGACCACATAATCACCGTGTCCCAACAGGTTCACACATCGGGAACCTCACCATTGTGTCCATTTTCTGTCCGTTGCACCACACATCCATAGTGTCCTTTTCTGTTGGAAGTACATAATTTATGAGTTATTTTTTGAGTAGGAAGTTAACAATCCAATGTCCCTTCTCTCCGAAAGAAAAATGGTTTGTTTCGTCCGTCAAGGAGCGTTTTAACTGCATGCAACTGAATGCATCCGGTCACTGCTGTTATAACAATATTAAACGGTAGTTTCTGATATCTCATGCTGAGAAATCCTTCTGCACTGTTATCATTCCAGACATGGAACTACTGTTAATGAGTGATCTTGAATGGATGAACCTTGAACTGCATTTTCCTCCCTAGTTATCGTTTTATTTTCCCAGAGGGTTTTAATAGAACTTGGAGTTCCCCACGTCCAATCAGAATAACACCTGAGGTCATTATATTGCAGTGGCACATGTAAAGCCAACATCAACACTAGATCCACACGGACAGCACAGTGGCAGATCCTGATCAAATCGATGCCAAGTGACATCACCCGTTCCCTATTAATCTAGAACAACAATTCAGTGAACGGTGTCTCCTCAGCGGTGTGGCTGACTGTGGTGATAGGTTGGCTTTTAATATCGTTTCTCAACCAGAAGGTCGGGAATCTAAACATGGATTCGGAGCCTCACCCAGCACCACCCTGAAGTCCTCTCCATCCACCTTCAGGATCCAGGTGGTGGTGACCTTTGCCCTGTCGTGGCGGAACTTCTCCAGGCTCTTGCCGTCGATCTCCAGCGAGTACTCGTAGGAGAAGCCGGTGACTGCCTCGATGTTGACGCAGGCTCTGGTGCGAGCGCGGCCCACCGTGAACGCCTCCCTCCCCACCAGCTTGAACATCCAGTCCCTTCGGACCACTTCCTGTCAAAGGAGGCATTGAACCACAGGCCCCGACTTGAGTTCCCCGAGCTGGGATGGATGGCCCTGTCCTGTCAACGGGGGACAAAGGATCCCTCTGGCCCCCTTTTTACGCTGTGCCTCGGAATGCATTGCAACTTTCTGACTCCAGAATTCAATTGACATCATTGCTTAAAAATATGTAGCCTTGACTGTTTAGCAGCATATTTGAACACCTACGTGGAGATATTAAAATTGATATAGACAGTTTAAATCTTGCTTGTGCATTTGATTTTCTTCTGAGCAAATGTATTCATTTTATTGAAAGGGGTGATATTATGCCACCAGGTGTGAGTGTGATTAGCCATTACAAGCCGTTTGAATAATCTGCCTTTCCTTGTACCATAGTGTCATCCCTAGTGGGTGCGTCCACCTAGATGTATGTTGGATAGATAAGCAACCTTTGCCACATTCCACCGGGTAGGCTGATGGACTTGATCTATCCAACACACATATAGGTGGACTGGACACGCCCACTAGTGATGTCACAAGGGCACAGGGAAAGGCAGATTTTCAAATGGCTTGTAATTGCTTATCACACTCACACCTGATAGCAAGATATCACCCCTTTAACTCTCCATTCCTCTCTATTGTCCTCCCTTTGACTACCAGCAGAACCGTCTCAGCCTGGAGCCAGGCTCTCTGAGGGGTGTGGCGGCCCGCGGCCTGACACCGACCGAACCCGGGCGTCAGTACAAGACACACGTTTACAAATGACCCCAGGGGAACATGAAGGCCACGGCCTACCTGTCCGTTGACGTACACGACGCGTTTCCCCGTGGTGGTGCCATGAGCAAACTCTATCCTGTACACTCCGTCGCTGAGGGCCACCCCCCACATGCCCACCACGTCCCCGGACAGCATCCCTCTCTCTCTCTCTCTCTCTCTCTGGAGGTCTTCAAGCCATCGTGTTATCCGATCCACACGGAGACAACAACGTGACCCTCACCGCTGTTATTAGACGGGTAAACACTACTGAGGTGTAGCCTTTAGACGGGACCCGGCATCTCACATTCTGCTGATCCCGGCTGTGCTGTGCTGGACTCTGGAGGCTCAGTGAATTACAGTAAGAGGCTTAGGTTGTGCACTTCCAGTGTCGCTCCAGCAACTTCTGAGGCATCGCTAGGTGGGAGCTCCGCCCTCTTGGCTGAGGACACCCCCCGCTGGCGGGGACACAGGACAGGGTTTTTGTGAACCGGTTGGAACAGAATGTGTCCGGCCTCTGTTGAAGTGCTCTGGAGCAAACGACTGAGGAGTTGAAGGTGCTGGGTACGATTTAAGGGCTGTCATTTTAGAAAGTTGTTTTAGAAAAAGGCCTAGACTAATCAGCTATTAGTGAGTGAAATGCTCTGGGATAATATCTGTTTCTGTTTCTTTCCTGATTGACTCAGGGAATCCATCTCTGCCTGTCAATCACCGGACTGTGAATGAAACACGTCAGTGGTGGAGAAAGGTAGGGAAGGAGGGAGGGGGCAGAGAGGGAGGAGACCCTTAGCTTCTTCCACAATCTCGCTCTCTTCTGCTCTCTCTCTTTACAACTCTCAGATCTTACCTACAGATCTGAGAGTTGGGTTAGGGTTACAGCTAAAAAGGTAACCCATTCGATTGCTTTGATTCGACTTGGTTTAGAGACCTATTTGAAGATTGACCCTTCCATTTACACAGCCGTTTACACTTGTGACAAACACACTGAAATAGTTCCCCTAGTATATTATTAGATAATGATATTAGGTTAATTGAACTTTATTCATCCGGCCAGTTAACTGGGTTACTGAAGATCCCACTGGCCTCTGGTCAGTTAAAGCCACAAACACCTGCTGTTGCCTCTCTTCTGATGCCCCAACACTCGCTCACTTTAAGGCACAGCTTGGCAAACTATAGCTTGCGGGCCACATGCGGCCCGGCCCGGCCCATTGTTCAATCTGGCCCGTCAGGCATATTCAATTAGTATACTTCTTTTTAAGCCTTTCTCTGAAGGGGAGTTTGAAGTAATGCATGGTAGAGACACCAAGGCTTTTATGTCCAGAAAACAAAAGCAAATTGTCATGATGTATATTATTAAGTGTAGAAGTAGCAGTAGCACTGCTACTAGTATAAGTATTGAAGGAGTAGTAATAGTAGTAGTAGTAGTAGTAGTAGTAATAGCATTGAATACTACTGGGTGTGGCAGATGTTTGGGATTTTAAAGGAACTTCCTTTATTTTTTAAAAATCATAAAATACCTACACCGTTTTAGCATTAGGCCTAATAGATAACTGGAATGCAATTGTTTAAGGAGTTTAACAGATAGCAGGATAATGTGAAGGCAGAAGATCCGAGTTGCAGCTACTGCTGGTTGTTTTCAACAGACTGTTTCTTACATCAATCCCTTACATTATTGAATCACTCACATGGCTGCTGTATAGTGACCCCGCTTCGAACTGTACAGAATTAAAGTCACCTGTTCCTCATTCTAGTCCCAAAATAAAGCACATCTTACGGCTGGCACTTGTTCCAACATGAACCCTGCATATCGACTTACTAAATAAATAGTGTAATGAGGTGGCTGGCACTTCAGGGTCTTTCGAGCTGCAATTCAAGGTTAGCCTGCCATCTAGTGGTGAAACATATCTACAACTAGTTCTGTTTTGCAAACTTCTATTGTATTCAAATTCTTTTCAATATAAGTCATGTGTGTATGTGAGTGTGCACATGTGTGTATATGGCATCATTGGCCCTTTCATATTATCTTTTTTAATCTGATGGTTGAATAATAGTTGACCAGAGGGCTCACTTTGTGAAATATGATTTTCTTTATTAATACAAATATATAATACAGTTATAAAGGTATTCACTGCATACTTGTTTTATGTGCAGGTCAATGTATTGAGTTTGTGTTACAAATGTGTGACAAACCAATAGAAAAAAATTAAAATCACAAGACTCTGTGAAAGTACAAATATATACGTATGTGCTTCGAACGATGAATAGGTGAGTCCCTTTTTCGGTCTAAACGGGTTGTGTGAAGCAGACGATATTCACCACATGACTCACAGGTTGGTCTGCTGAGCCAAGAGGCCAGTTTCATCATGGGCGACTGTAGAAACAAACTATGACGTTGACCACTAAGTCCTGTATATCTGTGTCGCAATATGGAAGAGGAAGGACATTTGAATGAATGAATGAGGACTGTTCCACCATCAACATACAAGTGGTTTGGTAAGCAAAGAGCATTGGAGCGATCCCTGCTGTACCAGTAATACACTTGACCAATGGCTTTACTCCCTTCTCCGCCATTGCCCCATCCATGACATTTGCTGGTGTCTCTTTGGTTTTATCCCATGTTAACTGCACTTTGGTGACAGAAATTCAAAACTAGCTAACATCTGATTAGCAGTTCAAACCAAAAGGTCAGTATAGTGTACTTTAGTTTCTCTCCCCCCCCCCCCCCCCCCACCACCGCCTTCGTCACATGACATAACCCAAAAACACGATCCGTTTCCGAAATCAGCTGGTTTATTATAATAGGTCATTCAAGACAGGTTTGAAAATAACGCCATTGATAATACGACACAAGGGAAGATAATTTGCGTTTTTTTCTAAAGGAAATCACCCTTTACCTGACTCAAACACCACGACCACAAGAGATTCCAAATAGAGTTGTAAGATGTCGAGAATAGGGCAGTCGGAGTCATTAGTTTTCGCAGTTTTTCTCAGCTCAGTGGCGCTACAACTGAACCAGACCGACGATCACGCCGTAGGACTTGACCTACACCAGACCCATTTAACACCAAATTTCACTAAATGAGGACGAGAAGAATATATTTGGCACTAAACATGTCCCTTTTTAGTGATCTCCTTGAATAATCGAAGGGGGGGTTGGTGATAATGGGAGATGGGGGAGGGTAGCTATGGGAACCCATGATGACTTTTTATAAAAGTACAGAAATAGGCTTGTCAAAACAATTCTTGTTGTGACTACATTCAATTGAGTAAACACACTGGATCTCTGGATCACTGGAAATCGGCAAACCTTTCCCATGAAAATCTTTTTATTTTTTCACCCTAGGGAATGGAGGCTTTTGATGCGAGCTGCCCGCGCAGAATTAATTAAAAAAGAGTTCTGTGGGAAGTAAAATAAGTGATATCCCAGATGCTGAATTGGATTCGTAACACACACACATTCGTGCAGTCGAAATAACTAGGTGTGCACCGGCACATCCATCGACTTCAACATGAACAGTCCTGGGTAGGATAGGGTCCTAAAATGAGCAGTTGTTAAGCTGGGACCCCCGGTTGTCGAGGTAGACCCCCCCCCCCCCCCCCTCGGAGGTCAAGGGGATTCTCTTAGTGTGTGTCTAGTTGTACCGATGTGGGGCCGTTGTCGCTACACCGGCGTGGATGGGGGGGGGGGGGGGGGGGCAGAGGGGGTGTGTGTCGTTGCCGTGGCGACCTGGCCTCCCTGGTTAGAGGAGGCAGCACCGTTGCTTCTTCTTCTTGCCGCTCGGCCCGTTCTTGTCCTTGATCTCAGACATCTTCTTCTTCCTCACCTCCCGCATAAGGTCGAAGAACACCTGGACAGAAAGTCAGAGAGAGACAGAGAGAGAGACAATGAGAGAGATGCATAGAGAAACAGACAAAAAAACAGACGGAAAGAGAAGTAGAGACAGAAAGAGAAACAGTGACAGAGAGACAGAAAGAAACTTAGAAATAAGCACTGTTTTTCCCCGGAATCCGGATTAAGACATTAACTTCATATTTTTTACAATTCCAATCCAATAAAGACAGACTGTTGGATAGGTTTCAGCCGTCACATGTCCCTGAATCATGTTATTATGGCCTGGGTTTGATGATTGTGTCGTTTTTGTTTCACCATAAACTACTAGACATTTAGAAAAAAGGGTGTTTGAAGACACATTGATGCAACTTACAGCCCCCAACCAAGTGGTTGTTTGTCCTGACTGGGCTGAATGAGATCCTATTGCGATGACGTCTTTGGGACACTGACGTGAGATGCGTCATCGTGGGGGTTTTTAGATCATGTTGACATGTATTTGAATTTGAATGGCTGATGGCTGACTCAATTTTATGGGCTAAGGAACCAAGGACTGAAGCTTCAAGGACTCAGACTTTCACCCCACACACAAACTGGCCCTCAGATACACACACTCACACAGGCCGTCACACACACACACACTGACCCTCACGCAGCCAATTACATTGACCAGTAGACACACACACACACAGACAGAGACCCTCACACGGTCTGGATGTCGGAGGCTGGGGCGGCGTTACCTTATCCACGTTGGCCCGCGTCTTGGCCGACGTCTCCACGTAGGTGACCCCACCCCACTGGGCGGCCCGTGCCGTGGCCTCGTCCGCAGACACCTGCCGGCGCTCCTCCAGGTCCGACTTGTTGCCCACCAGCAGCAGCGGAATGGCCTCCTCCTCCTTCACCCGCAGGATCTGCTCCCTGACACGCACGCACGCGCACACACACACACACACACACACACACACACACACACACACACACACACACACACACACACACACACACACACACACACACACACACACACACACACACACACACACACACACACACACCATTTACTTTGATTGCAGTGGGAGACTTGGATGATTAACATTCAAATGGTTTTGGAGTACCCCCAAGTTCATGGTGTACCCCGTTTTACAGGTGCAGGCTTCACAAAGCTAAAAAGCTCAAAAACGACACCACCTTTGCCCTCAACAACAACAACAACAGCAGCAGCAGCAGCAGCAGCAGCAGCAGCAGTAGTAGTAGCAGCCGCGGACGCCATACCTGAACTCTGCGGTGGCTGCGAAGGACTCCTGCTCCGTGATGGAGAAGACGAGCAGGAAGCCCTCGCCGCTGCGGAAGTAGTTGTCCCGGATGGCGGCGTAGTCCTCCTGGCCCGCCGTGTCCAGGATGTCGATCTGGACCTCCTCGCCGTCCAGCACCACCTTCTTCCTGTAGCTGTCCGCCTTGGTGGGCTCGTAGTCCTCCACAAACTGGAGGGGGGAGAAGGGGGGGGGGTTTGGATAGTGTTTAGCCGTGTACATAGTAACGCACTTCACTAGATGCGGAGATAAGGACTTTGCTTTCCCAGGTGGGAATTTTTGGGAGAACAAACTGAAATGCACAACATAATCTTTGAGAAGAGTGTGAAAAGTGACTTAAACGTTGAACCTACTCTCATTTTCAATTTTGTTGTATCCTGTGCAATGACAATAAAGAATAATATTCTCGCCTACTCGCATTTAAAACTATCAAAACATACACTACCGCTACCATGACTCAACATTTAAGTGATTCTTCACACCCTCCTCAAAGTCAATTAAAGTATTTTCAGTTTGCGTTCCCAAACTTTCTACCTGTTCACGACTTGAGAACAGTGTGAGAAATCCCTTAAATGTTGAACCTACACCCATGATCCCACTATCAAAACATAAACAATATGGATATGTCGGGGAAATACTACTACTACTGTTACTGTTAGTTTTACAAATACTACTCCTACTACGGTTCCTATTACTGCTACTACTAGTACTACTACTTTTATGAACCAAAGACGTGACCTCACGTCCGGCCAGTGGCCCTCGGCCACACTGTAGTGGGACACACCTCAGCCACACTGTAAGGTTGGGCCACACGGAGAGCTGTTATCAGGAACCCGGTGGGGCCAATGGAGGAGAAGCGGGCCTCACCTCGTCATACATGAACTGCAGGGTGAGCGCGGACTTGCCCACGCCGCCGCTGCCCACCATGATGACCTTGTGGAGCACCAGGGAGCTCTGGTTCTTGTTCTTACTGGACGCCATGGCGCCGTTGATTGACAGGCGCTTGACGTGTGGCGTTGGGAGCGGAGAACTGTGTGCTCTCGAAATGGAACCGCTCTTTAGAGTGAAGTGAAGCAGACACACACGCACACAGTAGATAAGTTGACGTGCGGGTAACGTTATCTCGTTCACACCCACAAACAGAAAACAAATTCACTCGCTCAACCCAGTTTGAAATTGTTTTTCTATAGCTAACTTCACATGTTAATGAGCAAAAGTTGTAGTTAAAAAACATATGTCAATCGCTGGGGTGAAAAGAGGCTAACGTATGAAACCACAAATCTCTGACCACGGTAAACTTAATTCACTTAACTTAACTGCAGGGAGGGGAGGCTGCAAATGAGGCTACAAATGACCCTAACAACCGTACATTTAAGGAGCAGCTGTCCACTATTGTATTAACATAGTGTTATAATTATTATTGTCAAACTCGAAATGAACATGGACATGGATAGCATGGATATATACTCTGTTTGCTTATTTAAAGTGTATTCTCTGCACATGTTTAATGTATTTCTGAATGTTGTTTTTAATCATGGACTGATTACCCCAGTAGAGGTACCGTGTAACAGATGCAATAAAACCAAACAAACAGTGGGAGATGCGGGCGGGCCCGTGTTTGCCCTCATCAGGGCCAACAGGTTGTACCGAGACGCTGCTTGTGATCATGTCTTCAAATTCCCTGACTGTGATAATAAATGAAGGAAGAGAGCCACCATTTTAGGAGCAGACCACAGAAAAAAAGGAGAACTATCAAACTTGGACGAGGAAGAAGAAGTAGGCGCTACAATGAGACTCCATAGAATTAAAACGGAAAACCGTACAGGCCTACATGCATAACACAGCTTCTCCCATAATTCGGGGGTTACGCCTCGGTCCAAAAACGTTGGATCGGAGTAAAACGTCTCCCCAGAAAAACGTCCCCAGATGCCACTAGCTCACACAACACACGATCCACTATGCATCGTGCAAAAACACCAACACGCCCATATGGTAGGACAGCAAAGAAGGTAGTGAGTTCTATGCATGGGGGGCAACTCGGAAGAAAGACGTTCCCAACTCACCGCGGTGTGTCGGACTCCTGCAGCCCCGGCTGGGACCCCCTGCTGCTGGATTGTGGCTGCACAATAAGACGCACGCTCCTCCGTCTGGACTCACCTCTCCGTCTCCGGCTCCTTCATCCGTAGGCTACTTAACTTTAGTTCTTTTTCTGACAACAATGCGCTTCCTTCCAAGTTGCTACTCTCTAGCAAAGAGTTGACGAGTGAAAAAAAAAAAAGAATCCGCCCCACCTTCGCCTTCGGACGCAGCGCCGGGAAGATTACACGAAGCGGATGTGATGTCATCACATTCCTCCTCCGTTAAAGTGACAGCCAGCCAACCGACAAATTGGTTTGTTTGGATGAACGTGGACGTGTTTTTTTGCATAGTAGTGCATTGCATTATGCGATGCAAATACTGGCCAACTGGTACATTTAACTGATTATGGACACGATTACGGACACGACCACCACTGAGCCAGTGGATATGGTTATTGGAGCTGTTTTGGTTGTCTTTGCTTGGCTAAACATAGGAAGATTATAAAAACAGAATGTGCACATCAAACATAAAAAGCCATGTGGCAAAATACTGTTTCATATTTGCAATACGAGAAAGGCTTTTGAAATTTACAAGAAGTCACCTGGTAGATTAATCGCAGGCCTATTGTTGCTATGTTCATTCATTTCAAATGTAGGCTGTATTATTTTATTTTTTTACAATAAATGTCGAAACTATCAGACAGATAAATCCATTATGACACACAGAAAGACTGACAGACTAAAATATAGAAATGGACAGAGAGATAAATAAATAGATGTTCCTATTTCGATCAATAGATACAACTTATCTATCGAGAGAGAGAGAGAGAGAGAGAGAGAGAGAGAGAGAGAGAGAGAGAGAGAGAGAGAGAGAGAGAGAGAGAGAGAGAGAGAGAGAGAGAGAGAGAGAGAGAGACGCCTAATTGCTTTTGCTTCTTGACACAAGGGGGCAGTGTTCTACAAGTTATCTCAAAGCTGCCTTGACTGTGAGGGGTCTGTGCCAAAGTCAAGGTCACGTACAGAAACATGCGCTCCAGAACGCACGCAGGGAAACCTGTTTATATTTTTTACACCACCACCACATCTGCCTTACGAAGCAAGTTGCCTCCAAATAAATGTCCATTCCCACTTTCCTAAGGGAATGGAAGTCTCTAATTGCCTAATGGTTGTTTTCAGTGTTCAGCCTTTTTTTTCTTTTTCTTCTTCGTTTACCAACTAATTGAATTGAATGGTTTTGGTCCCCAACTGCGCTCCCAAGCCAATTCAAATGTAAAACAAAGTCATTAGGGCGAGTTAAGAGGCCATTTGTTGCCACTTGCCAATTCGTTACCAGGATCGTTTGGAAAGGCTTAACGTTGTCATGATCCTAACCTTTCGGCGGCGCAATAGGAGACTACGCCCCTTTTGTTTGTAGAATAATAATTAATGAGCAGCTCTGAGCAAGAGCAATAACCGACCATCGATTAATTGCTATCGTGTCCTTTAAGGGATTCAATTTAAAATTGGGATAGGCCTACATGTTTCTACGAATGAAGATGTGGACACCAACCAACCAACCCAAAAAAAATAAAGTAGATATTTTGTAGAATATATTATAGGATAATTATTCTCTAGAATTAAAATTTTTGAATTGTCAAATATCAGATGATTTGAAAAGGGAATACATGTTTCCAATGAAGAATTAAAATTCGGAGAACAACCGGAAAAAACAAAATAATTGTAGATTGTATTATTTAGAATTAATATTTTGTATTTTTATTAATCTTCAAAACTCGATCGATTGAAAAGGGCAAAGATTAGCTTTATCGGTCGGCCCCCAATTCGCCCCCCCCCCCCCCCCCCCACCCCTGATGAATCGTCCAGCTTCTTTCTTCAGGTGTAACCCCCCGACCCTCTCGCCCGTCCGTATCCCCCCCGCCCCCCTCCCCCTCCTCCTCCTCCTCCTCCTCCTCCTCCTCCTCCTCCTCCTCCTCCTCCTCCTCCTCCTCCTCCTCCTCCTCCTCCTCAGAATGTACAGACCTCGACGTCAGGGGCGCGAGCCGGCCAGAATGGACCTGGTCTGCAGCGCGGGAGGAGGATCAAGGGGGTTACAACAGCCGCGCGCCGGGACGTCCCACCATCACATCACAGCGAGCGTGCGCGTCTGAGAGAGGAAAGAGGAGGACTCACGTCAACGATGACAACGTGTGGGAATTGATGGATTGAAAAAAAAAAAAAAGAAGAAGACATATAATAATGTTTAATCGGGATTTTGGGCAGTTTCTGGTCAACGCGTACTTTGGAATGGAGGGATACTTTGGACGCTGCTGCTTTTGCGGGTGGTCGTGTATGGATGGGTAGGGGGGGGGAGGGTGCTGGTTGTGAACTTGATTTTTTGAGCATCGTTGGAATTAAATCACGCCATGTCACGTCAGGTATTGTCTGTCTCCGTCACGAACTGAGACGCGCGGGGCGACGCTTCTGGAGCGACTTCAAAGTCCGGCGGGATCACATCAGCGGTGGGACGGGAAGGACTCTGGACTTTCTGGACTCTCTGGACTCTGACTCCCTTGACCCTCTGAGCACCGTGCGCCCGTAAAACGTATTGGATGGGGAACGTATTGGCGGACAAAATGACAAAAAAAAGACCTGGGTAAACTGAGTCATTAAAAAAGAAAAACCCGATTTTGCATCATACATCTTCCAGAGGAATTTATATCGTTCAGCATGCCTCGCATTTGAGGTGCACCCCTCTCGCATGGAAAAGGACTGTTGAACGAAAAGCGTGTTTCTTCTTGCAGGTGTACCGCGCGCCTCGTGCTTCCCGGGACACTTCAGCCGATCATCGGTAACATACGCCTGCTAAGTTCAATAAATACATAAAGTGATCAACCACCTCTTCCACAAAGGGATCACGGCAGAGAAACATGAGTAGCTGTGTGTGTCTCCAAGCGGCATTACTCGTGGCTTGCATGGTCTCCGTGGGCTGCACGTTGACCGAGGCGCACCCCACGGTGTCCCAGGAAACGTGCGCGTCCTGCGGGGTCACGCAGTCGAACGACCCGGCAGAGGAGACGCTGAACGGGGACTTCCTAGAGGCCGTCAAGAGGCACATCCTGAGCCGGCTGCAGATGCGAGAGAGACCCAACATCACGCACCCCGTGCCCAAGGCCGCCATGGTGACGGCGCTGCGGAAGCTGCACGCCGGGAGGGTGCGCGAGGACGGCCGGGTGGAGATCCCTTACCTGGATGGGCATGCCACGAGCCGCCAAGCGGTGGAGGAGACCTCGGAGATCATCAGCTTCGCGGAGACAGGTGGGTCCGGAGTCCGGGGACACACCGCACGGCTTCTCTGTGCGGGGCTGGTTCATTAGACGTGGTCGGAGGCGATGGTGTAAAACGCATGGCATCGTTCTTCCACGCACTGAGGAAATGCATACTTAAATAGAGGGAACAGAAGTCAGTCAGTAGTTAAATCAAAATATTCTATGTATTATTTTGTCCTTTAAGATTGATATTTTGTTACTTATGTCAATATATGTTATTTATATGTTTAGTGTTTGTGCTAGGGCGTGCACCCACAAATGTGCGTGTGCGTGTATGTGTGTGTGGGTGTGGAACATGTTTCATGTAGGCTGTCAATTTTTTTTATCTAAAGTTCACCGTAAGTCGCCGTGGTCGAAAGCGTCCGGTTTGCTAAACGGTTGCTAAAAAAAAAGAAAAAAGTCTGCATACGTAACCACGGTAGCCATTCACAAAAACATCCCCGTAAGAGAGTAAGCCGGAGGCAAACTTCTGAATGAAATCGTCACCTGCACATAGACTGACGTGGTGTAGGCTCCGCGACAGAAGCCTGAGCTGACATATGTAACATATCTATTGTAACATCGAACACATTTATCAACGTTGCGTTTAACCGTCCAACCTGATTCAGCTGTATGTGGGTCAGCAGGGTATGGGGGGAGGCTGGCACGATCACAGATGCCTGGCTCATAGGCATTGCGATAGAGCACCTGGTTGTTTCTGAGGTGCGGTGCACAGATCATACGTTATGGGCGGTGAGAAGAGAACAATACTTCTGGAGTCGCACACCGCAGGCAGAGCCGCCACCTGCGTGTTTGTGTTTGTGTTTGTGTGTGTGTGTATATGTGTGTGTGTGTGTGTGTGTGTGTGTGTGTGTGTGTGTGTGTGTGTGTGTGTGTGTGTGTGTGTGTGTGTGTGTGTGTCTGTGTGTGTGTGTGTGCAACTGTCACTGCATGGATTAACTATGAGTGAAGTTCAGAATGTGTCTTTGCGCCACATCAGACGTAACGCATAACTTTATAGCTTATGTTCATCCTCGTATTATCAAGTTGAAGGGTTTAGTTTTAATGTTGGTCAAGACACGAGAGACTGGGATGCACATGAAGCTGTACATAAATCATCCCTGCATCACTCATTCATCACTCATCCATCCATCATCCGTACATCAATCATCCCAGCCTCCCTATTGAGTGAAGACAAGCATAAACATGGATGTGTTTATGGAACACTTGTGCCTCATTTTTTAAGAATGAGTTGTGGATGTCTGTCTGTGTTGAGCTCTTGGGCTCAGACACAAACACACACAATAACACATTCACACAGGCACACTTTTGGCTAGGGGAAATGAAAAAGTCGAGGCACATTTAACCCGGTCACCTTTCTAACCGGTCCCGCAGGCCTCCTGCTGCTCCTATGAATGTGTGTGTATGTGTGTGTGTGTGTGTGTGTGTGTGTGTGTGTGTGTGTGTGTGTGTGTGTGTGTGCGTGCGTGCGTGTGTGTGTGTGTGTGTGTGTGTTTTGTTTGTCTTGTAGGTCTCTTTTCGTTTGAAGTGCATGGGATCTTTTCTTCCTTTGTGTGCAACTTTTTTGTCTTTATGTGTGCATATGTTTGTATAGTTGTTCTGTTTTTGTGTGCATGTATGTATTTTTTTTTTGTGTGTGTGTGTGTGTGTGTGTGTGTGTGTGTGTGTGTGTGTGTGCCCTCTACCTCTCCTGTTTCCCTGAGGGTTAGCTGAAAAGAAGTGCATTGCTGCTCCAACAGAAAAATGAAAAGTGAATTATTGCGAAATATCGAGCAAACGGCCTTGTCAATAAATAATACTGAATTTATCACGTAATTACAAGCCAGAGAAACATTATAATGTCCTTGCTCAATTCATTATTGTAATTCAATGTATAACATGTAGATCAACCTGCATCGCTTCTGATTTGCTCAATTTCCTCTTGTTCTTATATGACTTTATCTCATAAAAGAAGGGACGTTTTTATTTTTCAGTAATGCACTGGCATACATGCACGCCAGTCCTGAGAGTTTGTCTTGGTATTCTCTCTCTCTCTCTCTCTCTCTCTCTCTCTCTCTCTCTCTCTCTCTCTCTCTCTCTCTCTCTCTCTCTCTCTCTCTCTCTCTCTCTCTCCTCCCTCCCTCTCTCTCTCTCTCTCTCTCTCTCTCTCTCTCTCTCTCTCTCTCTCTCTCTCTCTCTCTCTCTCTCTCGCTCTCTCTCTCTCTCTCTCTCTCCCTCTCTCTCTCTCCCCCATAGTGCCCTGGACAACCCAGGGCACTATGTTGGGTCCCCTGACTATAAGGTGAGCAGCAGTGTGTGTGAGAGGGTGTGTGTGTCGCGGCGCTGCACCCTGCATGCAGATGGATACGCTGTGCACCCTGTGGCCCCGGTCAGGGGTCCATTAGGATTCTAGTGGGGGTCCTCCTCCTCCTCCTCCTCTTCCTCCTCCCAGGTCTGTTTAAACTTGGTGGCATGGGGGGGGGGGGGGGTAAAGGGTGAGGGGTGAGGGGAGGTGAGGGTGCTGCAGGGAGGGAGGGGGAGGAGTCGTTGGCAGCTCTGACTTAGCTTTTTGGCAACAGCACAGTTGGTGTGCTTGTGTGTGTATGTGTGTGTGTGTGTGTGTGTGTGTGTTTGTTTTGTTCACTGTGTTGCAGGAGCTATGGCTCTGTGTGTCTGCGTGTGTGTTGTTTGGTTCAGTGTGTTGCAGGAGCTATGGCTGTATGCGCGTGTGTGTGCGTGGGTAAGAGTGGGTGTGTTGTTGTGTGTTTGGTTCAGCGTGTTGCATGAGTTATGGCCGTGTGCGTGCGTCTGTGTGTGTAAGAGAGTGTGTACGTGTGCGTGGTGTGTGTTTGGTTGAGTGTGTTGCAGAGAAGCTCCAATGTTGTGTGTGCGTGTGTGTATCTGTGTGTGTGTGTGTGTGTGTGTGGGGGGGGGGGGTTTGTGTGCGTGTGTGTGCGTGTAAGGGAAACAACTGATAATCACTGATTCTGATTGCCTCTGAGTTCAGTGCAACAGGACACGTTCCTGTGCCGTTCATCCAGCC
>NC_044051.1:34592150-34600336 GCF_902167405.1 Gadus morhua
ATCAATCATTTTCGTCAATGTTGGTGTTGTCTTTCTTTAGTTTTAGGGGTCACCAGTTCTTAATCAAAGTAATCGCACCAACACACGGCACTTCAGATGTTCTTAAATCACCATGGCAACATGTCGGAAACTGAAGATGTATCATTCCAGCCCCCCCCCCCCCCCCCCCCCCACAATCATATCAATTAATTGTATAATATGTACACATTTTAGAAATGCACATAACTAAATCAAGCCTGAATCCAACAAAGACTTTCTTCCTCTCCATTAAATTACCCCCAAAAGTAGTAAAGACATTATTACTGTCAAATGTTTCAAAAACATAATTTTAGGAAAACCTGTTACAGCAGGCCATCTGATTGCCAAACTGATAGAAGTGGGTTTAGGAACAAGCTATTTTAAATACATTTAAAACAAATTCCACACATCGCCTGGCATCTTCCAGGTGTTCTTGTAACTGTAAAGCCACGACATTAGCTAAATTATTACTCTAATTTAATTTTAAAAGATTTGTTTTATTTGTTGTGCCTCACCGTAGAGATAGGTTTAGACTTCACCAGATATGGTTTCTATCCGATAGCGACGCCTGTTGTCTTTAACAAGTCGGAAGTGAACAGTTGGCGGCCAATTTGCTCTATTGATGTTGTTTGACGTATGATGTGCATCCTAGCACTTACCCGCTCACATCCTGATAGCACTTGCAGAATAAACATGCCTTTTAGTGAGCCCGATGTGGCCGGTGGCCGAGACCACAATCCTTTAAAGAAAAAACACAAAAAACACAAAAAGACGGAAAGGAGATAAGGAGGAAGGGAGCAAGGAAGGAGGGAAGAAAAAGTGCCGCATGAGCTATGCAATGTATAGTGCTGACGCGTCCGCACAGACTGGACGTCAGTTGTAGTGACCAACCGACGATCACCAATACTTGAAATGTAGGGTGTGGTTGGGGGTGGGGTTGAGGGAGCGGTCAGGGCTCACGGGTCAGCTAGGGTCAGAGGCAGAGGACACAACGTTTATCGGTGTTGCGTCTTCTTCAGTTCTAATGTGTGGTCCTTGTAGCCTGTAGCCTTTACACCGTGGGACCACAGGGAATTGATCGAATCGTGTAACTGGAATTATTTAAAATGTGTGATTTTTATTGAAATCTGGCTGTTGTTCCAAGTGTGACACACACATGCACACAGACATGCTCACACATGGTTGTTCATACACAATTAATAACGTGTATAGCACTGTTTTCCTTAAAGATTTAAAGACGTTCAGTTACGTTGACAAGCCGTGGTCGTCTCTTGTCCAGCATGCGGAAAACACAGAACCTGCTGAATATTAACAAATGAGTCATCAGGGATTGGTCGGCCACAGCCATTTGTCCAATCAGGCTGCTTCTCTCTTGGCTCCGCCTCCTAACTGACGCCCACCGTGTCCACTACCACCCACAATAAGCCTTTGATTATTCTTCAGAGCAAATGGTTGTTAGAATATTTGCACTGAAGCGTTGTGTGATTAGTAAAATAAAATAATTAATAATGATAATAATAAAAGAAACAATAATAACGAAAGTAATAATGTTCAGAAAAATAACCATTGAAGAAATGTTATTTTTATAGAAGTAAAAACATTTTGCTCAAATGTTCAAATGTGTTTTGCCTAATCATTGTACCAAAGAGGCCAAGATATTCAGCTGTTGAGAGATGGCGATGTCGTCATGTTTAGTTTTGTAAAATACATTGTGACGGATGCTAAGAGGCCTAGACACTGTATCAGGGTACGAGACCGGTCATATTCAGCTTCATTCGTGTATCTTATTTTATATCTAGACATGGTAAAATGTCATGTTCTTTTTTATATCCGACTCCTTCCAAAACACCCTAGCTTCGTTAGTTGTTGCCGTTTTTGCCAATCATTTAGCATCAGATGAAGACCAACTGATCCCTGTACAGCTAATGTAACATATGAATATACTTTTGAAATATGTTGTCTTGCAAATGTTAAAAAATAAATTTCTTATTACCAATTTTATGCATTTGTAGCTTGTATGTTGTTTTACAGAATCATTTCACCATCAATGTGTGTGTGTGTGTGTGTGTGTGGGGGGGGGGGGGGTAAAGCAAGGCACTAACTCTACTTATGATAGGTCAGTTGTTAGTATAGCTCAACACACAGTCAAAGTTGGTGACTACATTTATGCTACCCATGCATGTTAGAAGACCTTCCCACCTTTCCTCCTCAAAAAGAGGACAATATTTGCTAGCTGTCCTTACCTAATGGCAGACTAAATTAAAAACGATAAAAGCATGGGGGGGGGCCCTCGGGGCCACCACATTCCCAATCACAGCATAGCGGCCACACACTCTAGGGATGTTGATGCAGCACGACCTAGTAGCATCTGGTTTGGTTACCGCAGGCATGCGACCATAAAGACGTCGCTCACGGAGCTAGCATCCAGGGTAAAAACAGATGTGGCTCATAACATTAATTATGGGCCCGGTCCATTCGGTGTGCCTGCGCACACCGCTCTAAGTTCACGCTAGGAAAGTAAACTTCAATTACATCAGTGTTGACCCTGCTTCTCCCGGAACAACGTCAAGAGTGTCGACGTAGTTCCCTGATCTTTGTTTTTGTTTTCCCTTGCCACCCCGGTGTGCAACCTGAGCATCAAAGTCTACTTTCCCTCCGATATTTAATTTAAATATTCGGTTACGGATTGCTACATTCAGGTATTTTTTTGTAACTAGAGACGGCTATGATTGGATATTGTTTAAGAGATTGTGAAGATTAGGTATGAAGTTTAAAAGGTTTTAGTTAGGAAAGGTTAGCGGTTGGTAAACGTTTCGTGTGGTTAAGTTCAGCGTACGGATCTGAGAGGCATTCTGCAACGTAGATATAGACGATTAGTCAATATCTACGTTAGCTAGATATGTTAGGTATATTTTAATAGCTATATATAAGTGAGCAACATATGAGTAAGCTAAGTATAAGGTAAGTTAGGTAGATATAAGTTAGGCAGGTATAAGTAAGTTAGATCGGAGTGTGCTTGATTTAATTAAGTTATACTTAAGTGAGCTTGATATAAGTGAGCAAGAGATAAGTTATCTAGATATATGTTAGCTGAATATAAGTTCGAAGATATAAGCTAGATAACAGTAAATCCACAGAGTAATTTCTTCCTATCCTAGGGAATATCTGTTTAATTGGACATACATGTTCACTATGTCTGCAATGAAATAGTGTTCATAAAACAGAGCCAAACAAACGGCAAATATCAGTAACAGGGAAGGAAATAAAATATGCAGTTACGATAGGCTATGTCATGACTTGTTCCCCATCAGCACAGTAATGGCTTTCAAACACAGCCTAATTGTTCTGGGCTAAGGACACAGCCAGACGTATGAAGACATTTGTGGAGATCTGAGACGATGAGCTTACCAGGGACGTCTGTCTGCCTGGTATCTGGCAGACGCAGTCTGGATGAGTCAACCTTTGGCAGCGTCTGCGGATATCTGGGTATGGATAAGAGATCATGGTGGAGAGAGGGTAGCTGGAGGTGAATACAAGTCAGATGGAGTCCCAGGGGAAGGACGACAGAGGGAAATGGTGGGTACTAAGGTACATTGAGGATTAAGTTGAAAATGGGTTAACTTAGAGGTCTATCGCACTACAGTATGTGACTAATGCTCACACATTGGACCATTTTAGCCAGCCTATTTTCCAACAGACCCTTTTCTGAGAGGTGTCATTTTAGGGTAAATACAGGTTGTGAGCGGAGGAGTCTTCATTCAATCTGTTAAGTGGCGTAATCGTGGCATGCGATGGTTAAAGCACAACAACAACGATAACCTTTGATTGGGTTGCTCTTGTGGCGTCTAGGTCGACCACAAGACAAAGGAATCTGGCCTCAGGGGTCGTGACGCGGCAAACACGGCGGTGAGCACGTTTGCACTCTTGCCCTTGGATGATTGGCAGCGTTAATATCCTAATACTCGAGCGGGAATGGTTTCGCTGTCGCTGTCAGGTTTGAATGATATTTCGGAAAAAGTACTGAATATGCGGTTTGTGTGATTTACGAGGATTGAAATGGAGTCCTAATCGTTTCTGTCATTAATCACACGAGGGTGTCACTGTCGCCGCCGGTGTCGGGTGGAAAAACACTTTTGAGTTGCTGGTTTGAATTAATTTGAACATTATTAAGTTAGCAGACAATGCATTGCAGTTTTCAGTTACACTTTTACTCAGCTCACTTGAATAAAATCAGCTTTGGTATGATACATATTATTATGTTGACTAAGTACAAATCCGTCGCCTGTCACCTGATTCTGTCTGCGATCTCTGGCAAAGGTAAGGTTACTCTTACCTTGAACTATGACTGGATGCATTCATTCACTCACAAGACGGCAGAGAATCAAGCAAGTCAAGGAAGACTGATCATCTTTAAACAGAAAGAATGCTATTTATATCTACTTTATGACTGCACTCAAATTACTGATTTTGTAAGCATTTAGCCATGATGTAAGGCCACCTAAAAGATGTCCAGGCTAGTAAGACACTGTCTCCTTTTGTGAAGGACATTAGATTAATTCCTTTGACAGCTTTGTGCTTTGTCTAAATTGCTGAATAAAAACTGTAGAAGAACATTTAAGATACAGGCAGACAGACAGACAGATTGCTTTCCTGTTGCAGGTCAAAAAAGGAAGGGGCAAAAACGCAAAAAACAACTAGAAAATGCATTTCTAAAAATGCAGAAATGTAAAAGGAATTTAACTGAAGAATCTGAAAGGTCAAATGTATTGCCCTGCACGGTTGAAAAATCTGAATGGTCAAATGTATTGAAGTGCACTTTTAAAAAACATGGAAGCTGAAATCGAAAACTGACAGACGCTGAATTGCATAATCTGAATAAGAAAAGTGCTGAAATACATCGTTACAAAAGCTGGAAATTAAACTGTAATACTGTCAAAGCTGGAAGATAGAAGAAGGAGTTGCACTAGCTGCAGTAGTAGTAGTAGTATTAATGGTAGTAGTAGTAGTAGTAGCTGAAGTAGTAGTAGTAGTATTAGCTGAAGTCATAGTGGTACGAGCTGCACAAACGATATGTCATATGAAAGGTATGGTATTGATTGACATTTATAGAAAGAATTATACAGTAATAATCCCGCCATCTCTATCTTAAAACCAGCCGGAATTGTGTGGACTCGCCTAATGCTCATTTTTCCAGCCTAACTTGATCAAAAGTATTCCAATTGGGTGGGAAAAATCGCCTAAAGCTGTAAAAATGTGTCAAATTTAGCGGAAAAACTGCCCAATCTGGCAACACTGCCTGCACGTCTTCGTGATTTTACGTCAGCTTAAATCAATGAGACCAACTGAAAACGAAGCCGATAAGGAATTTAAACTGTGATTATGTATCAAAAGTATCAAGGTAATTGAAATTCTGTTTTCAGATAATTGAAGATACGAATGTCGTGACTTGTTAAACCTTTGAACGAAGGTTAACGATAAACAATTGACCAAGTTACGAAGGCTGAAGCAGTTTTTTTTTTTTTAAGTATAAAATATTTTAAAAATCTGAAAAAGAATGCGCGATTCCAAGCTGATCTTAACATTTTCAAATTTGAATGGAAAAAATTAGGGAGAAGATAGGTCCAAAGTTTGTAGCGAATAATAAAGAAGAAAGAAAGAATAAAACATAACAAGAACAATAGTTGAGCGCTGCATCTAACTCTCATCTAATTAGTGATGAAGAATGAATCGTAGGATCTTGAAGGTTGCCACTGTAAACCAGTGGCACGAACAACATGAATGGTGTGCTTCGATGAATGCTTCGAGGAGAGTATTTGGCTGGAAAAAAAGAGTGACTCGGTAATCCAGTGATGTGACCTACAGTTGGCCTCCAAATCTCTTAAAGGTCGGGGTTCGCATTGAAGCATTCAAGGAAAATTATGGAATTTTCCATTCTCTCAGGATTTACCATTTGTGGGATATTCTGGGAATTATGGGTAATAAGGGGTTATAAGGGGCAAAAGCATATTTGAATGAGCTAGATTAAAACCTTATGAGCTTTACATACATTTGTTGGATTCGTTGGAAGTTTTAAAATATAATATGTTAGAAAAAGTTTTAGAGGCAGAAAGGAAAGTGGAAAAACTTTCATCATTTCATTATTTTAAACATGGCAGACAAAGTATTTTAAGTCATAAAAAGATTAATTGGAGTGTGAGGAGTTATTTATGTTATCCAGGGTAAGTGAATATCTGCTGATATGCATCTTTTGAGCATGGCCTTATCGGCCCTATGTAATCTCTAACAAATTACAGTCAAGTTATGTCTAAAATCACACGTACAGCACCTTTAACACATGACAAATTGTTTTGACACTATTTGTACACCTTTGAAACTTACTGAAATCGACACTCATTATGAGAGAGAGAGAGAGAGAGAGAGAGAGAGAGAGAGAGAGAGAGAGAGACAGAGAGAGAGAGAGAGAGAGAGAGAGAGCAATAGAGAGGGAGAGAAGCTACAGGCCTTCGCTGGACTGGAATACCATTGACAAGCTTTGACACAACCCAAGCCCATCTGAGTGGCAGACAGTATAATGATGTCTTGGTCCTGATTCAAGAGATCGAGGCCTTTGAGTCTGAGAATTAATGGAATGTTGACTCCACGAATCAAAAATACAGATCAAATATGTTTTTTGTTTGTTTTTGTATTTACCTTGTATTTAAAGGCACATGTCAGGTAAAGTTGTACATTCCACCAGTCTATTTCAGCATATTGTCGTTATTAAAGGCCCCAGGCGTTGTTCCGCTTATTTGGAGCAAGTAGCGTTCGTGTTCCAGACCGTGTATCCAGATAAGGAACAGACCATTCTTCACAATGTGATGGATGGGTTGCCACTGGTCGTGTTTTCGACTGCGAGCAGTACAAACGACAGATTTACTTTGAATACACTAAAATTGGATATGGATGGATAATCTCTGTTTTAAAGACCCAAAGTCCCTGCCCCCCAGAACAGATGTTTTAATGGTTTGGAATTGACAGGTTCAGTTGTCAGAGGTGAAGAGATTAGCGTGTGAGTTTTGAGAAAACACGATCTGGTGTGAATCAAATCCTGTTTTCCATACTTTGTGGGGTTCAAATGTAGTCATTGACAAATTTCTTACGTTCACTAAAGTCACTAAAGCATGACAGGACCCAGGAGAAGAATCTGATTTGGGACGCATGCCACAGGTTGAGAACCACATTGAGCGTCAGCGTCAGAGAAAACAGCTGATCAAAGCAGGAACGACAGAGGTAAGACCCAATCCTGGCCAGACTAAGCCTTCCTCCACAGCCCTTCAGAAACGTGATGTAACGCATTCCAGGAACAAGCCCGAGGTGTGTGTGAGCGTGTGTGTGTGTGTGTGTGTGTGAAGGTGTGTGTGTGTGTGTATGTGTGTGTTTGTGTGTGTGTGTGTGTGTGTGTGTGTGTGTGGGGGGGTGGTTTACAGCAGAAAAGCAGGCTAAACGCTCCAGATGGCTGCCCTCGCCACCACCACTGCTGTGAAGCCAAGGACCACAGCGCTGAACTGACCCACGACAGCCGAGCAAACAGGCTTTGCTTTACTATGGGGGGGTCCGATGAATATTCATGATGGAATGCTTGCTGGGTGGGGGGGGGGGGGGGGGGGGGGGGGGGGAGGAGGGCTCATTAGAATATTCATACCACTTGGGAAGTTCATGAGAATGACGTGCCAGGACGGGTTATGAATATTCATAAGACACACAGGGGTAGTGGTGGTGGTGGTGGTGGTGGTAGGGGGGGGGGGTCACTCATCGTTTTGTTTAAAACGGAGGTTTGAATATTTTGGTTGACCCTCGCCATAATTCTCACAGACACATATGCATGCACATGTACACACACACACAAACACATGCAAACATGTGCACACACACAAACACACACACACACACACACACACACACACACACACACACACACACACACACACACACACACACACACACACACACACACACACACACACACACACACACACACACACAGACGTGAATTCTCACAAACAAACCCCACCACAACCACTGACCGGTTCCTCTCCTAACGAGAAGCATTCATAAATGTACAGTAAGCTGGGAGACCTTTGTGTTGGGGGCTCAAGGGTTCACGGGTGTCCGGGTTTCTGGGTCGACGG
>NC_044051.1:34600436-34602936 GCF_902167405.1 Gadus morhua
CACACACACACACACACACACACACACACACACACACACACACGCATGCATGCACACACACACACACACACACACACACACACACACACACACACACACACACACACACACACACACGCATGCACGCACGCACACATACACATACACACACAAACACATATATATATATATATGCGTTGAAATTGTCCGCATGCAGACGGACGTGGTATGTATTAAAAACAAGTCATTGCTGATTCTGTCAGGGTGGGTTTTAGGGGCGCACACTGTGGGGATCCTCGCAGTTGGCTTGTAACAGGCTCCTTAAACAGAGCTTGCGCTACCAGCTGTCAAGTGTGTCACGAGGCCAGTACGATCATCTTGTCTAGCATCAAACCAAAGGCAGTGATGTCATACCGAATATCAGCACAGCTGTGTTTATCTGCTGGATTCTGCCGCCGCCTCGCACCTTCAGAAAAAATCACAGCCCCGCTGGTATTCAGCATGACAGCACTCCCTCTCACTTGAGGTTGATTTCATACAATGGTTCTACCAGAACTATTATGAGTTGACACTAGTAATAAGCAACAACAGAGTATGAGTAGTTGAGACGTTTTTTTCATTTGTTTTTGCTCGCCAACACAAATAGTTCTGCAACTGGACTGTTGCCAAGCAACTCCTACAATTTTTCAATTTTTTTTTAATTTTGTGTAGGGCTACAATTTACCGCAGTTTACGCTCTTTTGCGTAATCAGCGGTTATAAGTAACACAGCGGAGTGATACATGCATAATTAAAAGTCCCAAGTCTGTTATACTCTTTATCAGCACTCATGGGATGCCTCTCATCCAATCAAATTAGTCGGTCGGATCTAACTGTTTTATAATGTACTACGTCATACCGCTTAGAACCAACATTACGGCACACATCCGCAATGTTTCAACCACAGCTTGGAAGAGCTTCATATCATATCGGTGTTTGGGTATCGTGATACTTTAAGTGTTTCCCGACCTGTAAACACCACTTCATCAGACACCGCAAAATACTGTGAGTCAAGTCTGACATAGCAACGGCCAAACTAACGCCTATTCCCTCTATGAATTGCATCCATATTTGAGTGTATGCACAGATGATTGAGATGTGAACCCTGTTTCTCTCTGCTGGCACAATGTCTGTCATTTACTGTAGTGTTCAGCCTTAATGAAATGCACGCATACACAAAGGCTGTACAGGTGTGCACATAGTATGCAGGTTGGATCTATTCAGGTCCACAGTACAGTGCAAACAGATACATTGAAACCATGCACACACACACACACACACACACACGCACACACGCACACACGCACGCACGCACACACACGCACACACACACACACACACACACACACACACACACACACACACACACACACACACACACACACACACGCATACACGCACACACGCACACACACACACACACACACATAAACAAAAAAAAACACACACACACTCACACAAAATGCTTTCCCAGCCCTTCTCACGTTCCGGGTCGTACAGGGTTAAAGTTGAGGACAATGTTCCACAGACCAGGTTGTTCACAGACATGAGATTAATTCAACTAAAGTCTGGCAAGTTGTGAGACTATAAAGAAGTGATTTTGATTTCTTGAGGGTGTTCAATGTTCCCCCTACGACTTCTGATCACAAGAGATGGAGATGAATAAAAAAAACAGAAGTAGAAAAGAAAGAACTGGGAGGAAGAAATTACTCTGGAAAAGACTGACACAAAAGAAAGAGAGATAGAGGAAGGTGGACAAAGAAAAGCTGATCAAATATGAAACAGCAAACATCTAGGAAAAAGGATAAAAAACTGAAAATCAGTAAGGAAAAGGGGGAATGATTACAGAGAAGTAAAGGAGAGAGAGAGAGAGAGAGAGAGAGAGAGAGAGAGAGAGAGAGAGAGAGAGAGAGAGAGAGAGAGAGAGAGAGAGAGAGAGAGGGACCTTACCTGAGCCGGAGGGTGGGGTCAAAGGTCAGAGACGGTGCTCATGTTAGGGAACACTGGACAAGAGAAGCATGCTTTGTCAGGGGACAGAGGCTCTGTGTGTGTGTTCATTTGTGTGTGTGTTTGTGTGTACGTGTTTGACGTGTGTGAGTTCATGTGTGTGTTCATGGTGGGGGTATCCAAAATATAACTGGCACACAATGACACCTCTTTATGTTCTGTGCACTCCCTCACACCACAACCGTATCACCCCTTCCTCTCACACACGCACACAAACACACACACACACACACACACACACTCACAAACACACAATGGCATACATACACGTAGAGACACACACGCACAAAATAAATAAAGCGTTGGATTTCAGCTGACATGACCTCAGAGGTTAGGGGTCAACAGTCTTGAAGAAAATGTAATCTCTCTCTCTCTCTCCACTCTTTCTCTCTCTCCCTTTCTTTCGTTCTCCCTCCTTTTATCTCTGTCTCTCTTTATCGCTCCCTCTCTCTGACTGTCTCTCTCCCGCTCTCTCT
>NC_044051.1:34612936-34620436 GCF_902167405.1 Gadus morhua
CCGGGTCATACTGGCTCATACTGGGTGGGCTGCCTGTGGAGGTCATCTGCAGACCAACCAGTTGCTCCGTTGAATCAATAACGTGTGAGGAAGAGACACAGTACTGCACCCCCCCCCCCCCCCCCTCCCGCCCCCCCACCGAAACAAAAACGGTGGTCGTAAATACATCAAGACTCCATTTGGTCAAGCGTGGTAGACAGGGATCAAAGTAACACTTGTTGCGGTCCACTCTGGCCTGTCAGTGTTGACTTAAAGAGAGACGTTACGTTCATCCCCGGTGAAATGCTGACTTATGCAATTGCCGTGTCCGTTGGCTGTTTATCAGCGTTACCACGCAGGTCTTTGGGGTTATACAGCTCACTCTGACCCGTCAGAATCAGCGCTGGGTGCAGCTGTTTGCTTTGAGCTCATGTGTTCGGTTCGGAACACACACCTTCCGGTTCCCAAGTGAACGCCGCTCAAAGGAGCGACGCGTGTGTCCACTGGGAGCTGCCCAGCGAGTCCACACATCTTCTCCGGCGGATGCCTGGACGCTGCCCAGTACAGAACACACAAGATTGAAAATTCTGGAACTATCCTGGAAGATTCTCAGCACAGACACCATTTTTCCTCAGCGTCATTTGAAGTCCCTAAAAGAGCCCACCTGCACGGTTCGGTTCTAATGCTTAGCCGGTCCGCATTTAGTACCGATCCGCTCTCTCTAGTCCAACATGCGACTGCTTGCCCTTCCCTACCATGTTGTTATTTATTCCGTTCTTCGGACGCCCCTATTGGTTGGCTGTGTCTCCTTGTTTGTCCTCGTTGTCTCACCTGTGTTCAGTAGTTAATTGGGCACACCTGTAACTCAGTGTGTTCTTGTCAGCCCCGTCGGGCAGGTTTCAGCGCGCCAGTTACGCTACTGGTTCCAGTTACGCTACTGGTTCTGGAGCTCAGCTTTCAGTTTCTCCCTGCTTCTCCAGCGGGGCGTCAGGTCTTTCTGTAGATGTCCTTACCCTCCCTCTGTGTGTGTGTGTGCCTTTTTGTGGGTCTGTGTGTGTGTTTGTATGTTTGCGTGCGCGTGTGTTTGTGCACGTTTGCGTGTGTATGTGTGTGCCTTCGTGTGTGCGTGTCAGTGTGTGTGCGTGTGTGCTTGCGCGTGTGCGCGTGTGTGTGCCTGTGTGTGTGTGTGTGCGTGCTTGCGTGTGTGTGTGTGTGTGCGTGAGAGGACAGTGTGGGTTTTGACGGCTGACTCCTGGAGACAGGTGAAATCGTACCACAGCAGGACCCTTCCTCTGAACTCAGCCCCAACATCTGGTTAGAGATCAGCCACAGGATATTGCACTTCCAGGCCCCACGCACACGCACACACACACACACGCACACACACACACACACACACACACGCGCACGCACACACACACAAACCTCAAGGGAAGAGTAAACCGTCCTAAAACACATAGCCACCGTAAACCCCAGAACACCAGACCTCTCAGGGTTCTGTCTGTTCGTCTGTCCGTTTGTCCGTCCGTCCCGTGGCACGACGACACCCAGCGAGGTATTAATGAGCGGCTGCCGGCCTGGGGGCCTGGCGTTGGGGTGGGGGGGGGGGCTAGGAGGGTTTACACCTTGGATTGATGGCTCACCACGCAGCAGAAGGGGGGGAGAATCTCAGACACCCTCATCGGGGTCACTTTACGACTCTTCCTCTCGCTTGCCGCCTTTTTAAGTTCAGAGGAACTCCGGTGTCGTGAGTTAACATAAATCCAACTGTCAGCGTTAGCTTGTGTTTGCATCTGTGTGTCTCCCCCCCCTCTCCCTCCTCCCACCGCCACCCCCCTCCCCCGTTCGTTGGCGTTGCCGACTTTATATCAAGTCGCTCCCTCTTTTTATATATTTTCTTTACGGGATGGCTATTATTCAAAGGAGAATAGGTGTTAGACCCGAAACATAAATTGCGGCAAGCGAGGGCCGCTCGCCGATGGCGAAGGAATTGACTAGGCGCCGCCGTGTGATTTCACCGCGGAGCGCCGTGACCTTTCGCTTCGGAGACTCAACTCATTAGTTTGGCTGACAAGGTGCCGGCGCCATAACTCAGGAAACAGGAAGCCGGTTAGCGGAGCCCGGCTAGCCGTACGCGGTGATGAGGCAAACGGCTAACTCCTGAGAGCCCAACCCACCTGAACGGCAGGGGAGATTTGTTAGCTCGACGCGGGGGAGGGAGAGCGGGGGGGGAGATGTTAATGCGGGTCTCCGTGATAGCACCGGTCGTAACCCTTCAGAGGAATATTCCATATTCTGCGTATTTATTCGCCGCTTTTGTGGCCCCTGCAACATTATTTGAGTTATTTTTTTAACGGGAATGAGTGCGGGAATGCTGGGAAAAAAAAGAAAGGAGAAAGTAAAAATCTGAGGGATGAGTTCTGGGCTGGGATGATGTTGGAGGCAAGGATAATTAATCAGAACCAAAAACGGGATGAAGCAGGATTTTCTCTGCACTGGCGAGGGTTTAGACGAGCAGAGTTCGTTGAACTACTTGTTCTGTGTTTCATTTAATCATAGCTGCGTAAAGGAGGGGGTCAGGAGCCCATCTTTCAAGAATAATATACATTTTATATGAAGTGTTGTTGTTTATATCGTCAATAATTTTGCGGCTATAGGGTTCTGTCAATGTAAATGTGAAATGTAAATGTGAAACGTAAATATGAAATGTAAATGTGAAATGTAAGGGTTATAATAAAACTTGCAGTCGGACTGGTAGTCAGCAACAAAAAACGTTTACTTCGAAAATGAACTTGTTATATAGTGTCTAATGACCTTAAAACTGTAAAGGTAAAACACACATTTGTCAAACCAACTTCTGTGCCGGCCATATCCTTATGTATCTAATCAGTATTCACAGGTCTCATCCACACATGAAAGTGACCCTGATAGCCCCTGGCACATATGTCAACATGAAACACAAGAGTGAGTATAGGAGATGATGCACTTAGCATAGCTATGCATGCTAAAGTCTTTTAAAACTAACTTTAGCATGATTTGATGCATATGTGCTGCGGTTGCCTCATCCGATCACTCCTCTTATCCCCCAGCTGAGTTTTAACAGCTCATCCTTTACAAGCTTTCTTAGCAACGGGTCCAAAAACAAAACAACACCCTGAGCCGTGTGCTGTTGAAGTGCGCCGAGCGCGATGGCACGCCGGCTCAAGGAAAGCTAGCTAAAGTGAGTGCCAGTGGCAGTCTTTTAAACGGGCCGGGGCTCTTTGAAGGCTGTTTGCGTTGCTCTCAGCCACCATTCAGCGGGCCGCTGTGGGAAAGGACTCCAGTGAAGTGACAGGATAAGGCCTCTGAACAAACAGCCGCCGACTCTCCCCCACACAATGCCTCGCCAGAGGTGGGGAGGAGAGAGGAGAGGGGGGGGGGGGGGGGGGGCTGAGAAGTTAGTTGTCTTAAATAACCTTATTGTAAGTGACGCCTTTGTTAGTCATTATGCAGAGATGAATCATTGTGTGGCTTTTCAAACCCCCCTGCCCCTCCCCCCCAACAGCCAGCAGTGGGAGGTAACAGCTCATTAAGCATCAAGCGGAGCTATTCACCCACTCTGGCCGTTGTGAGCCACTGCCAGTAAACCCACTATGTATATAGTTTGTTTAAAGATCGGATTGTTGGATTGGGGTTTTTTTTGCAGCAGGTTCCTGAATATCGTGTTGTTGTTGTTGTTGTTGTTGTTGTTGGTGTTGCCGCCGACGAGGAGAGGGTTGGAGAGGGAGCTGAAACGAGATATTTGCTAATTATAATGCAAATAGATTATGGAGAATGAAACTATTGAGTTGCTAGTTGAAGCCCTATGTGAGGATAACCATATGTTACCTAACACATTAGCATATACGCTTCTCAAAGTTCGGCCCTTCAGTTAAGTTTGTGTGTGTGTGTGTGTGTGTGTGTGTGTGTGTGTGTGTGTGTGTGTGTGTGTGTGTGTGTGTGTGTGTGTGTGTGTGTGTGTGTGTGTGTGTTTGTTTGTATTTGTGTGTGTAGGGTTTACTTGCTCCGTCACACCTGTTGTGTGACTTGTGGCACCGGGGGCAGTAACTCCACCCCTGTCGCCTCAGCAGAAGGTGTTCCCCAGTTGTCCCCATTTGACTACGTGTCCTGACTGGGCTATGTTTGTTTGTTGAGGCAATCGCTTACACAATACATTCCTGGAGGATTGAATTCTGCCCACAAAGGGAACTTTGACGACCGTCGCAAAATACGTCATTAAATATGTTGTTAATATATTTCTTAACTACCTTATTTTTTGGGCTTATTTTTTTAAGTCTTGTCTTTGTGTATTTTAACCCCTGGGACTAAACTCAAACGGTTAAATAAAGTGGCTTCAAATCCATGCTGCTCAACATCACAAGTGTTTGTGTGTGTGTGTTTGTGTGTGCATGTAAGTGTATCTGTGTGTGCGTTTGTATGTGTGTGTGTGTGTGTGTTTGTGTGTGGGAATATGCGTGTGTACGTGTATGTGTGGGCATGCGTGTGTATGTATGTGTGTGTTTGTGTGTATGTATGTATGTGTATGTGTGTGTGTGTGTGTGGTTGTAGGTGCACCTGTGTGTGTTTGTTTATGTGTTTGTGTATGTGTGTGTGTGCGTGTGTGTGTGTGTTGTTCTCTGTGTATGTATGTTTGTGTGTATATGTGTGTGTGAGAGTATGTGTGTGTGTGTGTGTTAGCTATTCCTAAAGCCACACGGCCACTGTGGCTTTAAGGATCAGCCACTGTTCTTTTAAGTCGGTGAGCCGCAAAGTCTCGCTGAATGGCGTCGAAGGAAAGGTCAACAGTCAAATAAACTGTGATGACATGCAAGGCGAGAACCCCCCCCCCCCCCCCCCCCCCACCAACCCCGTTAAATACCCCTAACCCCACCCCCCTCCCCCAGCCCCTAAACCCCTCCCCCACCCCCTACTCCAACCCCCAAAACCCCGGCCCCTTAACCCCGACCCCTACCCCACCCCCTACTCCGATCCCCCTTACCCTGCCCCCCCTAACCCCAGCCCCCCTTAACCCCACCCCCAAAACCTCACTGTAAGGAACACATCAAAATGTGTTCCTTAAGACGTGATGTCGTGTCCACACACACGCTGTTTATTTAGGGGACACGTATCCACCATTACCGCGGAGAACGTTGACGGACAAATCTCAAAATAAACGGGCACGTTTTTCTCCCAGCGTATACTTAACTTAATGAATGGATCACCCTCCTTTGTCTAAGTCACCCCCACCCCCCCCCCATCCCAAGATAAACCTACTGCGTGTGAGGAGGAGGAATGCGATGGGGCGAAAAAACATGGCGGGCGTGGGCTCGTAATTCACGATGAACTCTTCATTATGTCCTTGTTGTTGTTGTTGACGTTCCAGGAGACTCCATCTTCGTCACCATGGAAACCTCCGCCTCCACCGGCAGCGAGAGGAAGGACAAGATGGACACGAGTGGCTTCGGTGACCTGAAGAAGCCGTCCCCCTCGCTGACGAGAGGTAAAGCCGCTTCAGATGCACATCGATAGTACATGTCTATGTATATTTATGTATATGTACGGTACATCAAACAAGGGCCGAAACCTAAAAGTCCCTTGGCTCTTGCACGGCCCCTGTGTGTGTGTGTGTGTGTGTGTGTGTGTGTGTGTGTGTGTGTGTGTGTGTGTGTGTGATCGTGGACCCTGGCCGCTGTGATATACATTTCAAAGAAGGATGAAAAAAAATAACTAGAAAGGCCATCTTGGGAGTCGGTGGTCTCACCGGCCCCTCCCCCTGCGGGCCCCGGTCAGGAGACGCAGCACGCCTGCCGCCGAGATCACTGACAGCGGTCATGTGATGAGAATGCTAACATGGAAGCTAGGTTTCAGAAAAGTGCATAATTAATTCGGAGGGGAGGCCTGCAGGAGCCTCTGTGTGTGTGACCGTGTGTGTGTGTGTGTGTGTTTGTGTGTGTGTGTGTGTGTGTGTGTGTGTGTGTGTGTGTGTGTGTGTGTGTGTGTGTGTGTGTGTGTGTGTGTGTGTGTGTGTGTGTGGTTGAGTTTGGATGAGTTATTTTTTAACACCCGTCAACGCTGATGAGTAGGTGAGTTGAGACTGCGACAGGTGGGAGAGAGTGAGGGAGATAGATAGAGAGGGGGAGAGAGGGAGAGAGCAAGAGAAGAGAGAGAGAGAGAGAGAGAGAGAGAGAGAGAGAGAGAGAGAGAGAGAGAGATAGTTCTGTTGTTGAACTAAATGAGGAGTAGCAGTAAGGCGAGTGGAGGGCAAGCGAGGTAGGGACAAGAGAAGCAGAGAACAAGGCGTGCGCGCGAGAGAGAGAGAGACAGTGTGTGTGTGCTGTAGAGAGCGCTCCATGTTTAAAAGATGTCAGGGCTGCGTGTGCAGCGTGTGCATAATGAGGTGGAGGGACCTGCCGGTGTTTAAAACACGCTGAACGCCGCTACAAAACGAGTGTGGGCGAGGGACGCCCGTCACACTCACACACGGCGCCGGAGCCCGGGCTGACGGGAACCTTTGAAATGGAAATGTTCACCGGGGTTGGTTTAGCGACGCGCTCACTAATTCATGAAGGTGCGCGAAGGGCCGTCGACGTCGGCGTTCAGGGCCCATGAAGCACAAAGCAGACATTTTGGTTGTGGTTTTTGGTCCTTCTGTTTGAGGGTGAATCGCTCTGGGTGTCGGTTTGAGACGGTTGGAGTTCACACGGTTCATGAACTCAAACGGGATTTAATCGGGACTTGTCTTCTTGAAGTCGGAAAATACACTTTTTGATTTATTTTATATTGTTGTTGGTCATCGTTTGAAGTTCG
The DNA here is from genome assembly GCF_902167405.1 of Gadus morhua. NCBI lineage: Eukaryota > Metazoa > Chordata > Actinopteri > Gadiformes > Gadidae > Gadus > Gadus morhua. The sequence continues at coordinate 34,619,741 of NC_044051.1, forward strand.
AAGTTAGATTGAGAACAGATCATCGGTTTCTCTCTGGGCTGTCCGCAGTCCGTGTTAAACCTGCTTGTGTTCTCGACCCGCAAAACACAAACCAAACCTGTCGCTTCGGGCTTCAGGGAATTTTAGAATTTCACAAAACTTAAATCAGACACATGATCCAGCAGATCATGTGTGGCTTTCCAACCAATGGGATCACAGCTATGGCCTGTAATTCAAACAGTTCAACCACCATACCTCCTGGTTAGGTTGTTTCGCTTCTCTTGTCCTAAGGAGAGAGAGGGGAAGGCAGGACATGAGAACGGAGAGAGAAGGGGGATGGAGAGAGAGAGAGAGGGGGAATAGAGCGAGAACGAGGGGAAGGGAGGGAGGGAGGGGGGGGGGGAGGGTGGGACATGGGGAGGGAGGGGGAGTCGGTGAACGCGTGGCTGAGAGGTGTCAGCGAAGGTGAGATGAAAGCTGTGTTTAATGAGTTTGAAGGGCCATGTTCGTACCGCCGGTGTACTGAAAGCCATTGGCTACAAAAAAAAATAAAAGAAGAAAAAAAATGTGATGGAGAGACATGGGCCTGGGTGAACTCACCAGGGTCCAGGTTGATGGTTCAGTGTTTTTCATTATTAATAGTGACACGCTCGCGCATTACGGGGGGAGCACGGTGACGGAGCGACCGCACACACAATCAGCTAGCACTACGAGTGG
>NC_044051.1:34625436-34657936 GCF_902167405.1 Gadus morhua
TGGGTTTTCTATAAGCAATTCTTGCATAATCCTTATTGATTGACACCAGTGATTTAGACCCTTACCGTAGTACTTTCATTGATGAGTTTAAATTAGGTTTGATACTGTATTTAATGACTCATGCAATTTGAATTGTTTTCTACTATTAACTCCTAGGTTTTACACAGTTTACACAGAGAAAGGTGATTAAGGAGCAGTCAGGGGATAGACAGTAAAGATGCAGGTTATTAAGAAACAGGTAGGGGACAAACAGTACAGAGACAGGTCATCGAGTAGCAGGTAGGGGTTAGACAATACAGAGACAGGTCATTGGGGAGCAGGTAGGGGTTAGACAGTACAGAGACAGGTCATTGGGGAGCAGGTAGGGGTTAGACAGTACAGAGACAGGTCATTGGGGAGCAGGTAGGGGTTAGACAGTACAGAGACAGGTCATTGGGGAGCAGGTAGGGGTAAGACAGTACTGGGACAGGTCATTGGGGAGCAGGTAGGGGTAAGACAGTACTGGGACAGGTCATTGGGGAGCAGGTAGGGGTTAGACAGTACAGAGACAGGTCATTGGGGAGCAGGTAGGGGTAAGACAGTACTGGGACAGGTCATTTGGGAGCTGGTAGGATGTCGGGCGTCTTTCTCAAGAATGTCCAGGGAGTTAGTGGATGGGGTGGATATTGGGTATCAAACGCAGAACCTCTTGACTGAGCCAAACATCCCCATAGCCACTACACCATCCTGCGCCGGTAGTCATGGAGATACAGTACTATAACATCCTCACATTCATTGTGGCAACCCTAAACAAAAGGATTCCACAAACAGCCCACTGCTGTATACAGCTCCAGCTGTGGGGTTTGGGGGAGATTAGGACCTAAACTCCCACTTCTCAATATGTTTTCCCTCCCCATCCACCTTTTCTCATCAATCTTTTCTCTTGTCTCGTTTCTAAACTCAATCACAGGATGGGAGAGAGTGGGAGGTTTTGTTATTCTCCTCATTGGAACGAGCATGTTTACATGATATTATTTTGAGCACTCAGACATAACGTCGGCTGGTACTGTGTAGCGCTGAACGAGTAGTTATTTCTGGCATTGTGCTGATTTGCGCAGCATTATATACAATCAAATACAGCGAGCAAAGCGAGCATGACAACCTATAAGGAGTCAGACATTTGGTACTTCTTCATGAACCGTTCATCTGTCTTTAAGTGAGGGAAATGATTTCCCTCCTTAGCGAAAAAGGGATTAACTAGTCACAGTCCTGTAGGCCAGACATAATGTCTAGACGTAATGATCACATACTCTCTTTTTCTGTTGGCACTTTAATCTGAATCATTCACACAAGTATAAGAGAGCTATATAGAAGCTACAGAACACATTGAATATATATATATATATATATATGTATATATACATATATATACTGTATATACACTCAATAATGTGTTAACTGTTAAAACACAGCTGAAAGGAATTATGTCCTTTTCCCTCAGGGGCAGACATTCTGGAACGGATAAAACAAGAGTGGAATTAGATTGTTCCATGTTTAGCTTGGGAGCTTCCAACTTTGAATGTTGATGGAGGGAATGGAATTCTGAAATATCACACACACATGGGCACGCATGTGTGTGTGTATGTGTTCGGAGCTCTTTCGGAGGATCCTCCTACCTCCAGGATGTTCGCAAACTGAGGGTTGGCATCCAGGGGCTAGGGACCGTTTTAGACCAGAGGGAAGGTGTCTTTCTCAGGGACAGCGCACGAAAAGTCCCCCCCCCCCACCCCCCGGTTCAGTTGGCTTGAGCCAGACTGAGTCTATAAAGTCCCAGCTTTTGGAACTGTTCTTCTCAAGGGATGGTTGAGTTAAAAAACGAAAGTACAGTCTTAATGGACACATTTGTGGTCCTCGTCTCTTCATCTCCGAATATCTCTGTCAACTCGTCAGCATGTTAGATTCAACAAACTAGTTCTGGCAAATGATATGGATGTTTCAGTGAAGCCACGAGCGACGTTACGGTGGTTCGATCACCCAGGCTGGCACAATCCTTTAATCCTTTAATATCATTGACCTTTTTCTTTGCTGTAACATTAAGCACACGTTCTTTATGATTCTCGCCGAGAAGGCCAAATAAAATGGCGCGATGGCTTTGCTAACAACAACAAGCAGAGGAAGAAGAGGCCAGCAGGTGGTGCGTGGAGGTGGATACGGTCACACAGAGAGCGGATGAAGGGATGTTTCCCATCCACAGCAGGCAGCCGGCACTAATTCCACCCAACAATAGCATGAAAAGCTCTTCAGTCAAAGCATTATAAACTCTGTGGCATACAGGGGGTATAGCCTCAGGGGGGAGGGGGGGGGGGGGAGGCATTGGTGTGTTGGGGGAGTTCCTTCTCCAACAATAAGTGGGCCCTATACATCCATTAAACTCCCACTGCCTTATCATACCGGCCACATCTGTGATTTCAATCTGTTCTTGATGAATGTTTAATAATGACAGGGGTAAAGGAACAGAAACAGTGTAACCGCACTCAACAGGCAGCCCCCTATGATCTGAAAGCCAACATTATAGTCGTTCAGCACTTTCTTAAGGGGTCCCTGAGCCTCATTCTGCCTCCAGGTGTTATGGAGTACATTCAGTACACGTCTTCCATATCAGACTTTGCCGTTCTACACTTTCCTGTGGACGAGTGCAGGTCTACATCTGCTTTGATGTGACCATACGCTAAAGGGTAACCTTCAAACTCGCTATTTTATCAACTCTTATTTCGGCTGAACATTTTTGGGAAAGTTGGACTGTTTACAACATTGGCTATAGGCGCATTTCCAATGGAGGGTGCTGGTCGGTTCAGTCTGCAAAGGTGCGGCACGGGTCGTGTTTCCACCGCCAAAAGTGGGCGTGATCCGGACTGAGCCGCATTGAGCAGTACCCGTCTCGCAGTAGTCCTGAAAGGGTAGACGCCTGAAAGGGTGCCAGCAAGTTTGAGCAACACATGCCGTCCATTGATTCGTCGACAGAATCGCACTTACGTGCGACAGGGGAATAATAACAAACAAACACGTTACCCGCAAGGTATTTCTGGACAACGGCGAAAGCTTTGTTCATTGAAGAAAATGTGACGCAAAAGATTGACGTCCTTCTTGGACATTGTACATTCTTGCTCTTTGTTCATTGTGCGCGTTCTTCTTTCTCCTTGGATTTATTAGCAGGCTACATTGTGTTGGGCTTCTATGAGATCACAATGCTTACGTAGCTGCCGCGGCTATCGCCACGCGGCTTAAAGCTTAAACCCCGCCATAAGGGTACTGTCGGCGGTTGAAACACGAGTCGTAACTGAGCTGGGCTATACCGCACCCTCACTACTGGGCTGAGGCGTGCTGGGTCCGAAGCGTACCCGCCGATGTAAAAGGGGCATTAGTAGTTGTGTTTCCGTTGCTCCGATTCTGAAAATCGACGACAATGGCCCAACATCTTTTTGTCGGAAAATAGTGTTGCTGTTGTGAGCCGCACTTTTTGTTCGACCAGTGTATGAAGCAGTACACCACTGTTGAAGAAAAACCTTCTGGAAGGCGACTAGACTCCCCTAGGGAGGGCGTGGGAGCAGAAGTCTTATCTTGTTCTGGATGTGAGTGATCATGAACGCTGCAGAGCGGTCAGTAGGGGGGGGGGATAGTGCTTTAGAGAGGCAACTAGACCCTGGTATCTGGGGACCAATCGTGTTGCATGTTGTTGGCAACTTTAACCCATTAAGTCATCATAAAACAGACGTCATTGTGTTTGTCGTTTTCTCATGTTTTGCTTTTCAAACACATTGGTCGTGATCTACGCAACACCAATTTACTTTTGTGAATTACACTCTAACTAAATAGCATGCAGATGCTAGGCTTTGATGGCAGAATTGCCTTTTAAGCCTAGAAATGAGGGGAAAAATGTGTGCACACTCCTAGCTCAAATTCAAGAATGATCTCCAGTCTGGATCTCTTGGTTGCGAGGAATCGTCAACCTCCCTGACTTCCCAGACTGTGTGTGTGTGTGTGTCTGTGTGTGTGTGTGTGTGTGTGTGTGTGGGGGGGGGGGTTTATCCCAGTGTCCTCCCACGACGGACGGGGCCCAACACACAGAAGAGGGGGGGGGTGTGGTGCACCAGTGGAGACAGGGGTGGGAGGGGGGGAGAGAATAGCGCAGAGAGCGCCAAACAGAAAGTGATCTATCAGTTTTTAGCTAATGAACTGGCAACTGTTCAGAAGAGGCGGAACAAGTCCCCCCTACCCCCCCCCCCCACCCCCCTGTCCTAGCCGGGGTCGTCTTTATTATCGGGTGGGTTGGATACAGACGATAATCCCCCCAGAGTTGTTGGATTTGGGTTTGAAAACGTTGTGGAAACTCAGCAGGAAGAGCGTTGCTAATAATGATGGATGTCTTGTTGGCGCTGAAACCGGATCCTCGGCTCGCTACGAAACCGTCTGCTCGCCGAGCGCACCCACTCGCACGGGAAGACGGGCCGCAACGCGAGCCCGCCCGCGCCTGGACCCCCCGCTGACACGGACAACATTGGTGGTTTTGTTTAGTTGTTTTCCTTTTGTGTACTGTGTACTGGGGGAGATTTTGGTTGACATTATCGTAGCGCCCCGCTGTTTGGTTTTCAATGGATTCCAACACAATAGTTGACTCGATGCTTCGTCAATGAAAGTCATACAATCACAGTATTTGTCTTGCGAAACGAGACACAGCCATGAAGACTTGAGTAAAATAATGTCTTGATGTAACGAGACTGCAGCTAGCTAGAACCTAAAGTTCCCCAAACGCGGCAACCCCCAGTACCTAGCTCTTCCTCCCCCACCCTGGGACCTCCGTTTCCTGATCAGGGAGTTTCCCCCCTCTGCGTCTCTCTTAAATTACTGTTTGGGGGGCGGTTCTCAGCCTTGCTCTGTCATGGCCATCAATCAGGCGAAAGCAGTGCATGATGGGAGATCAGCAGCATAGGGTACTTTCTGGAGTCTTGCAATGTGGTTCTAATAGCACCAGAAGGGCGGATGTGAATGATGTTAACTCAACACCATTTGCAGCATTATATGTACATTTATGAATGCATGTTTGTGCATAGATGTTGGTGCTGTCTTGGTAATATTTGCACCGATACCTTCCAGGAGACTGCTCCTGTTAGCTTAGCCTCATCTGGCTGTTGACAGTATGACTCAATTCTGGTCAGTAGGCTAATGACTGTAAGATACTAATTGTTGGCAGGATGTGCTTTGTCTTACAGTAGATGGTAATGTGTGTTCGAGCTAATTAGCCACAAAACCAGGCCAAGCAGGAACAGAATTAAGGTCAGGAAAAATGCAGATCATTATTAATCTCCTTTTTTCTCCCTCAATCTTTTCTAAATAAGTCGATTCACTGCTCATAACAAAGTCATTAGGTATTTTCTTTTTTAAAGATGAATCACTGATAAAACATCATTGAATTTAATTATACTGTGTTCGGTCAGCACTAAACAAGAAGGATGAATCGTCATTACTTAACTTTGGAACATTCGTGTTTTTGTAGTGCACAGAGCTTATGTCGCTAACACAAACGGCTATTATAACGTTGGACGTGATTGAGCAACGGTACTCATAGCACGTGTTATTAATTGCCGCAGGTATTTAGGTCATCAAATGCAGGCTTTATATGAGGGGTTACCTCATGCTGGGAGCTTTGTCTAAATGTTAATTCTGGCAACAAAAACGATTCAGCTGTGGAGGAAGTTGACTCTTTTTCGAACATCCTTAGGCATACCATTTTATTTACAATATTTAATTTGGTGCTTCAATCCAAAGTGACTGACTGTATATTTATAAATATGTCATTAAGAAGTAGGTGGGGTTAAACACATAACCTTTAGGCTGGGAACCAAAACACCTTCAGCGCTAACCTGTCGGGTCTTTTGTTCAATAGATTGATTAAAAACACAAAGAGCAATAATAGTACCTCATATTTGATCTCAATTTCACAGTTCCTACGTCCAAAACCAACTCCAAAACTGATTCCAAAAACACTCAACTCCAAACAAAATGCCATTGCATTCTGCTTTGACGGTTTCATTGTGAGCGCTTGGCGCTTCAGATCCCCGGGTGGAGATGAGAGCTGTTAGTCAGCGCCTCATTGTGTGTCCGGGTTCATTCTCTCTCTCAGCGTTCCCATTCAGGCTGAACTTTGCTAATCAAAAGGTGTCAGGCGAAGGACGGGTTGGAGAATAGAACATAACTACCACCGCCGGTAACACCGTCCCCCTCAAACCCTCAACCCTCAGCTTTGAAGCTATGGAGCCTCTAACTATCCCTGCGATGCAGTTCTGTTGTTTTGTCCCCTGGATAAACTTTGCATCTTGGAAGCCACGTAGTAAATTTAAACCTAAACAATAGTTTATAAATCTTTCGTGATTTTAACCTAGTTGACAGAGTTGTTCAGGTGCCTTGGTTTCCGTAGTAAATAAGGTGGGTCATGACGTCATTCAGAGGGCGTCAACATTTTCAGACGACAGTTGTAGTTCCAACTCAAGCCACTAGAGGCTGCTACTGAAACAACATGCATACTGCAGGTTTAACTTAAATAGGTCTACTTTGAATTTAGCTAAAATCTTAGAATGGATGAAACACCATTTGGGGTAACCTAAAAGTATTGATATGAAGAGTGAGAGTCTCTCTCCTGACAGGAGTCTTTGGTTTCTTTGATCGTTTACCTTTTGTAACCTTGCTCGAGGGTGGAGATAGGGTAGGTCAGCCAGGACTCCTGTCAGCCAGGACTCCTGTCCGGTCAGCAGCCGAGCCCAGCCGAGCGGGACGGAGTGGTACATGGCGAGGCTCGTGTTCAGCGAGAGATGGCTCTATCTGGGGAGGAAAAAACGAAATAGACATTATTCAGTCTCAGCAAATCGTCGTGACTGAGTTGCATGTTCCGCATGACGACTCACAAACACGCTGCGCAGCACTTGTGGACTCGTGAAGCGGGCTGAAAATCTATTTTTACTCCATCGGAGGATCCATGGGACCCTCCCCCCAAACCCCAAGGGGGGGACGGGGAAGGGGACACTGGGAGGAGAGAGCGGACCACCAGAAAGAGACCTCCCTCCATCGCCCGGCGTCGTCGTCAGCCTCAGCCAATCCGACGCCAGGGAGGCATTAGCGGGGGGACAGATTAGCCACGTTATCCGGAACATTCCTCAGCTCCAGGAGTTCGCCGCCCGTCCGCCGCCCTAACATCTGTCCACCGCCGGAGAGGCCCTTCAGCTGGGGCCCCCGCCTCGTTAAAAACACACTGACGAGGAGCCTGCGCACGCCGTGGTGTGTGAACGGCACGCTCGCTCCATCACAGGTGCTATTCGTGTTTCCTCTAAACCACTCAGGGCGGTGACGGCGCCAGACCACCCCCCCGCCCCATCCCCCCAACACCCCCCCCCCCCCCCCCCCCCCCCCCCCCCCCATGTCCTCCCAACGAGCTGCACCCCTATTGCAGAGTGGAGGAGCAGACCTGGGTCTTTGTTTAATTTACAAATGGCCTATTGGTAGTGATTACCCATTCAGCTCTCCCAGACCCGGGGTAGGACATAATCCCCGGCGCCCCCCTACAGAGGGTGCCCGCGGGGTAATATGGATGTTAGCAGAGGCGCGCGGTGACAGTCCCCCCGAAGCCACTGTTTAATTCATCGTGTTTTAATTATCGCCCTCGCGTTTCCGACGGCGACGGCTGCTACCAGCCCCCCCCCCCACCCCCCCCTTCCCTCGCGACAGCATGCCTTTTATCATTGGGCGCCGTCCACGAGATAATAAACTTCTGCTTTAAGGTAATTACTTAATCTGGACAAACGTGTGTGTTAAGCAGTGCTATTAAGCGAGCAGGTTATAAATCAGTGCGGCGTCGCTAGGTGGGTGATTACCCGACACGGCAATCACTCTTGAGGGCCCTTGTGGTCTTCTAAGCACCGGAATTACACAAACAGCATGCAAACATCGCGCCGCCGCCGCCGCTACGTAGCGCAACTGCCTCCTGGGTTTATTGTTGTCAACCGTCGCAACCGTCTGCACTCGACTGGCTGGCGCATGGCGGCCATTAGCGATTAGCGAGCGCTAAATGGCCGCCAAACTGACGGCAAACAACATCCTCTGCTGGATGGGTTGAAAAAGAGAATTGTAGGAAGGACTGATGAGTGGATTGATGTATGGGTGAAGGGAGGAGTGGATGGGCTGAGCCAGTGAGGGATGCAGTGTATTTAACTGGAAAGGTTTGGAATGTTTTCAGAAAAACATGGAAATACTGGAATGTTTTCTGGGAAGCGCTACAGTGGAGGAAAGTATTTACTAGGGATGTACAAATACCGTATTTTTTAAGGCTGATAATAAAGTCCAGTGTGTTGTATGAAACATCAACATCGTGCCTCTCATCTTCCAAAAGAACTCAAAATGGGTTAATTTGTTTAATGAGCATATCTGTGACATTGTAGTTTTTGGCCAGATTCACTTACATATTTATAGAACAATGCCTTGAGGACTATAACGGGTGAGGAAAGGTACGTTCTTCATCCCTGGGCCATTGACGACGTCAAATACAATTCTGTGGGATTATGTGTTATTCATTCAAATCGTATTTTCCTTTTTTTATTTTTTTTTCCTGGATGACATCACTCACTCTGCGGCCATTAGCACAAAGGAGGCCGCCGAAGCCTCCTTTGAAGAACACACGCAATTATGGGCCCATTACATCATGCCCCTCGCTCCACCGCGATCACATGGCCCGTTACACGTTTAACGGCCCAAACTTAAGACTCTCCCGAGCGCAAACTTTGAAGAAGCGCAGCGCGGAGTGATGCAACATCGCAGCCGTTCCTCCTCGGCTTGTTTTTCTGCTGTGTGGGTATATGAGAGGAGGAGGCGGGGATGTGTGCGACTATAAAGAACAGTTGTACGCACGCAGCAAATAAAAAATAAATAAATGTTAGCAGGCAAAGACTTAATAGATGGCTGGGGTGTAAGCTGCGTGAGGAGGAGGAGGTGTGGGGGGGGGGGGGGGGGGGGGGGGGGGGTTGTTTGACGACTGCAGACCCCAAGGGGGGAGGGGAGGGGAGCGAGGAAGGTTTTTTTTGGGGAGGTGAGGAGGCGGGGGAGCCGGGCGTGCGGCGAATCAGGTAAAATTACCTCTTGAACTCTCTTGAGCGCTCGCCTTTTGTTCTTCCCGTGGCTCCGGAACAATGGAGCTGTCGGGGTGATGGAATAAGCCTGCCTGGTCAATCCCCCCAGCCCCGGAGGCCCGGGGCCCTGGAGCCCTGGGGGCCCGGGGCCGCCTGCCTGGCACTGGCCCGGGCCCGGGCCCCTGGTGAGAGACCTGCTAGGCTGGCTGGCTGCCACCGCCTGGCCGGTCGGCCCGCCGCCTGGCCCCGTCCCGCTGGCTGGGGGAGGTCAGGGAGCCCGTAGGGGGTGGGCTCTGTGTGTCTCTCTCTTTTTGTTTGTTTCAATGTTTGTTTCCCCCTTTTTCCTTTCTATCTTTTTTCAATTATTTCATTCTTCCTTTCTTTCTTTCTTTCTTTCTTTCTTTCTTTCTTTCTTTCTTTCTTTCTTTCTTTCTTTCTTTCTTTGTGTCTTCCTTTTTTCATTCTTTCCTTCTTTCCTCCATCTTTCTTTCTTTCTTTCTTTCTTTCTCTCTTTCTCTCTTTCATTCTCTTCTTTCATTCTTTCTATCTCTCCTCTCTCTCTTTCCTGCTTTCTTCCTCTCCTTTCATTCTTTCTCTTCTTTCATTCTTACCTTCTCTCCTCTCTCTCCTTCGTTCTTCCTCTCTCCCAGCGGATTAAACTAGCGATGTGATGAATGGAATCGCTGCATGCCCTCACATCCACATCATCCTTCACTGGCCCGCCTGTATGAGGTTCTCCTCTCGGGCTCCGTAGCTCAGCCCGTCCTCTGCGGTCCGTGTGTGACGCTGTGGGCAGCCCGTACGCGTGGTGGTGGTGGTGGCGGTGGTGGTGGTGGTGGTGGCGGTGGTGGTGGTGGACAGAACAGTTGAGTCCCCCGTCCCCCCAGACAAACGCATCCTAACCATGGAGAACACCAGGGAGACGTTTACAGAAGGGGACGTTTCAGCGTTTCTCTCTGTCCCCTTTTCAAGTTTTCTTTTGTTAAGAACTGAAAAGGGGGGCGGGGGGGGGGGGCTCCGAAGGGGTCTCAGACTTGCACTTGGGGGCCGTGGGTTCTCTGGACTGTTAACGGGACAACGACCAGTGTGTGTGTGTGTGTGTGTGTGTGTGTGTGTGTGTGTGTGTCAGTGGGTGTGTCGGCCGGGGGGGACAGATCGCCAAGAATCCTGAAATAAGCCAGCCCCCCTGGCAGTGTGTGTGTGTGTGTGTGTGTGTGTGTGTGTGTGTGTGTGTGTGTGTGTGTGTGTGTGTGTGACATACCGCATACCTCGGCGCTCCGCAGGGGCCGCAGCGGTGGCGCGCCGTGGCCCCGCTGGCTGTCCGTCAGGCTGTCAGGGGTCCGACGGAGCTGGAATGCTGACTCACTGAGGACCAGAGGCCCCCGGCCCCCCCACACCCCCCCCCCCCCCCCCCCCCCCCCAAGCTCCAACCCTTCCATCCCCATACACACTTATCCATTCTCCTCCCTCCCTCCCTCCCTCCCTCCCTCCCTCCCTCCCTCCCTCCCCATGCACACTAACCCACACTCACCCTTTCCTCCCCCCTCTCCCTCCCATATACCCCCCCCCCCCCCCCCCCCCAGGTACAGATAATGATCCGTGGCTTTGACCTAAGGTCATACCCTGACTCCCACCAGTGTGTGTGAGTGTCTGCACATGCAATATGTCTGCGCTGTGTGTGTGTGTGCGTGTGTATGTGTGTGTGTGTGTGTGTGTGTGTGTGTGTGTGTGTGTGTGTGGTTGAAATCGTCTGGGAGTTGTTGTCTGCGTGTGTGTCACTTTGTGTCTATCTGCTAATGCTAGTGTGTGAAAGAGACACACCTGAGGAATTTTAATATGATGCAGAGATCAGCTGTCTCTCTCGTCCGTCCTCGCTGAGAGGCAGGTAGAGAGAGAGAGAGAGAGAGAGAGAGAGAGAGAGAGAGAGAGAGAGAGAGAGAGAGAGAGAGAGAGAGAGAGAGAGAGAGAGAGAGAGAGAGAGAGAGAGATAGCTTAACGGACAGCGATCAACTGCATGAGTTGAGGGAGAGACATGAAGTGAGAGAGTTTTTTGCGGCGGAATCACCCTAATGATTCAACCAAGCGACAGGGGAGAAAAGTCCAACACAAATGAACACAGATGGTCCAAATGAAAATGAGTTACACCAATGAGACTCTCTGGATGGCTCACGGCAACAACGTTGCACACCTTACCGTTGGATTAGCCTCCTTGGTTCACGTCAAAGTCCCCGCGGACAGAGGAGACGTAACATGAAAGGAGAACCCTTCCCTCAAGCATACAAAAAACATCCAAACACATGAATGAATGATCAACGCATGAAGTGATGGAGATGAACAGGTGTAATGTGTGCTGTACGAGTGTCACTGTGACTCAGAGAAACACGCTCATGCCATGTGTTCATGTTTGTGCGAAGAACACTGTGTGTGTATGTGTGAGTGTTTTGTAAATGATGTATTTTCTGTTTTTTTTTTAGTGCCTGTTTTAACGTATGAGTTTGTGGCGATGTGTTTGTGTGCGTGAGGAAGTGAGGCTTTATGGGTGTCCTCGTGTGTGGTGTGTGTGTGTGTGTGTTTCTACCTATTGGTGTGTGTTATTGGTTCATGTGTGCGTGAGTGTGTGTGTGTTTGTTTGACACATTCTTCCACTACTACTACTTCGCTGAGGAGAAGGAGTATGTTTTTGGACAGGAGTGGGGGGGGAATGTAGGAGGAAGATGTTGCGGTGTGCGTGTGTGTGTCCGCTCGCTCGCGCGCGCGCGCGTGTGTGTGTCTGTGTGTGAGGAGGCTGCTGATCCCAGAGCTGTCGGTCCCGGTTTGGGCGGTGTTGCGCGTGTTGCCGCCTCGCAGCCCATCAAGCGGGCTAGTTCAAAGCCGGCCTAGCTGCAGGTCTTTGTCAAAAGCCCAGTTGGATATCTTTTATGTTGGAGATGTAGGATTTCTTTGGAGGGCTTTGATTATTTATTTATTCCCCTTCTCCTGTGTGATAGTGCCAATATCTTACAGCAAACTGCTCTGTGCTGCTCTCAAATTCATGTTGCCTTATTGTACGGCCGTTTGCCTTTGAAATTTTGTTTAAAAAATAATTTAAAGAAGCTGAAAAATATTGAACAAAATTAACTAAGACCATCTCCTTTTTTGAAGTCTCGACTCTCTCTCTCTCTCTCTCTCTCTCTCTCTCTCTCTCTCTCTCTCTCTCTGTCTCCTCTCCCTCTCTCTCTCTCTGTCTCTGACTTTATCTCTCTCTCTCTCTCTCTCTCTCTCTCTCTCTCCCTCTCTCTCTCTCTCTCTCTCTCTCTCTCTCTCTCTCTCTCTCTCTCTCTCTCTCTCTTTCTCTCTGTCACCTCTCTGTCTCTCTCTGTCTCTGACTCTATCTCTCTCTCTCTCTGTCTCTCTCTCTCGCTCACTTCAATCCCTCACTCGCTCTCCTTGCCGTGCTAACCTGTACCTTCTCTCCCCCCCCTCTCCCTCCCCTCAGCGCCCCACCACCTCTTCCCAACGTTCCACGCTCCGATCCCGATCGACGTGCGTCACCACGAGGGCCGCTACCACTACGAGCCGCACGCGCTCCACGCCATGCACGGGTACGTTGGGATCCCGTTCAACCTTGTCTCTCCGATCTCGGGGTCACGACCCCAAAAGGTGAACTGGGTTTTAGCCATAAATGGCCTCCTCGACGTGGAGCCGAAGAACCGAGGCTTCCTGAAGCTAGCTCGCAGTTGTCTGCTGTTTTCATTCCGACTGATCGCGGGAGGAATACGGTTTTAGTTGGCAGTGGTTTTGACGTTTTTGGATGAAACAGATTAGAAAAGAAGGGGTTGGCTGAATATTAAATGTGTTTCTAAAATGTCTACTGGTTAATCAGCTGTTTCATAAGGTTAGCGCGTTTGGGTTTCCTCTTTACTTTATTTATTTTCTGCGTTGACTCTATCCTTGGACTCATACGATTTGATGTCTACTCTCATTATGCTTAAGCCTCCCACACTATAAACTTAAAGGAAGTCTCTGTTCCGGACACAACATCAAATTCCGAGCTTGGAATTTTCTGTTTCTATTTCGGAATTTCCTAAAATGAAATTGTATGTTACCCTATTTTGGCGGTTGGCACTTCCTACTCTTGTCTCGAGGCTGTTCCCCTCACCATCTTATTCTATTACCCAGAAGCCCCTGGTGCCGGGGTCCATTACAAATGACCCACCCCCTGACCCCTCTCTCCCCCACCCTCACCTCTGCACCCCCCAGCACCTCTCTCTATTCATTAGCTCGTAGCAGGGCTAATCTATGTGTTGAAGGGCACGTTGCCCTCAAGGCACTGCTGTAATTAAACTCATATATATATATATATATATATATATATATATATATAGCATTCAGAGGGAGTGGTCACCTGCGCTTGCTTTTTACACAGTTTTGGCCGGTGTGCCGTTCAATACCACATGCCGTCGCGTTCGTTTTATCCGGAGGCTGAATTGGGACGGGGGCAGCAAGGTGTTCCACCATGCTGCTACCTACCTACCACTAAGCTAACGCTACGCACGGCAGACTGTGGAGCCGTTTTGACTGCGATGTCAATGGTCTCTTTGCGCTAAAGCTACAGTTGATATGGGCCGCTAACCTGGATGTCGTGGGTCTTGTAGGATAAACTGTTTTTTATGTGTTTTAATATTTTTTTCTCGCCGGTCTGATATTAGACTTTTATGTTTCATAGAAAGTAGTATAGAGAAGGTTAGAAACCACTGTTTACTATTTTCTGATTTTAATTCTTTTTACGATAGTAGACTGTGGCTTTTGGAAGATGTAGGAATCTAACTTTGAGTAGGGGAACAGCTCTGTTTGTATGCTATACTTATGAATTAAATATGAAATATCGAATGGATATTAATAGTTAATCGATTATAGATTCATGACTGAAAATGCAGATACCTGTTTATAAATAATATGAATGGGATCGCTACCGGCGATTGCAACAAAACCATATCTTTGATAAAACAAAACCAGGCGGAGTTCAAGTGTAACTTAATAAAGTGTTTTTTAACAAAGAAAGAAATAGCCAAAGAAGAGAAAAGAAAAGGTTACCTTATGCCGAGGGGTGGGACAGAAAAAGTGCGAGTGGCCACAAAATGAAAGTCAATAGAGTTCTCCAAAATAGTGCTCTTACATTTAAATCCACATACTTGATAGTGATGCATACCTCGCGCCTGGCGGGACCCAAGCCATTCATCACACCGGGCCCTGGGAGGGGGGGGAGGGGAGGGGGGAGAGAGGGGAGAGGACGAGGGTATGTTGGGGGGAGGGGGGGGGTGTGTTGGGCCTGTCCACACAGCCGGCCACCTTGATTAATGTGATTTGATCTTGACAGTGGACCCCTAATTCATCAAGACCTTGATCTGCCTGTCGCTCCCGCCGCGACCGGCGCCAAATGCACCTAATTACAGGAACATTGCGCTGCAAATTAAGTGCGGTGTCATTTGTCGGCCGACCGGGCACTTTGTTATCCGCTCGTGGCCGCGTGTCAGGCGCTCCCCTCCGTGATTGTCCAACATGACGTGTCAGCGCCTTCCTCTTTATCATTGTTTGCATACAGCGTAATGAGAGCCCCGCCGCCTCCGTCATGGCTGTCATAAAGAGGCTGCCAGGGGCCTCTCTATTGGGGCCTCTTACTTTCTTTCTTTCTTTCTCTTTCTTTCTTTCTTTATTTCATTGTTTCTTTCTGTTTTTCTTTCGTTCTTTTTTTTGTTCTGCCATTCTTTAATTGTTTTTTTTCTTCCTTCCTTCCTTCCTTCCTTCCTTCCTTCCTTCCGTCCCTATCTCCCTCCTTCCTTCAACCCTTCCTTCTCTCCTTCCTTCCTTCCCATTCCTTCTTTCCTTCTTTCCCTCCATCTGTCCCACTCTTCCTTTTTTCATCCCCTATCTCCCTCCCATTTTCCTTCTTTCCTTTTATCCCTCTCTCCTTCCTTCCTTTCCTCTCCCCTTCTTTCCATCACTCTCTCCATCCCTCACTCCTTCCCTCTTCCCTTCCTTCCTTCCTTCCTTCCTTCCTTCCTTCCTTCCTTCCTTCCTTCCTTCCTTCCTTCCTTCCTTCCTTCCTTCCTTCCTTCCCCTCATGGATATGCTGCACTACACCAGTGTGCTGTACGTCACTGTGGGGTCTGTCCATCTGAGGTCCTCTCATTTGGATAACAAAGCCTCATCAGCAACCTCTGAGTTAAAGAGGAAAATGAAAAATCGACTTAAAAGTCAAAGTGAGGACCTGATTTGAATTTGTGTTCTTACTTTAGTCTCAAATCCTTTCGATTTAATCCAGTTGTTTAATCCATTAGTCAATCACCTTAAAGCAGGGAAAGTATTTACACTTTTACTTCACTCACAAATTAAATGACCGAACCTTTTCATGAACTTTGTGAAACAAACTCAGCCATTCCGCTGTTCACCCCAAGAAGGCAAACACCATAAGTAAAGATGAACCGATTAAGACCCGGTGAAATAAAAATCGGACGACAAAGATATTCAGAGCGTCGGGCGACAAAGAAGAAAATGGCACGATGGGTCGCGTGAATATGTTTGTTTGTAACTAGGTCAATGCTTCCTCCGGCTAAGGAGTGTGAATAAGAAACGAGAGAGAGAGAGAGAGAGAGAGAGAGAGAGAGAGAGAGAGAGAGAGAGAGAGAGAGAGAGAGGGTGATGGTGTTATCGCTTGTTCAAGTTTGAACCAGCGGTACCACGCTGCGGACCAATGAGATCCTACGGTGGGAGTTTATTTGGGCCCTGGCGGCGGACGGGGCCATCGATCTAAATCAGAGTTCTCCAGGAGCCCCGCGGCGGAGATGAGGCGCGCTGTCACGCTGTAATTCATCTCTAGTCAGCACCGCCAACACCGGCCCGCAGACGGACGCAGAGAGAGAGAGGAAGAGAGGGAGGGGGGGGGGGAGAGAGAGAGACAGAGCGAGAGCGCGAGAGAGGGGGGGGGAGAGAGAGACAGAGGGGGGGGAGAGAGAGAGACAGAGCGAGAGCGCGCGAGAGAGAAGGGGGGAGAGAGAGAGAGCGAGAATGAGAAAGAGAAGAGAGCGAGAAAGAGAGGGGGAGAGAGGGAGGGGGGAGAGAGAGAGATAGAAGGGGGAGAGAAGGAAGGAGAGAGAGAGAGGGGGGAGAGAGAGAGGATGCATTGCAAGCGCTATATGCAAGTGTGTAGATCTAATGTTGCACACAAAGACATGCACACAAGTATACACTTATAGCACACACACACACACACACACACACACACACACACACACACACACACACACACCTCTCCGCATGCATGCACCTATAGGCCTGCACACAGACGCACACCTAAACACATGCACACACAAACACAGGCTCCGGTAACCCCTGGCCTTAATGATGCTGCTCGTGTAGGCAAATGTTTCAAAGTGAAGTTATTCTACAGAAACCTTGGGGGTCCGGCAGACCAGTCGGACTCTGTGAGTCTAATGGGTTCAGCCTGGTCCTCATCTGACTCTCTCGGTCCGTCCCCAGCCTGTTTGCTGCTCTTAGAATTACATATTGATGTATTACATACAGATCGATTCAATATGCATGTATTCAATGTTGAAAAGGTACTTTAAAGGTACTTTAAAGTGTCTGTGTATGTGTGTGTGTGTGAGCGTGCGTGTGCATGTACGTGTGCGTGTGTGCGTGTGCATGTGTGCGTACGTGTGTGTGTGTGTGTACACCAAAGCTTATGTTGTCGAGTTGTTGTCTCCCAGCAGTGGACTCAGTGCCGGTCGGTGTGCCTCCGTGTTACGGCCTCACCCTCCAAACACCGTTGTTTGAACCTCCTCTTCATCAGAACAATGTATCCCCACACACACGCATATGTATACGCACGCATCCCTCTGTTGTTCTGGCCCACTGCGGGTCGTACCCAGGTGTACGCTGCATCGTGTCAATAGCCTTGCTGGCGGGTCTGCGGGTCTGAACCCCTCCCCCCCCCCCCACCCCCCCCGCCCCTCCCTCAACCTGTCCACATTACAAACACAACTCCATGATTTATTCAAGAGGTGCTCAAGAGGTCTAATATATCTCTGCCCTCCCCGCTTCAACCCACGCGCTGACCGCCAGGCGAGGCGGCGTCGTTTCGAGATAGAACCGTAGCACGCAAGAGAGGAAAGAGAGACCGGAACGTTGTGATGCGGGCTCGTTGTTTTGAACTTCCGTGGGAGAGTTAGTTTCTTTTTCCCCAGAGAGGAGACGTTGATGACGGGTTAGTGTTACAGGTTGATTCCCCTCCTCGCTGTGGTGAACAAGCCTGCTTTGGACGGGGGAGAGGAGGCAGAGCCAGGAGAGTGTTAGCGGGTTAGCCTGCAGGGAGAGGTCCTGATGAGGGCTTACCAGGACCGGGTTGTGTTACGGTGTTTAGACGGTCGCCAACATGGCAGGTTTGTTGTGTGTCATTTCAGACCTCAACCCCTCGTCCGAGTTCAACTCTCAGCCCTTTGATTCAATCTTCTTTTTTCTTTTGATCAAGTGTGCATACGAAACCGTTTACTCTAACGATCCGAAGATGTCTGAAACAAAGTGCTCCTTTGAGCCGACCGAGGGGGCATTTCCTCGGTCGTTTTGGGTCAGTTGTTTTCGTGGCGCTGCTTGAGTTAACAACGTTGCCTGTGGGGAAACACCGGAGCCTAACTGAATGCAGTATTCATCGCTAACTGTTTCAGCAGCCCGTCGCCGCTGGAACAGTTAGCGGCCCTGATGATTCTGGTGCTGGATCCCTGGATGTAGCAGAGATGTGAGCTGTAACATTCAGTGTGAGTGTGAGGGGCTGGGCTGGGGAGGCAGTCCAGCAGGCAGCACTACGAAGGAGCAGGTTTGCAGTGCTTGCTTGGAGTTGAAGCTCAGCTTAAAACGCTTGGTATGGTAGCTGACACGAAAATGACAGATTGGAATGACCTACCCTCTCCGCCTTTAAGAAATGGCTCAATGAACTGACTTTATTTTTATTTTTATTACCATGTCTTTTGTTGGTCTTGTTTATATGTGTGTGAAAAATAAAAAGAACACCCCCGAAATCGGCAAAAATCTTTGTTACTGAAAGCAAAGCAATTTCGAAAAAAAAAAGTAATACGGGAAAAATGAATAGAAAACCAAAATGATTGTGCGGGCGTTAAGGAAATATTCAGGCCCTGTGTGAGTTTGACACTTAGAGTTACATTGACTTATTCAATATCAATTTGTACCACCAAATCAGACTGAGTCTGACTCAGGTACGATGGTACAGGTGACAATACAGTGCAGCTGGCCTTCCGCCTCAGTGTTGACACCTCTCCTTGTCTCTGTGTCTGACCTGACCCGGTGTTCTAACAAGGCTCTGCTCTCCTTTGCTATCATTAATATATATATATATATACTTATATATTCCATATGTATCTGTCAAAATACAAAAGGCGACACCACTTGTTCTGTTAACCTCCCAGGTTTCAGCCCTCCTTCCTCATCATGGCTTCCATTTTGTCCCCTGTGTAGCCCCGTGGGCCTGGCCGGCAGCCCCGTCATCTCGGACATCTCCCTGATCCGCCTGTCGCCGGCCGCCGCCGCCATGGCGACGGGCGAGGCGTCCCCGTTCGGACCGCCGCCGCACCCCTACGCCGTGAGCCACCACCACATGGAGCACTACCTGCGCTCGGTGCACGCCAGCCCCAGCCTGTCCATGATCTCCGCCGCCCGCGGCCTCAGCCCCGCCGACCGTGAGTTCAGGAGGGCGCTTTAAAGAGAGTGAGGGAGGGAGGGAGGGGAGAGAGAGAGAGAGAGAGAGAGAGAGAGAGAGAGAGAGAGAGAGAGAGAGAGAGAGAGAGAGAGAGAGAGAGAGAGAGAGAGAGAGAGAGAGAGAGAGAGAGAGAGAGAGAGAGAGAGAGACACATGAAATATTAGCTCTGGAATCTTACCTTCACCTTTAATAATAGTAGTATATATTACAGCTCTTCAATTATTATTAACACCTTTAAAGATAATATAAGAGCTCTTGAATCTTACCGACAGCACCTTTAAAAAAATATTATTAGGGCTCTTAAATCTTACCGACTGCACCTTTAATAATAATAGTAATATAATTGCTCTTAAATATTACCAAATTTACCTTTTATTAATACGATTAAAATAGTATCTTCTAATTCTTACCTACAGCACCTTAAGCCCATGAACTATGATTGGAAGTCTCCTTTGTACAGAAGGTTCGTGAATGTCAAACTGTTCTGATCTGTGAACCCGTTTCTTTCCCCAAATTGGACCAGATCTTCAAATCCTAAACTTGAAATTGTGTTGATATTGTTTTTGAAACACTATTGAGACCATGCCCCCAGACAGGCTGCATTCTCCAACTCTTTCATATCCTTCTTCAATAAATACTATATCCGTCTTCATATCCTTCTCCAATAACCATCAGACCTTACTAAATGTGAGCAGACTCACCCATAATACCAACCAGAAATTCAAGGCACATAAAAATAGTGGGGAATGAATCATGATTGAGAAAAATGTCACCCCCATTATTACCAGGATATTATTTATATACACTAGGTTATTAGCAATTTTTGCAATACTTCACACACAGCAGACTGTCAACAAAGTATCACATGGACACAGGTTCATAAGATCATACAGGCAATTGCCTCATTTGTTAAAGAATGAATCGATAATAGAGCATTAATAGTAGCAATTATACGAGTGAGAGTCAGGACCATAGCACAGAGGAGGCACTGGTTGAGAACCATTGATGTAGACAGACTCACGTCTGGCCATGTGTGCACACGGACACACACGTACACATGCACACGGACACACACCAGGCCCAGTAGCTGGAGTGAGGGGCTTATATATTTTGCGAGGGGAGCGTTGTTTTTCATAAAATAAAATTCATCGATTTAACCATGCAATAGCCTCAGAACAGCTTAAATAACAACCCCACAATGCTTCGATTTCAAAATCAGAGAATACATGAATGAATCAAATATTAATATAGCATTAGCAGAGCCCAGTTCCTTCTTTGAATGTGTGAACAATTTTCTGTCAAGATCAGCAGGGGGGGGCGTGTAAATACTGCTGTTTGAGGCTCGTGTAGAAGCCCTGAAATTAGTATTGGAGAAACAACAGCCTAAGCGAAAGTCACATGGATCGGCCAACCATTGTGGGGTTGTGTAGTTTTCTATAGATAATTAAAGGCTTAGCAGAGGGGGGGGGGAACCATGTACGCTTTGTGCATTTTGCGTTCTGGAAACATGCAGAGAGGTGTCCCTGTTCTGTTTGGGGATGTATTCTTGTGAAACCTAAATCGCTGAAGCACACTCACACACACAGGGGTAGGTGTGACGATTTTTCCCTTCAGCTGAAATCACTAACGCAACTCGATTTTATCACTATCTAACAGTCCTTCGTCCATCTCAAATCCTGCACAGAAACCAGAAAGTCACCTCATTCTGAATTTCAAGGACTTGACCGGCCCGCCGATCAAGGGTGAAACGTCATGGGGGAAGGAGGGGAGGGGGGAACAGGCAGCATTTGTCTTATTTCATTATCGAGCCAAGAGCCAGGTCTCTGCCAAACGGTCTCCAGCGGCGTCTCCCCGGTGCGACGCGGAGGTCGGTGGCAGCGAATAATCCGCTGTGTGTGTTTCGCAACCTACAAAAGAAACTACCGTGACGAGGTGCCAGCGCGGCTGTGTACCGCGTGTGTGTTTAGGAGGGGGGGGGGGGGGGGGGGGGCAGACGTTTCACGAGACCGTATTACCGGCAGGTCTCGTGAAACGTGGTCCCCCGCCCCGGTGAAAAGTAAATAAATAAATATAAATAAAAGGAGGGGGAGGAGAGTGGGTGGGGGGGGGGGGGGGGGAGTGGGGTCCTAACTGATCTCTCCCACCCACGCCGCCAGGGACGATGGCAGCCGAGCGCAATTACAATAGCAGAGTTGGGGGGGGGTTCGGGGGGGGGAGAGAGAGAGAGCGAGAGAGAGAGAGAGAGAGAGAGAGAGAGAGAGAGAGAGAGAGAGAGAGAGAGAGAGAGAGAGAGAGAGAGAGAGAGAGAGAGAGAGAGAGAGGGGAATCTGTCTTGTTTTACAATCTGTCAGCGGGTGAGGGCCCCGTCTCGGCGAGGGGCCCCGGCGAAGCTTCAGACGCCCCGATAAAGCATTGCAAAGTGCCGCGCGAAAATAAATAAATAGATGTAATCAAAACACAAAGGGAGGGGGGAGGGAGAGGGGGAGGAAGTGGAGTAGGGGAGGGGGCAGGGGGGGGGGGGGTTGTTCTGGCCCCAGGGGGCTTCCAGCTGTAATGGGGGGGGGGCATGATGTTGTTGCCCACTTATTGGTTCCAGATGATTTCCAAAACAAACTAACAAGTTTGCTCTGGTGCGTTGCCAGAACCAACATTAGGCACGGCCATTTGTTTTATTTGTTGTGGGGTGGGGGGTGGAGGGGCTGGGGTTTGGGGGTGTTTAAACCAGTAAATGTCGTCGACAAAACACACAACCTGTCACCGTGCCAACACTATGAACGGCGGGGGGGGGGGAAACGATCATTGTGTTGATTATGGAATGCTTCTCTGCTCCTCGTCCAAATCAAGGCATGATTATTAAAAATGACTGCCGAAAGAAAATGAAGAGATTAAAACAATACGTCCCCCCCGCAATGTATTGTCAAAATAGAGGGGGGGGGGAGGGAGAGAGAGGGAAAGGGGAGAGAGAGAGAGAGAGAGAGAGAGAGAGAGAGAGAGAGAGAGAGAGAGAGAGAGAGGGAGAGAGAGAGAGAGAGAGAGAGAGAGAGAGAGAGAGGGAGGGAGGGAGGGAGGGAGGGAGGGGGAGAGGGAGAGGGAGGAGAGAGAGAGAGAGAGAGAGAGAGAGAGAGAGAGGGAGGGAGAGAAAGAGAGAGAGAGCGAGAGAGAGCAGATGAGTATAATTGTTGACAATGTTCACGGTCAATGGCGCCTTACAACTTGTTCAGCACCTCAAGTTTCTTATGACATTTGTCATCATTAATAATGACAATAGCAGCACATACCGATACACCCAGGAGAGGGAGAGGGAGGGGAGGGAGGGTGGGAGAAAGAGAGAGCGAGAGAGGGAGGGAAATAAGAAACATCTTTAAAGACAGATCAGTCCCCCCCTCCCCCAGACAAGGGGACAGAAGCAGGGAAGTTCAAGCGTTGTGGTTCCAGACACGGTAACAAATTCAAGTGTCAGCCATGATTGGTTGTGGCACTTTGGGGAGCAGAGTTTTACTGGACACAGATGTTAGCTTGAAATGGTGTTCACACCACCGGTGGACTGTGTGTGTGAGAGAGAGAGAGAGAGAGAGAGAGAGAGAGAGAGAGAGAGAGAGAGAGAGAGAGAGAGAGAGAGAGAGAGAGAGAGAGAGAGAGAGAGAGAGAGAGAGAGAGAGAGAGAGACAGACAGAGAGAGAGAGAGGAGAGAGAGAGAGAGAGAGAGAGAGAGAGAGAGAGAGAGAGAGAGAGAGAGAGAGAGAGAGAGAGAGGAAGGACTTGAGGGGGAGAGAGTGAGAGAGAGAGGATGTATGCAAGAGAGAGAATGAGCACGAGAGTAAGAGAGAGAGATAGTGAGAGAGAGAAAGAGAGAGAGAGAGAGAGAGAGCGACAGCGCAAGCGAGAGAGAGAAAGAGAGAGAGAGAGAGAGAATAGAGGGGGGGAGAGAGAGAGAATAAAAATATACATACAGTATATAAAATATATTAATGTATATATATAAAAATGAAAAACAAGCAAATTGTAAAGAGAAGGTCACATAAAAAAACTTGAACATATCTGCACCCCTCCCCTTCTCTCCCCCCCCCCTCCCCTTCTCTCCCCCCCTCCCCCCCTCCCCCACTACAGTGGCCCACGAGCAGCTGAAGGAGCGGGGTCTGCTCGGCCTGCCCCCCCCGGGGACCAGCCCGGTGGAGTACTACCACCTGATGGCCAGCCACCGCACCCCCTACGGAGACCTGCTGATGGGGGGCGCGGCCGGGGCGGCACACCTGGGGGAGTACTTCAGCCCCGTGGAGGGTGAGTGGGGGTGGGGCTAGGGTGGGGTGGTGTCCTTGAAGACCCCAGCTAAAGACCCGGGCTAAAGACCCGGGCTAAAGACCCGGGCTAAAGAACCGGGCTAAAGACCAGAGCTAAAGAACTGAGCTAAAGACCCGGGCTAAAGACCCGGGCTAAAGACCCGGGCTAAAGAACCGGGCTAAAGACCCGGGCTAAAGACCCGGGCTAAAGACCCGGGCTAAAGACCAGGGCTAAAGACCCGGGCTAAAGACCAGGGCTAAAAACCCGAGCTAAAGAACCGAGCTAAAGACCCGAGCTAAAGACCCGAGCTAAAGAACCGAGCTAAAGACCCGAGCTAAAGACCAGAGCTAAAGACCCGAGCTAAAGAACCGAGCTAAAGACCCGAGCTAAAGACCCGAGCTAAAGACCCCGGCTAAAGAACCGAGCCAGAGGCCCAAGCTAAAGAAGCAGACGCTACTTTAGCTCAAAGCTCACAGCCATTTTCAGACAGTCGTGAAATAACGTTGAAGCACATCCGAAAGATCTTTACGAACGTAGAGTGAATAATCCTTTGACCCTAGCGAGCCTGTCTCGGGCTTTGGTTAGTGTAACTGTTTTAGAGTAATGTGTTTTTTTATTCTGCGCATTTTCACATTGGTAATTGTATTACTATTAGGATGATTGTATTATCATGATAATTGTATTATCATTATTGTTATTAGTATTATTATAGATATTATGTTGAAGCTATTCATATTTCTGAGACTCTCCGGTTATCTTGCTCCATTCTGTAGCTGTGGGCAGCTCACTACAGCTAGCTTACTATAGTGTTTGTTTGGTAGTGACAGCTTTCAAACAATGTCAGTGTAAGACTGAGGGTTGTTGGTTTGGTCCCTGTGTTGTGGTGCCCATGAGGGCAACTACTTCCAACACACACACACACACACACACACACACACGCACACGCACACACACGCGCGCGCACACACACGCGCGCGCACACACACGCGCGCACACACGCACAGACACAAAGAAACACACACACACACACACACACACACACACACACCCAGGAACGCATAAGTGCTGGGAATGTGGTGTGAACTGCTCCACACCTCAGCAAAACCATTGCTGTCATCTGTGATTGGGGCGGTTTGACACTGATTGAGGTGAATGAAAACCCGAGTGCAGGTATTGACCCTGTGTAGATGATGAAACCCAAACACAGAGCTGAGGAACAAAATATAAAAATATCTAAAAAGGAAAATCAAAACAGGGGCATGTATACATATTTAATGTCAGAAAACTTCAAACAGCCACAGGGCCAGTTGGTCCCAGGAAGCTTGTATCTTCCCGCTCTGTTATGTATCTTCCTACTCTGTTATAAAAAACCTTGCTAGCACTGTGCTATTGACAACAACTACTTCCGCCCGTCGTGTCAAGTGTCACACCCACCACTCGCCCTCTATAGGCTGAGAAAACGTTATCATACACACATTTCATACGCACACGGTCAAGCTAACTGTTAAGCTAGCTGTTACGACTCCAGCCCATTGGTTCGGTTTCACCCTGGTTTTGAAATGCCCATATAAGCATTACATAAGCAGCACCCTAGAACCCTAGTCACATGGGAGACAAAAACCAAGGCTGTGTAAATATTCAGATGTTGACCATAATCTCCACCATTACATGTAGTTATTTTCATCATACTATTTACATCATCACTGCCTTAAAATTGGATAGCCTCGGTGTCATTATATGCAATTGAGCATCTGCTTGTGTGCTGGTATGCTAGCTCATAAAGCGGTCATGGTGGAGGTGGTTCGACGGTGGGGTGGTGTTGGTGGTGGTGGAGGTGGTGGTGATGGTGGTATTGCTTCGGCCCGGGGGGTGGGGGTGGTGGTGGCCGTGTTGGTGCGGTGGCGGGGGGGGGGGGTTGGTGGTGGTGGTTCGTGGTATAGCCAACTTCCTGTTTGGCTCGGGCAGACGCCGCAGAGCGGTGGTAAATGAACCTGCTGTGGTTCAGCGGTAGCCGCGGTCGCTGCGCTGGGCCGCCAAGAGGCCCGCTGCCAAAACACTCCCCCCTCCCCCCCCCCCCCCAGCCCCCTGCCCTCCCCTTGGCCAAGTCAGACGGCCGGCCAGCTGCAG
The DNA here is from genome assembly GCF_902167405.1 of Gadus morhua. NCBI lineage: Eukaryota > Metazoa > Chordata > Actinopteri > Gadiformes > Gadidae > Gadus > Gadus morhua. The sequence goes on from NC_044051.1 coordinate 34,650,733, forward strand.
CTAAAGCTGGCCATAACTCCATCTGCAGTCCCCCGCTGCTAGGCCCGACCCGGGGCCAAGGCCAGCAGCACTGGGGAGCTGGGCGGGTGGACAGCAGGCCGGGGATGCTACGTGCTACCAGGTGTCTCGACAGGCGCTGGGAAAGTAAATGAACAGGGCTTGTTGCTTTCGCAGCGAAAAAAAACGTTGCTTTTTTCAAAATGGCGAGCCTGTGATTTCGGCCGGGGGGGGGGGGGGCAATCGGGCGGGGCCAGGTGTGTGTTTTCGGAAATACACATCTGTGTGTTTCACTTGATCGTTAGCGTGTTTGATAACGGAGAAGGGGGGTTTTAACTATCTCTCACCCTTTTAACATGGTAACAAGTTTGCGGTGCTTATTTCATTGCACGGACATATCTGTCAGGTCACAGGCCCTGTGTGTCTCCACGGGTGGGGCCCGGCATGGAAACATTTGGGGGCCCTTGGGCTAGACTCAAGGGTCGCCGGTTCGATTCTCCATCTTCCATGTGCGAAATAATGTGTTGTGTTGGCTTTGAGGAAGACACCTAACCTTTATCACACACACACACACACACACACACACACACACACACACACACACACACACACACACACACACACACACACACACACACACACACACACACACACACACACAGGCTGGCAACCTGCTTTTTTACACTCCCTATGAAGGTACCCCCAACTGCCCCCACATGTGTGAGTAAACTTCATTCAACCACTTGCACACACACACACACACACACACACACACACACACACACACACACACACACACACACACACACACACACACACACACACACACACTCCCGAAACAGTTCCAACAGTGGAGGAGGCTGACATAAATCATTGTGTTAAGGGGGGGGGTTCAGGGGTATTTGTATGTATGTGTCTCTGTGTGTGTGTGTGTGTGTGTGTGTGTGTGTGTGTGTGTGTGTGTGTGTGTGTGTGTGTGTGTGTGTGTGTGTGTGTGTTAAGGAAGGTGGTTGGTGAGGAGTGTGTGTGTGTATGTGTGTGTTGAGGAGTGTGTGTGTGTGTGTGTGTGTGTGTGTGTGTGTGTTGAGGAGTGTGTGTGTGTGTGTGTGTGTGTGTGTGTGTGTGTGTGTGTGTGTGTGTGTGTGTGTGTGTGTGTGTGTGTGTGTGTGTGGGTGAGGTGTGTGTGTGAGGCGGTGTGTGTGTGTGTGTGTGCTAAGGGGGGCTGGTTGGTGAGCAGTGTGTGTGTTTAAGGGGTGTGGAGTATGTGTGTGTATGGTGTGTATGTGTTTTAAGGGGGGCGGTTTGTAAGGAGTCTGAGTGTGTGTTAAGGGGGGTGAGGGGTGTGTGCGGGTGAGGGCAGGGGGGCTGTGTAGCTAGCCAAGCGTTCCTCTCCTTCATTTATCACGGAGGAAGTGGCACATTAATAAACATGCCTCCCCAGAGGAAGCCAGCGTAACTGAGAAGGAGTAAGGGGTACAGCCTGTTGTCTGAATGCCAGCGTAACCCCCCCCCCCCGCTTCCCCAACCCGCCCCCCTGTCCCCTCTCTGCCCTGCTTGCACTGGTATCCCAAGATGCATTGCGAAAACACAAAACCCTGACCCCTCCGGGCCTGGTGTCAAACCCCCCTGTGGTGAGACTCGCTAGCCGGCTAAATGGGTTTAAGAACATACAGAGCGGCTCTCTCTCTGACTCTCCCTCTCACTCCCGCTCTCTCGCCCTCTCGCCCTCTCTCCTCTCTCCCTCTCCCTCTCTCCCTCTCTCCCTCGCTCCCTGGGTGTGGAGCGACGAGAACCCAGGAGAAATGACGGCTGATGGGTTTTCTATTCATAAGAATTATTAGGTCGTTATTCAGAATCCATGAGGCTTTGACTACAAATCCCATGATGCCTCTCCCCCCCCCCCCCCAGTCTCCCAGCGCCGGTTAGCTAGCCCGGTAACATATGTAGCAGCAACAACGTGTGATGGAAGACGTACTTAGATGCAACCTCTTACTCTCTGCCATGATGAACAAAGATGTGAGGGAAGAGATAGTGGGAGGCTTGAAGACAGTGTGTTTCTTTGTCTTAGTCTGCCAAACAGCCGACAAGAATACATCTGTGTTTCTTTGTCTTAGTCTGCCAAACAGCCGACAAGAATACGGTCCGATTGTGGAGTTAATCTCCATGTTCACTTTGTTTTTTTGGCACGTTTGGTAAGTCAGGTTAGCCAGACCAACTAACCCTACAAAAAAGCTGTTAGTTTTAGTTTTTCAAGAGTTTCGAGAGAACGATCTCCTTATCCAGTCCTTACGAGTGTCACATCGATCCGGAACGTTCTGCATACATTTCTTTCGCAGTTGAAATCAATTCTCAGCAAATTGCCCTCATTTAACAAAGTGAAGTACAACCCCTCCGCACTCTCCACACCCTGCGATGTTTATCTGAGGTAATTACGGGGAATTATTGTAGAGAGATTGATTATTCATGTCTGATTCTTAATGAGGTCGCTACATGCAAGGGAGATGCCAGAGCCACAGAACTCCATTGACCTTAATACGAATGCAGCTTGGACCACAAAGAGAATGTTTACATATTAAAGCCAACCTTCACATAATGGGAGGCTTGTTATGTTAATTTACTTCCTCATCCAAAGCACTGAATGAGATTAATCATGGATTGACCATGCATTGATTTTGCACTATGTCCTAAAAACGATTTCAAAGAGTATTAATTAGAAAATCGGTTCTGAAAACAGTTTTAAATCCCAGGCTTCGGTACGGTAGGTGCGTAGAGGTGGATAGCTGACTTCTCCCACATTATATTAATAGCGGTGCTTCCAACAACAGGCCGTACTATAAAAGGCCACCGAGACCTGAGATGTGTGTCAGTGGGACAACGTTTCCGCGTGCCTTGTACGTTCAGCGTAAAATAAACAGCAACTACCTGGTTCCTTTGTCACGAGGTGGCGCTAGGAAATACGGCGGGAAAAAAAGTGCGCGTGGCTATGCTAGCGGTAGTGGGCAACCCCTCGGCAGACCTGGCGGCAGACGAGAAGACAGGTTTATCTTGCGGCCCCACAATATCACCTGCCAGGCCCGCTTTCCATCACGCCACAACAACTGGTTTACAGCGTTGGCCGTGAATCAATCTTCGGCGCTCATTGATAGCTTCTGCTCCACATCCGTGCGGCGTCGCAAGTGTCGCGGGGAAGCCGCAGAGGCATCAATCACACGACTCTCTAACACCCCGGCAGCCTTACCCCGGCACCCCACTCTCCGTACCCCAGCACGGCGCTCCCTAAAAATAGCCGCGGAACACGCCGGGGCCTTTGCATTTTGGGAAAAAGCGCGAGGATAATGAGTGGAAGGAATTGGCCTGGGTTTCCACAGGGGGGTCGGGGGGGGGGGGTTCATTATTTTAGATTGCAAATATTTGAAATCATGCGGTCGGTTGAATGTTGGTACCAGCCCTAAAGACAGGAGAGGGGTAGGAGGCTGTGGACCCTCAGAACCTGCTTCTAGTCCATGAAATGATAATAGGGAGGGAAGTTAAAAGCCATGATATTTGTAAGGGCCGAGAGGCTTTACATTAAGAGGGACCATTTGCGACCAGGTTTGTGTTCTTGATGTTTGGCTAAGAGCCCTTGAAGAGCAATACTCGCTCTTTTATTATTTGCATGGCTTTAATGTAACTAAAGACAGTACTGTTCACTTGATACACTGTCCGTATAGCATATATTGATAAGGCAGGAGCTATTAGTGTATTTAACTGTATGTGCCTAATAGTGGCAATTTGTATAGGATTGTGTTATTTTCTGTTTTTTGGCCAAAGTGGCAAATTGATCAGTACCATCGTAAACAAGGTTACATGTTTATATATTGTAAATGATTTGATATTAGCACTATGATACATTTTATCACTATACCAACATAGAACACCCATCGATTCATGGGCCATGTTGTTCGAAAATCCATGAAGATATTTCATATCACGGTATTAATATCAATATAGTAGACAGGCCTACGGTCTATTGAATATCACTGTATGCTGATGACATCAGCATTTACTGCTAGGTCAAACCGTTTTCTCATCACTCACAACTGGACGCACATACGTTTTCCTATATTGATGTGTGCATGGGGGTTTGTGTGTTGCAGCAGCAGCAGCCCGATTCTCCAGCCCCAGACTGACCCCTCGGCTGAACAGAAAGCGAGCGTTGTCCATCTCCCCGCTGTCCGACGCCAGCATCGACCTCCAGACCATGATCCGCACCTCGCCCAACTCCCTGGTGGCCTACATCAACAACTCCCGCTCCAGCTCAGCCGCAGGAAGCTCCTACGGTCACCTGTCTGTCGGCGGCATCAGGTACGCCGACCAGAGACACCGTACCCCCCGGACTGAGAGTCAATCTGGATTAGTTTAATTAATCTCCTTTCTGTTGCGTTGTATTGTTTGCACTGTGTAAACTGTTTGCTTTCACTCTGTGTTATTGCATTTTCTTACAGTTGTGTACTGATGTGTACACTACAGTTCCATAATATTTCAGAGAAGTTATTTTCCTTTTTTGGCTCTTATAAGCGACTTCTAACTAATCACAAAAATCAGTGTACTTCATGCTTACTTCTATGATGCAGAAATTAATGATGCTAATATCCCTGATGCTAACATCGATATTTTAATATCAATGATGGCAATCTCAACAATGCTTACCTCCACAATGCTTACCTCCTCAAGGCTTACCTCTATGATGCCATCCTTGACAACACATGCCTCCACGATGCTAATCTCCACGATGCTAACCCCCATGATACTAACTTCCCAGATGCTACTCTCCAAAAATCTAGCCTCCACGAAGCCAACCTCCACGATGCTATTCTTCACGATGCCATTCTCTATGACTCTATCCTGCACGATGCTAACCTCCATGATGCTATCCTCCACTATGCTAACCTCTGTGATGCTATCCCCAACGATACTAACCCCCACAATGCTAACCCCACAATAGTTACCTCCAAAATGCTAACCCCCCACGATGCTAACCTCAATGTATTTGCTTGCGCTCCTCTACAGTCCATCCTTCGCCTTCCCTCACCCCATCAACCCCATGGCGTACCAGCAGCTGCTCTCCCAGCAGCGGGGGCTGAGTGCCTTTGGACACACCCCCCCTCTTCTGCAGCCCGCGCCCTCCTACTCCAGTCGCCACGTCGGCCTGGGCCTCAACGGCATGCATAACGCCATCCACCACCACCACCACCACCACCGCGACTCTCCGCCAAAGGTAAGCTACACAGAGGATCCTTTTTGACCTGTCCGGTCGGAGGCACAGTGGGTTAAATCGGTTAAATCGTGTGGGGTGGGGGGGGGTTGAAATACATTTATTCAGGTGAGGCGTGTTTAGCTAACAAGGTGTTTATGCTGCAGTTTCACCATTTCAGTTACACCGACATTTTGGGCGGGAAAAATGTTGTACGGACAAAGACTTAAATAGAAGCCATGTATCGTATGACCTTCAACTTATCGTACAAAGAAGTAAGTAGCCTTGAAAGTTGTATTGAAAAGTACTGTAATTGTTTTCCTGATTCCGAAGCCAAACTATCGCAATAAGGTTCGGGCAAATGAGCTCTGGCCGAATATGCGGTTTGAAAGTGACACTTTTAACGTATATAAAGAAGGAAGACACCTGAGAGTATTGGGGCAGATTAGTGAGCAGCTACGGGACGTTGTGTCACCCAACAATAGAGAAGATGGAATAACTTGAGAAAAGATTGAATTGCGTAAGACCGATGGAAGGTTGGGGAAGTAGGGCAGCGCCTGACACATTTTGATTCTAGGTTTTCAAGCGGATTTGTAAAAGTGTCTACAAGAGTGAAAAAACATTATTTGAACTAGTTAAACCGCTTAGATTTTTGGAATATATTATAGAATATCACATATCACAAGATGTGTTTGCAATTAGAAAAATACATTTGATTTAATTTCTTTTGTATATATTTTATTTAGAACTCAATCTTGTTGGAAAGATTCGGCACCCTGCACAATTCAATATTCTGCCAAATGAAGTACATTTAGCTCCACCTAGCTGCAACAAGTGTATATGTGTGTGTGAGTGTGTGTGTTGGGTTCACTCGCACAACATGTACTCTGTGCTTTGATGACAACTCGCTAACATTTAAAGACCCTTTTGCCCCCCTCAATGACTATGGAATCACAAGCACATTGGTCTCTCAGAGATGGCTGTGTGCCTTTAGGCAGAAGGCTGCTCCTAATGACTGAAGAGCGATGTTCAAAAGAGACGGACCGGATACCATTTTAGTGGACAAGAGCAGGATGGTTATATTAGGGGAGGCGGGCAGAAAATACCTTCAACAGTAACGTTTTACAGTCCACGACAGAATTTACAACCGGATGTTACGTAGCTGGTGTACTTTCTTTACACGCCTGTTTCCTGGTGAACATATGTAGCTACCATTGGCGATGGAAATTATATTGTTAAAGGGGCTGTAGGGTAGATCTGATAGTTGTAAAGAGAGAGAGCAGGAGAGGGAAAGATCTTAATGCAAAGCGCCCCAAACACGTCCACTCCCTCACTGCTCCCTACCTGCGTTTCTCCTCCCTTCAGAAGTCTTGCATTACACCAACCTGTGATTGACAGGCAAGATGGATTCCCAAAACCAATCAGGGAAGAGTTGCCATGATTGTTCAGAACATCCTAAATAGTTTTATACAGAGGCAGGCTGTGTCTTTCTAACGAATTTCACTCAGATTACACCTTAGGGATAACTGCTAATTGTGAGGCTAATTCAGGTAAAAGTCAAAAACTCCATGACGTGTAAAATGACTGTCCTCTCTATCGTTCTTCTCTATCGCTGATCATGTGACGCTCCCTTTCAGAGCGACTCAGCGGTCAGCAGCACGGTGGAGCCCATGGTGAGCAAAAGGTCAAAGGTCAAGACGGAAATGGACGGCCTGCGGTCGACGTCGCCATGCTCCCCGGTAAGACAACGGAAAGGAAGAAGAAACAACGATACATGTCCTCTGTGCCACGTGAAAGGAGAAGGACACATTTAACCTTCCCCAATGAAAGCCCCAATGCGTTTTTATTCCAGCATTAGAAGTGGTTCCCCTCAAAGCTTATTAAGTAAAGTTAAGACAGCGCAAACTTAATGCATTGTTTTTTTTAGGTAATGTAAATGTTTTCAAATTGTGGGCTTTTATTTGTAAGAAAGTT
>NC_044051.1:34660436-34662936 GCF_902167405.1 Gadus morhua
GTTAGACTGACTTAACTGAGCGGCTTCCTTTGAAAGGCCTCTGTTCTTCTAAACAACGTTTTCCGGGCACAACTGTAGAGGAGAGGAAAACGTGACTGATTTGAGAGTCTGTTAAACAACCACCGAGTGCTCTCTGCATCACGTTCGTAAATGTCGACTTCCCTTCTTTCATTATCTCTCGACTGCAGGGATCTCCACTCAGGATAATGACCAGTGAAAAGAACTTTCTCATTTATCCTCCCCCGTAAGATCACCTACAAAGAGGCCACAAGAGTCTGTATATTTTGCAGTGCACTAACATTCCCCCGTTTCAGTGTTTCAATCACTGTAAACACCACGCTCTGATTGAAGCTCTGACTCAGCAGTCAAGCTAACAGGCTAAGCTAATCCCCCGTGCGTGAGCTCTGTTAGAATCACGCTAGGCCTCGTTTATAGCCGCTGTGCGTGAACCACGGGGCTCATAGTTTGGCTTGCCACGCGTCACACACCTCTGAAATGTTTGAGGTGCGAAACCTCATGTCCCAAAACGACAGTGCGTCGAAACCGCGACTATAAACGCCACGGCCGCCAGTGGACTAGCCCGGCCACCAGGCGCTTAACAAACGGCGTGTCGCCGTGACCATAAATTATGCGTGCAGAAATTATGTGTGCAGAGGCCGTCTGATAGAAGCCGGCACTTAGTAGTAAATTGAAGAGCCCAGGGCAGACATATACAAACATAGAGAGCGAGACATTGAGAGAGAGAGAGAGAGAGAGAGAGAGAGAGAGAGAGAGAGAGAGAGAGAGAGAGAGAGAGAGAGAGAGAGAGAGAGAGAGAGAGAGAGAGAGAGAGACCCTGCACTCAGTGCTGCGTTTGATCATTGTGGTATTGTTAAAAGGAAGGAAGAGAAGGTTAATTCTCCCATCAGAGGTAGAACCAACAAGTTCATGTGTGTGCGCATGTGTGTCCGTGTGTGTTTGTAACTTTTGGGTTTGTCCTTGAGTGTGTGTGTGTTTGTGGAAATGCGTCTTACAATGAGAGTTGCAGATTTTAGAACATGCTGTTCATGATATTATTGATCAATAATACAATACAATACAATCACAAGAATGTACTTGTGATTAATCCACGTCACTAAATGTATACATGTGTGTGTGTGTGTGTGTGTGTGTGTGTGTGTGTGTGTGTGTGTGTGCGTCAATGCGCGCATGCGTGCATGTGTGTGTGTGTGTGTGTGTGTGTGTATGTGTGTGTGCGTGTGGGTGTGTGTGTGTGTGTGTGTGTGTGTGTGCGTGCCCCCTCACAGCACATCAACAACGACCACATCCACGGGGAGAAGAAGGAGTTTGTGTGCCGGTGGGACCAGTGCTCCCGGGAGCAGAAGCCCTTCAAGGCCCAGTACATGCTGGTGGTCCACATGCGCCGGCACACCGGGGAGAAGCCGCACAAGTGCAGCGTGAGTACCGGCCAGCCACGGCGGACCCCCTGTTCGCCCAGTGAGGGGCTCTTTTGTTGGGGTCCCCGTTGTCCGTTAAGGGCCCCTATGGTTACCTACAGAGGTGATGTCGAACCATCCTTTGCTTTAAGTCAATTTTAAATTACGTTGTTTGGCCATTTCTAAAATTAGTTATTAGTGACATCACAAGTTGGAACGTCCACCCAGATGTTGATTGGCCATTTCAAGAATCCACCCACGAGTGACAGCACAAATCTGAGTATCCCCTAAGATGTCGATTGGCTGTTTAAAAAATGTCCTCATTTATTACATCACAAGTGTGAGTGTCCATCAGATGTTGATATCAACTGGACACTCTGTGTGAATATATGGGCCTTTGGATGACAAAAAAAAATGTAGTCCATTAAAGGCCCTGATACAAGGATGTCAGCACGAACACACACACACACACACACACACACACACACACACACACACACACACACACACACACACACACACACACACACACACACACACACACACACACACACATTGAAAGACACTGAATGTGCAAAACTTTGTCACAAAACATGCAAGTCTATAACCCAGACATAATGATAATATCTCCCTTTTCCCCTTATCACACACGCACACACACAAACACACGCACACACCTGAATGCACCGGGCAACATATTTAAATCCACAGGGAAGAATGTGTAACAGATGCTTTACATATAAAACACATTTGGCCACTCTGTCACACTTATCTCCATGCATATTCATCCCCCTCTCCTTTCCTCCTGCTCCCATTCTCTCTCTTACGCATTAAACCAAAGAATAGAGGCACATAAATCTTACTGCTGTTTTAAAATACAAATATCATGACCAAATCTTTCACGTTACATTTAAAAAATGAATATTCTTTCTGCTGCGGGAATATTTTATGCAGGTGTATTGAGGATAAGTAAAGCACAATTTAGGTGGTGGGCAAAAAAAAAACGAAACTTGTTTTTTTTGTGTGTGCGAAACTGTATAGTTGTGTTAGTTGGGGTCACGCTCAGAAGAACGTGCACTCTCTTT